>NC_079897.1:12917594-13242216 GCF_024868665.1 Triplophysa rosa | reverse complement strand
ACTTATGACTGGTTTTGTGGTCCAGGGTCACAAATATTTACAAACTGTTAATCAACCAAACTATTTAGACACACAATGACATCAAGAATCAGCAAATGAAACCCAATGGTGACAATCAACCAAAAAAAAGCTTCATGCTGCAATGTACAGTATATGCAGGGTATCAATATAGTACAAAACTCATCCATGACTCCCAAAAATGCATTGCGGTTTATCTGAATTAGTTTGATGTTTGTCACGATTGTATAGTTTTGTGTGATGAATGTTGATGTCAAAGTGTGCCATTAAAATTTTAAGTTTATTTTGTCTCAGTAGGCTACTTGTACATTTACTGTACTCAAACCAGTCATTTATGTCTCAATATTCTTTTAAACAACTTCTTCATTTTATTACTTTATTACTGACAATTGTCTTAAACAACTGGAGCTTTTTTAAACAATCTCTGTCTTTATCTTTGTCTTTTTACAACACTATTACACCACTGAAAGAGAATTAACTTAATAAAAGTAAAGGATCAAATGTTCCACTTAAGCAAACACTGATCACGTACAATAATGGTGTTTTTTCAACTAATTGCAGGTGCAAAAGTGACATTAGCCGGTGTTCTGTCGAATTGTCCTACCCTGTCAGATTTTCCTACCGCAGGGCAAAATTTAATATAATCTAAACCAGATCGACAAAATAATCAGGTAAAATGATTTTACAATGTAAAATACCCTGTCAAATAGTCCTACCAGTTTAAAATAAACATTAAAAAGTTTACAGCGCAATACCCTATCAAATTGTACTACCAGTATTAAATAAAGAAGTAGAATGACTTTATAGCGCAAAAAAATGGTGGGATAATCTGATGGATAGGATGAAATTTCAGGACACCTGGGTAGGGTTGCACCAGCCATTCCTAAATTCTTTCTTAAATGAGAACGTAAAGTCCTCACTAGAGGCTTAGGTCGTTTTCACACATGTGGATCGATTGCTTTGTTCCGAAATCGGGGGTTAAATCGCTACAGTGTTGTAATTTATTTTAGTTCAGATCGTGTTCACAAGGCAATATTTCCAAACGGACCAAACTTTGTTAATGCAAGGCATGTGCGAGTAAACTCTCCTTCTTTTGGTCAGAGTGCATCTGTTTATTTTCTGGGATTCCGCTCAAAGATGTCATCCGTCAGGATTTGTCCTTTTCTTCCCCTGAACTGCCTGTCTTACGAAGCGCATCTCTAATATGAATATATTGTTGACTGAGTTTCTTTGCCTTCGCGCGGCACTGTTCAACCGACCGATTAAAGCCAGGGTTCGAATTGAGGGGGGGCTGGGGCGGTCCCGGACCCCTCATTAGCCTTAAGGCACCTCTCACAAGGTCTAAAATAGTGAACTTGGGGGGTCCCCTGGTTTTTCATTAAAACTAGACAACTAAAAACACAAAATTATATTTTTTGTCAAATTATCATGCTAAAACAAAACACTTTTGTCCATTATTTGTACAAATTTCATAAAATTAAAATGTCATTTTTATCTGAAAAATCCATGCTTTTTTGATTTAAACTTATTTTACACAACATAATAACGGTAAAAAATATGTTTATTAAATAGAATACTATCTAATTATGAATAACATAAAAGGTATTAAATATTTCAAATTAAACAAAATTAATAAACAAATGCTAATTAAAAACAATACAGCATAATAAAATCATAATAAATGACATGTTATACGCGATTTCATTTTACTAACCTTCAATAAAATAAAAAGATATTTTTATTTTGACATGCACAACACAGGCAGATGGATACACACGGGGGCACGCAGTGATTCTGCTATTTTATTCCTACAGTTACTCCTGACGGGAGACTAAATATTTAGTTTCTACGTAACGATACGCTTCAACTAAGTTGAATGGTGCATCTCAAAAATATTTAGTAGTGCATAAGTTGTAACTTAGTACCGTTTTAAGTCAAAACTAGGCTAAGTTGTAATTTATGCACAGCTGGTGCAACCGGCCCCAGGTTTCCATGTGTTTTTACGTTCGTTTGTGGTTTTTCTTAATATGAATAATGGGAGATGGAAACGCATTTGCAGAATAAATTCTGACGTAGCGAAAATTAAAGCCACGAGATTAAACGGCTTTTGTTCATGGAAAAGTCCTGTAATCAGGCACGTGCAAAGGGGGGTGCTTTGGGGGCTTGAGCCCAGGCCCTTTTTCTTCCTTGAGAGAAAGTGCCCTTTTTCTGGGATTTTTTTATTAATGGATATATGTATGTGCGTATGTGTTTCTATTTGTGCACGGCTTTCCCTGGCAAACCATTAGAAAATGTCTGGTCAGGTTGGGAAATGTTGAGAGTTCCGATGCCTTTCTCCCATCCGCGTCTCCACGCAGGCGCGCAGGCACACATAGCGCGCACGCGCAGCACAGCTGTGCGTGTAGCACGTTTGGCACATCAGGCAGAGAGCCGCAGAAATGAAGCCCTCCCTCCTTTCCAGTAGGGTTTGTCTTGGTGTGGAGGTGAGTGGTGATGAACATGTGCTTACATGTGCTTTCGAATTCACACCTAATTATCCAAAAGACAAACTGCAAATATTGTTTTGCTAACATCCATCACTTTCAAGCCAGCGCCATGTACTGTCTGGCCGGCCATCCAGCTGGCGCCATGTACTGTCTAACCGGCCTTCCAGCCGGCGCCATGTCCTGTCTAGCCGGCCTTCCAGCCGGCGCCATGTCCTGTCTAGCCGGCCTTCCAGCCGGCGCCATGTGCTGTCCAGCCGGCCCTCGAGCCGGCGCCATGTCATTGTTTGGACTTTTTTTTATGTATCGTGTTTTTGCCATGTCTTGTATTGTTTTGGTTTTTGTCACAGTCTGTCTTGTCTTGTTTGTGCCTTTTGGAGCGTCAGGATATCGCTCCTTAAGGCGGGGGTTCTGTCGTGATTCTGCCTCATCTTGTCATGTCTTTCTTGATCTTGTGGCAGAATAACGGCAGGATCCCTTGTTATGTGTGGAGAGAGTCATTTTGACCCTTTCGGCCTTCGATACCCTCTCCGGTCCTTGTCTGTGTTCCCGCCCTTTTGTATCCCTTGTTATTGGTTGTTAATTAGTTCATGCCCCACACCTGTTCCCCTTTGATTTGTCCCTTTAATTAATGCCCCTGCGTCCTCTGTCTTGTGCTGAATCATTGTACTGTGTCGTGTTTTGTGTGGGTGAGTTCTTGTCCTGTTAGTGTAGTTAGTCTTTTGTAATATGTAGTAGATGTTATTTTTTAGTCTTGTTTAGTGTAGTTAGTCTTTGTCCTTTTGATACCCTTGTTTTACTCCCCCTTGGATTTTTGTTTTGTGTGTTTTATTATTTATTAAACGTCTATGTTAACCCCTTACCCGCTGTCTGCGTTTGGGTCCTCTCTCCTTGTCTCACCACCCCCAGAATCATGACAGTATATCATTGGCATACATGCTAACTTGATGGAGAAACGACAGCTGAATACAGTCAAATTAATAACGTCATCAGAATCGCCTCATTGATATGTAAACCAGGCATTAAGTAATTAAAATGTGCTATCTTGCATACATTTGTCAGGCAATTCAGATGAACAGGATAAACAAAATAACTAAAGCATACCACCAGTTATTAGTTAATATGACTTACATCAAGAGTCTTTTCCCTTGAAATGTTATGTTTACATATGCAGATATATTCCGGGGGCGGAGTCCGTCATGCAAATTTCATTTGCCAATTTTCATTGGCCTTTTCTAAGTAGTCGGAAGCGATTGGTTCTCAGGGACGAACCCCATCTGTCGGTTCGACACAACGTTTCGTTCCCTCCATCAGGGAACCGAGGTTACATCCGTAACCGAGACATTTTTATTTTTTTGCCCAGTGGCTATTTTGGCTGTTCCATTAAGATATCTTCACAGGGAACAGACCTTGATTTAATGTGTTGAAACTATATGTCATTTTCATATATGCTTTTGGCAGACACTTTTATCTTTTAAATTGTGTCCATTGAGCATTTGTTGTCACATCATTAGGTCCTTGTTGACTTTTGTAAATGAATATATACTACAGTATATCTTTCTTGTTTTCTTCATCACCCTCAGGCTAACCTGGCAGTGCAGGAGAACAAGCTGGCCATAGCTAATGCAGACCTCCAGAAAGCTCAAGCTGAACTGGATGCCAAACAGGCAGAGCTGGATGTAGTTCGGGCTGAGTATGAAAAAGCCATGATTGAGAAACAGGTACTGTAACCACTATTTCAAATCAATATGTCACATCTAAATTTATGTTTAAATAGGGTCGAACTAGATGAGTAAAACTAAATGAAACCCCTCAAAGTTGAGCATTTTATGGATAAATCACTGACAGAACTCTCATTCATTATTTCATCCCCCTACAGCAGGAGTCTTCAACTAAAATTGCTTGAGGTCCAGTAAACGAACCCTCCTTACCAGCCGAGGTCCGGACAATTAAATACCAAAAAATATGAATAGATGGTTTTTCATATCTCTACAGTGGTATAACAATGTCTGACAACAATATAATGAAGTAAACTGTGCAAAATGCCCTAATCTCTAAACCTGCACTGAACATACATTCATTTCAACATTAACAACTTTAAACGAAAACTAAAGTGTTGTTTTCTGCTGAACTGAGATGAACAAATAGCAGCATCAAGTTGTGACTGAGCATCCTCTGATAACATTTCAGCTCTTCTGGTGGCTGTTGCAGCTGAAAGGGGGGTTTGTTTAATATTTTATTTTGGTTCATGTCTTTATTTTCCTTCTAAAAGTGTTTCACACGCAGCCTCCATGCACTCTTTTACTATTTCCCCATCAGTAAAGGGCTTGTTATGTTTTCCTAAGATCCGAAGATAGTGAACATTCATATGCTGGTTGTTGGGCGGTAAGTGAGTGAGGTAGGACCCGTGTAGATCGCTCCTACTGGGCTTTGAGCTAATATATTTTCCGTGTCTTTACCTCAGACTGCTGCGGGCAAGTTGTCATAGTGTCTATGTCTAGTTTCATAATGCCGTTTAAGGTTTCCACTTTTGAAAACCGCAACAGACTCCGATGAGAAACCGGTCTCGTGCATCTTGCTGCAGGAAGAATAAATGCAAATCTCTCGACCCATTCATCTCGCAAAACATGGTTTTCAGCGTCAACTTTTGAAAAGGACATTGTTTTTCAGTTACATCTGTCTGCGCGCTGGGGCAGCGAGTCTGTCTCGGCTCTCTTCACTCCACGACGTCGACGTCTGAACGTAGCAACAATGCGCATATGTTAACTGTCTGTGGCGCCGTAGCACCCAAACTGCTACTGAGCGGACCTTGATGTGCCTGGTATACATTTGATTGCATTAGAAAATAATGTTAGGCGTTCATTTATTTATTATGTCAAAAGGCTTTGAGGTCTGGACAGACGCATCTCGCGGTCCGCATTCGGACCGGAGTCCGCTAGTTGGTGACCCCTGCCCTACAGTATGTTCCACTGTGACCCAAAGAAAATGAACCTCAATCTGTTATCACTCTAATTTTGCTGAGAAAATGGTGGATCAGCTGTTATTAGCGCACCGAGTAAATACCAAATCGCTCATTTGCATTTTCGCATAAAATTGAATGTAATCAGCAGTTTTATAAAGCTAAAACCATCTTGCAGATGAATCATTCAGTATTTACTCGATGTGCTCCTGCAAAATTGACACTGGCTTTAGAAATGGGTCACAGTAAACACCAATGTTCCATTTCACAATGTATAATGAGTCTTCCTAACATTTCCTGAATGAGTTGATAATTGTGTGATTAACGGCCTCTGAGCTTCATGTTGATGTACGTCAACCCTGATCGTACCTTGGAGAACAGATGCTGACGTACCAACGATTAAATAAACATCCCAATTGACTTTAAAACTGTCATTACTTTCCCTAATGCAGTGATTGACGATTACTATACAGTGTGGTCATCGCTACATCTGATGCATGATGCAGTTTTTATATTAGGTACAATTCACAGTTTTCCACAAAAGCATAAAAAATAGGCCACCCAAAACTGAAAATTCTGTTATATATTGTATATTTGTTCTTACTTGGAACACAAGTCAATACATTTTAAAGACTTGTAGAGCTCAGTCTTTTCATTGCAGTTATAGTCATTGAGGACTTGAGACTTTTAAGCTTAAATAAAAAAAGAGAGAAAAATTATTCTAAAAATAGCTCTGTGGATGAACGTCTTACTGATGAAAGAAACAACTTTTACTGTGAAAGAAATCATGTTTAACATATAATTCAAAACTAAGGTTTAGATGAACTATTTGATTAAAAACAACATTTCTTTTGTTAAGTTGTATTACTTATGTCACAAATACAAGCCGAAGCATGTATGAGTAAATGTAAACAAGTACACAACAGCATGGAGACAGAAGTATTATTATTGAACACTATCATCTCTGTTGTTTCTCTCATAGACACTGCTGGAGGATGCAGAGCGCTGTCGACACAAGATGCAGACCGCCTCCAGTCTGATCAGTGGCCTGGCAGGAGAGAAGGAGCGATGGACTCAACTCAGCAAAGAGTTCGCTGCTCAGACCAAACGTCTAGTTGGTGTGTTTGACATTAAACCTTCAGGCAGTTTTTCCACAATTTTATTCAGATGAATAACATGATTTGGCTGACTTAATTGTCAGTGATCGGTTTTCAGCCCCAGAAAAGTGTATGCGCTAAAAAGTAGGTCACCAAAAAGTGAAGCTTTGCAGACAGCGTTTCAAGAATTATTTCCTAAAGCTGGAAATCAAAAGAATACGAAATGAAGCTGTGATATTGAAACTTAGCTTTTTTTTGTTCCACAAGCATACAGTACATACAATTATGTCTTATATTTGTGATATGTGTCTGGTGGATGTGACAGCAAGTGAAGGACTTGAGCTACATCTAGGGATATTTAAAATATCTGAGAGAAAGCAAGAGTATCACAGGGACTTCAGGGACATAGGGAATCTTTAGTTTGTGCTAGAAACTCCAATGCCATAGGTTCATTCTGGCTTTACATAACATGATTCAGAAAGGCCTGGGACACCATTGGTACAAAGCACAAATATACTGTAATGCCGAAAAAATGGCATAGATCAGTGTGTACCAATACAGATCACTTAATGTATTTAAATGTGGGAAATCCTACAAAACACACCAAAGACAAGAAAAACACGTATTTGCACCATATGACCCCTTTAACCACTGCACAGCACCACCCACATCTATACACTGTAAAAAAAATATTTGTAAAATAACGGTAAATTTCTGGCACGCTAGTAATCTACTGTTATTCTACGGTATGAATACTGTGAAGTTGCTTAACAGCTTTTTACTGTATGATAATACTGTATTTTACAGTACTATTATATTTTACAGAAGAATACTGGCAGCAGAGACGCCAGTTATCTTCTGTAATTCTACTGTGTGAATACTGTGAAACTGATTTACAGCTTATTACTGTACAAATGACAAACCGTATTTTCCAGTCTTTTTTTATTTTAAACAGAGATGCCAGCAAAATACTGTAATTCTTTTAATACTTAGTAATTACTTTATAGCCACATTCTGGCAAAAAATATATGAAGTTTTTCTGTAATTATTTCAATTTACAATACACTCTAAAATATGGTGAGGTAAAAACAATCCAATTTGAGTAATTTTGGCAACACTCTTATTCAAAAAGGAACCCCAAAATAGGTTAGACATTTAGTAATTAAATTACTGCAATTAAAACACAGGTAACAGAAATAGGCAAATAATGTGAACATTTATTTATAAGCAAGATCATCCAAAAAAAATAGTATAGGCAATGTAAACATTTTAATGTGAGTAAGAAAAAGTGCAGAAAAAACTCAAACTTGGTATGGCAATTGCATTTAATTATCATTTATTTAATAATGTATAAGAACAAATTCTAGACTACAATCAGCCGTAATAAACACTGTTTTTTGAGAATAAAATATGAATTACAATGAATCGGCAAGATTTTGTGTTTAATGTGTTTATTGTCACTCACTTAAAAACACTCTCGAGTGTTACCCTGATTGTAAGTCACAAGTGTTTTGGATGTGCGAAAACACTCCGACCAAAAAGTCCAGTTTTAAAAGAACCACTTCTTGCTGGAGTCCATTTCAAAGATTTTTAAGGGATTTGAATTTTTTTAGTGCCACGAACAAGTTTATGTCAGGCGCTGCTCACCACAATCACCGGTCCAGTTTTAAAACAACACGCTCCAGTCCGACTGACGCTGCAGTCAGTTTCAAATATCTCTCTTCTCCTCTTAAATGAGTTTTTTTTCTTTTTTCTACATATATTCCAGTCATGAGAACCACGGACAGGCAAACTCGTACTCAAACTCACGTGAAACAACAGCGCCATTGTGCTTCTTCAAAAACAAAGCCCACAATGCATTGTGTAAAACAGTAAAAGCCTGTAATGCATGAATACTGCAGATTACTGCTGAAAATGGCTTGTAAATTAACAGCAGTTGCGTATGATGCCAACTGTTCTCCAGAATGCCTTGCTTTCTGCAGTACATTACCGTTTTAACAGAAAACAGTACTGTCAAAATTTGGCTGTTGTTTTACATTTTTTTACATTCTTTTGCTGCTTGACATTTTCTTAATGTTTTACTCTAATTTTGCATTTCAGGAGATGTGCTGCTGGCCACTGCCTTCCTCTCCTACTCTGGGCCCTTTAACCAAGAGTTTCGCAACCTCCTCCTCAGCGACTGGCAGAGAGAGATGAAGTCCCGCCAGATTCCTTTCAGGACCAATCTGAACCTCACTGAGATGTTGATTGACGCTCCTACAGTAAGTGAATGGAATTTACAGGGGCTGCCCAACGATGACCTGTCCATCCAGAACGGGATTATTGTGACAAAGGCTGCCAGATTTCCCTTGCTGGTTGATCCCCAGACACAAGGAAAGATGTGGATCAAGAACAGAGAGTCCAAGAATGAGCTTCAGGTGAACACTTTTGAAGAATGATGTTTATAGTGATGTCATCGCTGTCTGTACCATTGTCGTGGTTATTTTCGTTCACTAAAACTATCAAAATCATCTCTGTTAACTGAAATGAGATAAAATACAGGCGAAAATATTATTTGAAAAACTTAAAGGGCTAGTTCACCCAAAAATTCAGTCATCATTTACTCACCCTCAAGTTGTTCCAAATCTGTATTAATTTCGTTGTTTTGCTGAACACAAAGAAAGATATCTGGAATAATGTTTGTAGCCAAACAGTTCTGGTGCACTATTGACATAGTAGGGAAAAAAAACGACTATGGTAGTCAATGAACGGTTTGGTTTTCCACATTCTTCAAAAATCTTCTTGTGTGTTCAGCAGAACAAAGAAATGTATACAGGTTTGGAACACCTTGAGGGTGAGTAAATGATGACAGAATTTCCATTTTTGGGTGAACCATCCCATAAAATAAATGAAAATTAGAAATGTTGCCTTAGCAATAAACGTTTAAATAAAAAAGTTTGTTTAGGCACTAAAATAATTAACTGACAACAAATAAAAATTAAACTAAAACTGAAGCTGAAATATAAATAGACGAAAACTGAAATCTACATAATTTAAAATCACAAACAAACTACATAATTTAAACTACAGTCAAACTTGTAACATCTTTTACACTTTTACAACAAAAAAATGAATAAAAAGCGGATAAAATGTACTTTGAATACAAAATCACCTTGCATGAAAGTGTTTGCAAGTGAAGATTTTATATTTTCATGGTTTTATTTACTGAAAGAAATAACTACTTGTAGAATATTTACATGTATACATATTTTAGCGCCAAACATAAACAATCTCTATGCACAATTTTCGTGAACCGATGCATTCACACTAAATACAAATATAAAAGCAACATTTAAATAAATGCAATTTACATAAACATTCTAAATGAACTTATTTAGTAGAATTAATCATCTATATTCAATGTTTCATACTGAATGAGACACAAAAGAGTGTTTAAAAGAGCATGTTAGATTATAACGTCTTGGTTACGGATGTACGACAGAATGTGGTTTGTCTTGAGAACCTATCATCTTCTGAGTATTTAGAAAAGGCCAATGAAAATTGGCGAATGAAATTTGCATGCCGGGCTCCTCCCCGGATGTCTGGGTATAAGAGGGAAGCCGGCGTGCTCATTCATTCACCTTTGGTCTGAGGAGCCTAAAGCATCCTCCCCCGACCGCTGGGGTGGGCGGCCAGTGTTGTGGCATGAGGGACACAACGTCTCGTTCCCTCCATCAGGGAACCGAGGTTACATCCGTAACCAAGACGTTCCCTTTCTGTCGGTCTCTCGATGTTGTGTCGAACCGACAGAATGGGGTTCCTATGGAAAACGCCACAGCACTGAGCCGCGTCACAATCTCTGCGGAGCGACGTTGACTGGCGTGGGCGAGTCAGACGAACACGCTAACGCGAAATTATGACCTTCCAGTGGAGAGGAAGGGGGACCCAGAGCTTTCCACAAAAGTTGGGAAGCCCCCTAACGCCGGCCATCACGGGCGGAGGCCTAATTCTCTAAATGGCGAGAAGCCGCTCCTCTTCCCTGACCTTGCACAGGGTCTGTGCAATGAGGCTCACTGGGGGGAAGGCGTACTTCCTCTTGTCCCGCGGCCAGCTGTGCGCAAGGGCATCCGTACCGAGGGGACCGTCGGACAGGGAGTACCAAAGCGGACAATGGTGGGAGTCCGGGGAGGCAAACAGGTCCACCTGCGCCCGGCCGAACTGCTCCCATATGAGCTGAACCGCGTGAGGGTGGAGTCGCCACTCTCCGCGAGGTGACCACTGACGAGAGAGCTGGTCTGCTGTCTGGTTCAGTTCGCCCGGGATGTGTATGGCTCGCAGGGAGCTGATCACCTGCTGACTCCACAGGAGGAGGCATCGGGCGAGTCGTGTTAGCTGCCGTGAACGAATGCCACCCTGGTGGTTGATATACGCCACGGCAGCTGTGCTGTCCGACCGGA
The DNA here is from genome assembly GCF_024868665.1 of Triplophysa rosa. Lineage (NCBI taxonomy): Eukaryota > Metazoa > Chordata > Actinopteri > Cypriniformes > Nemacheilidae > Triplophysa > Triplophysa rosa. Next base: position 13,231,223 of record NC_079897.1, on the reverse strand, counting down.
CCAACACGTGTCTGCCTTGCACGAAGGGTTGGAACCTCTTCAGCACAAGTAGCACAGCCCACAACTCTAGGCAGTTGATATGCCAATGCAGGCGGGGGCCCGTCCACCGCCCCGCTACTGCGTGCCCGTTGCACACAGCACCCCAGCCCTGAAGGGAGGCATCCGTCGTTACCACGACGGGCCTTGATACCTGCCCTAGGGGGACCCCCTCCCGTAGGAAGGCCATAGACGACCAAGGGGTCAGGGTGCGCCGGCAGAAGGACGTGATGACCATACGCCTGCTGCCGGTGTGCCACGCTCTCCAAGGAACCCGACTCTGTAGCCAGTGTTGGAGCGGTCGCATGTGCATCAACCCGAGGGGGACCACCCCCGCCGAGAATGCCATGTGCCCCAGGAGCCTCTGAAATTGTTTCAGGGAGACCGCCGGCTGCCTGAAATGCTTCAGGCAGCGTAACACTGACCGGGCATGCTCTGTAGTCAGTCGTGCTGTCATGGAGACAGAGTCGAGTTCCATACCGAGAAAGGAGATGCTCTGCGCGGGGGAGAGCTTGCTCTTTTCCCAGTTGACCTGTAGCCCCAACCGATCTAGGTGCCGGAGCACCAGGTCCCTGTGTGTACACAACAGATCTCGCGAGTGAGCCTAGACGAGCCAGTCGTCGAGATAGTTGAGTACCCGCACACCTTCTTCCCAGAGCGGAAGAAGGGTGGCCTCCACGACCTTCGTAAAGACACGTGGAGACAGGGACAGACCGAAGGGGAGGACCCTGTACTGATATGCCCGTCCCTCGAACGCAAACCGCAGGAACGGCCGGTGTCGAGGGAGGATCGAGACATGAAAGTACGCATCCTTCAGGTCGATTGCCATGAACCAGTCCTGACGCCTGACGGACGTCAGGATGCGCTTCTGCGTGACCATCCTGAAAGGCAGCTTGTGTAGGTGCCTGTTCAGAACACGCAGATCCAAGATAGGGCAAACTGAATCGCGTAGCCGAGACGGATCGTCTTCCTCAGCCAGCCTGACAGTCTGGGAAGCTGAGACCAGGCTCCCAGAAACTGTGACAGGGGGACTAGAGGTTTGATCTGCTTCATCGCCCCCACGGAGGGTGGTTCGATGGCTAGCAGTACGGATTCCTTGCCGGGGAGGACCCCTGGGGAGGAGATCGGCTCTGCTGTTTTTCCTGCCTGGCGATTGTCCGGCTAGACGCACTGTCTGTCTGAGAGTGCTGAAGGCTGGTGTTTATACTCAACATTGCGCTTCGCCGTGACGCAACGTCGAGTTGCCGTCCACCGTCGACCAGAGGTAGAGCGAGATCGGTGGCGGTACGGAGTTCCTGCATAACCGTTGGGTCGGTCTTGCCCTCGTGGAGCTCCTTCAACACCTTGGCCTGGTGGACCTGCAGGATGGCCATGGCGTGGAGGGAGGAGGCGGCCTGACCCGCAGCCGTGTAAGCCTTCGACACCAGCGATGCCGAAAACTTACACGCCTTGGATGGGAGTCTAGGCCGAGCCTTCCAGGTGGCCGCTGTCTGTGGGCACAGGTGCACCGCGACAGCACGCTCCACCTGGGGGATCTCGACATAGCCCCTGGCCGCCCCACCATCGAGGGAAGTAAGGGCGACTGAGCCTTTCTGACTGAGCCCCTCACGGCTCGTTCCAGGTCTTACTCAGCTCCTCATGCACCTCCGGGAAATACGGGACCGGCGCTGGGCGCGGCTTGGAGCCGCGCTCAGACCCCAGGTACCACGTATCCAACCGCGAGCGCTGGGGTAAAGGCGGTGCTGTGCACTGCAGCCCAATGCTCGCGGCGGCCCGGAAGAGCATGGTTGACATCTCAATGTCCGCTTCTTCCTGGGCTCGTCCCCCCGGGGGAGGGAGCTCCGAGGAATCGTCGGGGTCGGATGCCAAGAGGTCGCCCTCCGATGCTACGATTGACATCTCATCTTCGTCACGCACTTCCGAGTACGTGGCGGAGGAACAAGACGGGGTAGGACCGTCTTTTAAGGAATGGTCAGACGAGCGAGACGGGGCGTGAACGGTCCGTGAGCCTGTGGCTGGCGGTCTAACGTTCACGGTGATCCCCATATCACCGCCGGTGTTAACCGAAACGGGTGGCAGGGCCGTAGTCACTGCCGTCACGGATCGGGTAACAGACGAGGTGGTAGCTTTACCCATAAAGAATATAGCCACCCATGACCACAACGTCTGGATAGGCATCTTCCCGCAGTGCAGGCAAGATGTATCCACGAAGGCTGCCTCAGCGTGCTGGAGACCCAAACACCTGAGACAGACATCGTGTCCATCCCCTTCCTCAATGAGCGCGTCGCACCCAAGAGAACAGCGGGTTATGCCACGCTGGAGAAATTTGCTCTTTTAGGAAAAAGGAAATATTGCTCAGACACTTCTGGAACTGCCGAGATGCCCAGGGGAAAGTCGCTGCAGGAAGGGACCGTCCGCTGCACCACGTCGTAGATTCCAGCAGAATACCAGCGAAGATCTGGAAGACCAGCGAAGATCTGGAAGATCAGCGAAGATCTGGAGATGCTCATCAGATGCGTAGGCTCTGAAGAACAAAAGGTGAATGAATGAGCACGCCGGCTTCCCTCTTATACCCGGACATCTGGGGAGGAGCCCGGCATGCAAATTTCATTCGCCAATTTTCATTGGCCTTTTCTAAATACTCAGAAGATGATAGGTTCTCAAGACAAACCCCATTCTGTCGGTTCGACACAACGTCGAGAGACCGACAGAAAGGGAACTTCTACTCACTTGCCTATAAGACTGTGCAGCTGATACACATTCAAAAAAAAAAAAAGCTTGTTGTTGCACTTCATCACTGTAGCCCATCACTGGAAAATATAGTTACGTTAGTTCGGCTTTTGCTACTGCTTCATACAGTGCACCAGGCCTCCACAGATTTGAAACTTTTTCTCTTGCACACACAAATCTGATTTATATTCTTGGAAATAGAGTCAATAAGATATGCAAAGCTTGCGTTCATGCATGGTTTCGCTTCAAGAGGTCAGACGCCTCTTTAGAGGCTCCAGAGATAACAGCTTTCTCCAGCAGCAGAACTTGAGCTGGGTCAGTAATGAGGCTTTGATGTTTTCACAGATCACCTCACTCAACCACAAGTACTTCAGAAACCATCTAGAGGACAGTTTATCATTAGGCCGCCCGCTGCTGATTGAAGATGTTGGGGAGGAATTGGATCCTGCCCTGGACAATGTGCTGGAGAAGAACTTCATCAAGACTGGCTCTACACATAAGGTATGCAGAAAGGTTCTGAGACCTGACATCATTGTGGTAAACGTACAGTAGTAAATCCATCATTGTGATTAGAATGGGGCTGTCACGAGTGTGGGTGGTGGGTGAGACAACAGACAAGGATACACAGACAGAGGACCCAGTGTCATGGCTCTGCTTCTTTTAGTCATGTTTTTCTTGGTCCTGTAGCAGAGCCATGGCAAAGCCTTTGGTTATGTGTGGAGAGAAACATATTATTGTCCTTTTGACAATAATATGCCTTCTCTCCAGTGTCTCGTCATTGGCCCCACCCCTCTCGTTTCCTTGTTTTCTTTCCCTGAGTGTCTTATGTTCCACACCTGCCCTCGTTCGTTATCCCTCGTTTGTCTTCCCTTTAAATACCCTCTTGTTTCTTTGTCCTGTGCTCGTGGATTGTCTTATGGATATGTTCTGTGCACTGTGTATGATTGCTTCGTGTTCCTGCCCGTGTCATTTATTCAAGTAAGTTTAGTCAGTGTATCTTTGTCTAGTGTTGTCTTAGTTTAGTTTATTTAGTGAGTGTTCCTGATTAGTTTGTGTTATTATATTCCCCGTGTTGTTGTGTTTTACCCCCTCGTGGGTTTTTGTTTTGTTTTGTTTATTATTTGTAAAATTAATAAATCTGTTAACCCCTTCATTGCCACTGCCTGCCTGCAATTGGGTTCTCTTCCACGCCAGCCTTGACAGAATCCATGAGCCACCCCAGAACCCAGCAGGCAGCAGTATGAACACTGGACGGTCCCACCTAGCTCACCTCCTCTGCGGACTTCGCCAGGGAAGCGAGAGTGTGGATGAGTATGTGGAGAGGTTCCTGGATGTCGCTGAGAATGGCTTCTTTGGGGAGGAGGAGCTGGCAGTGCTGTTCAACTCCGGTCTCAGGAATCCACTCTCAAGGGCGGAGATGAGGGCATTGAGGCCGTTGGACTTCGACGCCTTGTGGCTATCCGCCGCAGAGCGGTTAGAGTCCACGGTCTCAACAAGTGCCCGCTACCCATCTCCGTTGGTCACGATCCCTGAGGGTGGTTCCCTGCAGATCGGGGTTGTGGGCATCGCCACGCCATCCCCCTCACTCTCGGCAGCCTCTCCACCATCCACCAGCCTCGTGGGCAAGCGGGGGAGGTGAGCGTCCTGGGGATCCACCTCCGAGGAGTCCCAGCCGGAGCCAGCCGTGCCTTATACCTCCTTCCATCACCCGACCACCAGCCGGGTGGCTCGGTGGAAGAAGAAGAGGCAGCGGCGGGCAGCGTGGACTCCAAACCAGCCGGTGCAGCCGGCGTCCAGTCTTGTGTCCAGTCCTTTGTCCAGTCATGTGTCCAGCCTGGTGATCCAGCCGGCGTCCAGTCCGGTGGTCCAGCCGGTGCAGCCGGCGTCCAGTCCGGTGGCGCAGCCGGAATCCAATCCGGTGCAGCCGGCGTCCAGTCCGGTGGCGCAGCCGGAATCCAGTCCGGTGCAGCCGGCGTCCAGCCCGGTGATTCAGCCGACGTCCAGCCCGGTGATCCAGCCGGCGTCCAGTCCGGTGATCCAGCCGGCCTTCCAGCCAGCGTCAAGCCCTGTCCAGCCGGCCTTCCAGCCGGCGTCAAGCCCTGTCCAGCCGGCCTTCCAGCCGGCGTCATGCCCTGTCCAGCCTGCCTTCCAGTCGGCGTCAAGCCCTGTCCAGCCGGCGTCAAGCCCTGTCCAGCCGGCCTTCCAGCCGGCGTCAAGTCCTGTCCAGCCGGCCTTCCAGCCGGTCCCTGGGAAACTCCCAGGGCCAAAGACTGTCCCCCCCAGGACATCCCCCACAGAATCCCCCAGGACTCCGCGCCCTCGAGCGCAGCCGGGGAATAAGACTGTGCCTCCCCTGAACTCTTGTTTGGTCCCACCCCCCCTCCCATGTTTGTTATTTTTACTGTCCCACCCAAGTCCCATTATTGTTTTGTCGTGTCTACCTCTGATTTTGTTCTCCATGTTTTGTCTGTTCTTGTCACTGTCTCAGTCGGTCTTGTCTCGTCCGTCTACCCCTTGGTGAGCATCTGGAGGTGCTCATTAAAGGGGGGGCTTCTGTCATGGCTCTGCTTCTTTTAGTCATGTTTTTCTTGGTCCTGTAGCAGAGCCATGGCAAAGCTTTTGGTTATGTGTGGAGAGAAACATATTATTGTCCTTTTGACAATAATATGCGTTCTCTCCAGTGTCTCGTCATTGGCCCCGCCCCTCTCATTTCCTTGTTTTCTTTCCCTGAGTGTCTTATGTTCCACACCTGCCCTCGTTCGTTATCCCTCGTTTGTCTTCCCTTTAAATACCCTCTTGTTTCTTTGTCCTGTGCTCGTGGATTGTCTTATGGATATGTTCTGTGTACTGCGTATGATTGCTTCGTGTTCCTGCCCGTGTCATTTATTCAAGTAAGTTTAGTCAGTGTATCTTTGTTTAGTGTTGTCTTAGTTTAGTTTATTTAGTGAGTGTTCCTGTTTAGTTTGTGTTATTATATTCCCCGTGTCGTTGTGTTTTACCCCCTCGTGGGTTTTTGTTTTGTTTTGTTTATTATTTGTAAAATTAATAAATCTGTTAACATGGACGTTTAATAAAATAAAACACAAAATACAAAACAAAGACCCACGTGGGGGTAAACAGAGGGAACAAGAACAAGACTAACTAAACTGACAAGACTAGACTAATAACATATCACATAACTACAAAATAAACCAGACTAACTAAAAGACAGGAACTCAGCAACTCACCCACACGACAAACGCAACACGGTGTAATGACCCGACACAAGACAGAGAACACAGGGGCATTAAATAAATGGACAAATCAAAGGGGAACAGGTGTGGGGCATGAACTAATAAACAACCAATAACGAGAGATACAAAAGGGCGGGAACAGAGATGCCACACCGGAGAGAGGGAGTATATGGAATGCCAAAACTGTCTCTCTATCAGGTTCTATCATGGTTCTGCCACTAGGTCAAGAAAAGCAAGACAAGGTGGGGCAGAACCATGACAGGGGCTCCTTAAAAGAAATGATTTGTGGTTATTTGTGTATTATTCACTATTGAAGAAAACATACTTGCTAAACACTTGCTAAGATGGGCTGGGCGAAATATCTTATGCGAAATATCTTATCTTATCTTATCTTATCTTATGCGATTCTTATGCTCTCTGTAGCCAGGTTTCCATTACAGATTTGCGCAAAAATTTAAGCGCTGCTCTCTAAATGTCCATTAAAACAATATCGTGGAATGACTGCATTTCCATTAATGATTTTATGCGATTATAGTGTATTTTGATTCTTCTCGTGATAAGTCATTCTGGCCGTTCTTCTTTGTACGTTTTATGGCAGGTTGCAAACCAACTTTAGTGCCACCTACTGTGATGAAAGAGTGAAGAGAAATGTCTATATTTCCTTATATATTTTCATATTACCTCGCTGTTCCCAATAAATCTCCATACTGCACTCACTCGTTTTCCTGCATTTGGGCCATCATATAAGATATTACTTAATGTGAATTCCTTACATCCTATCTTTCCAAATGTTCTGCCAAAACATACCGCGAATGGTCATGTAACTTTTTTATATGACATGTGACTTGTAAATACGACGAAAAGTGTTTCCATTGCAGTTTTGCGAAATATGCCTTTATCGTATTGCCTGAAAAAACACCTCATGCGAGCGTGAGAACTTGTTTGCGATACATGGAAGTTTTTGCGAAATTGACGTGTTTCCATTCCATTTCAATTTGCGTATTTTGAAGGGTAATGGAAACCTTGCTAGTTTCTCAATGAATTACGGTTAAATGCCGCCACATCCGATAGCCAGAGGGCGCGTCTTGCACCGTCCGGCCTGCAGCCCCCCCCCATTCCTGGAGAGGAAGTCGGCCACAACCATTCGCGCACCCGGCCTGTGGACCACCTGGAACTTAAAAGGCTGTAGCGCCAGATACCAACGGGTGATCCTGGCGTTGGTATCTTTCATGCGGTGGAGCCACTGCAGGGGAGCGTGGTCCAAACAGAGGGTGAATTCCCGGCCCAGGAGGTAGTATCTAAGGGTGAGAACGGCCCATCTGATGGCTAAACATTCTTTTTCGATGGTGCTGTACTTAGTCTCTCTCTTTGAGAGCTTGCGGCTAATGTACAGCACCGGCCGTTCCTCACCCCCCACCTCCTGTGCCAGGACGGCACCCAGCCCCCTGTCCGACGCGTCAGTCTGCAACAAGAAAGGGAGAGAAAAGTCAGGAGAGTGTAAGAGCGGCCCGCCACACAGGGCAGCCTTCACTTGGGAAAACGCCTGCTGGCACTGCTCTGTCCATTGGACCGGATCTGGTGCCTCCTTTTTAGTAAGATCAGTCAGCGGGCTGGTGAGGTCCGAATAGTTGGGCACAAACGTCTGTAATATCCCGCCAGCCCCAGGAACTGTCTTACCTCCTTTTTGGTCTTTGGTCTTGCCCGTGCCCCAAGTGGAAGCCCAGATACCTAACCTCCACCCGCCCAACCGCGCACTTCTTCGGGTTGGCCGTGAGACCGGCCGCCCTCAGCGCTCCCAGAACCGCCCTCAAGTGTTGGATATGCCGCTGACAGTCGTTGCTATAAATTATGATATCATCTAGATAAGCAGCGGCATATGCCGTATGGGTTCGGAGGATACGGTCCATGAGGCGCTGAAAGGTGGCCGGCGCTCCGAACAAGCCGAACGGAAGTGTCACGAATTGGTGTAATCCGAACGGCGTGGTGAAGGCAGTTTTTTCCTTAGATAATGGCGATAGGGGGATCTGCCAGTACCCTTTCGTTAAGTCCAATGTCGAATAAAAACGAGCCGTGCCTAGCCGGTCCAGTAATTCGTCGACCCGTGGCATTGGATAGGCATCGAACTTCGATACCGCGTTCACTTTGCGATAATCCACATAGAACCTGACCGAGCCGTCCGTCTTGGGAACCAAAACTATCGGGCTCGCCCAGTCACTGTTGGATTCTTCTATTACCCCCATCTCGAGCATTGCTGCTAATTCCGTCTGAACCACATGTTTCTTGTACTCAGGTAAACGATATTGCCGGCTATGAACTACTACGCCCGGCACCGTCTCGATATAGTGCTGAATGAGTTTCGTGCATCCCGGTAGGGGCGAGAACACGTCTGCGAATTCCGCCTGCAACCTGGCTATATCCGAGAGCTGGGAGGGTGAGAGGTGATCTCCTCCCGGAGCCAGAGCGAGTGATTGTGGTTTTATATTCGCTTCTGGTCCCAGATCATCCTCTCCACTAATTACCATCGCCAGCATCACTGGTTCCACCTCCTGCCATTTTTTAAGGAGATTGAGGTGGTAAATTTGACGTGCCCTGCTCCTATCTGACCGCACTACCTCATAATCAAGATCTCCCACTTGCCGTGTGACCTTAAACGGCCCTTGCCACTTCGCTAGTAATTTGGAACTCGAGGTGGGGAGTAATACAAGCACTTTTTCTCCCGGTGAAAATTTCCGGACGTTGGTTCCCCTGTTATACAGCCAGCTCTGTTTATCCTGGGCCTGTAACAAATTCTCCATAGATAGCCGCCCCAGTGTATGGAGTTCTCAGGTCCAGGACATGTTGAATTTCGTTTTTGCTGTTGGAGGGTCCGTCCTCCCAAGTCTCTCTCAGGACGTCCAAAACCCCTCGGGGCTGGCGTCCAAAGAGAAGCTCAAAGGGGGAAAACCCCGTGGAGGCTTGCGGGACCTCTCGCACAGCAAATAAGAGGGGTTCTAACCATTTATCCCAATTTTTGGCGTCCTCGTGTACAAACTTACGAATCATGGTTTTTAACGTGCGATTAAACCGTTCTACCAGCCCGTCTGTTTGAGAGTGAAAGACGCTGGTACGGACCGATTTAATGCCCAATAATTCATACAGCTCGCGTATCGTGCGCGACATGAACGCCGTGCCTTGATCCGTGAGGATCTCCCGGGGGATCCCCATGCGGGAGATGATGCGAAACAGTGCCTCCGCCACACTCTTAGCGGAGATGCTGTGGAGCGGCACTGCCTCGGGATATCGGGTTGCATAATCCACCAAGACTAATGCAAATCGATGTTCTCTCGCTGACCGCTCTAATGGCCCGATGAGGTCCATACCAATTCTATTGAAGGGGACCTGCATTAGCGGTAATGGGCGCAACTAGCAAGTGTTTTTGCTAGTTTCAGCCCGACGCAGTTCTCATTTTCCCATCCTGTGCCGTGTTGTTTAAATAGCACATGCATTTGCACTCATTTGTGTGCCCGTGGGCGTGTTGGTTTAAAAAAAGAGGTGTTTTCAGGCGCATTGTTGGCGTGTTGCTATTTTGAGGAACTGATGGCGCAATATTTTTTTGTTATTTATAGAGCGCGTTAGTAGAAAATGCGCCCCTGGGCAGGTCCACAACTCGCTTTCACTTTACTTATTACACAGAGGGAAGCGCAGCAGTACACAAACATGCCAAATATAAAAAATAAATGGAGTACAATGTAAAAGATTATTATTGTGTACATAAAGATAAAAATCCGGCTTGTCCTGTAGCAGATGCGTTTCCTCTCTGGAGAAGCGTTCAGTCTTTGCTCTTGCAAATTCCGCCATGTAAATAGCGAATTTGCCAAGGCGTGAGCGCAATAGGCTCTTAAAGGAAATGAGAGATGAGACTCTGATTGGTTTACTGCACGTTACGCCCAAAAAACACGCATTACTCATTAAGAGAATCGCGACAAGCCGTTTAGACCATGCGCCCGGGTGCGCCGACTGTTTTCCCGTCGTTAAACTAGCAAAAGTGGATTCGGACACACGCCCTAAGTGCACCTGCACCCAGTGTTGCCAGATTGGGTGGACAATTACCAGCCCAAAGGCTCAATAAAACCCGCCCACTGCAACAAAAACCAGCCCAAATTTTAACTGCCAAAATAATGTGATAGAAATGTATTTCAATGTCAATCAACGATGATAATGACCATTTTATCTCCTTAAAACGAACTATGACAAGATGAAAAATTATTATTAAACCAGGAAAACCGGTCAAACGGATCAAATAACATTAAAGAAAGTTAAAAAAATATGACAAATATGTCCAGAAACAACTTCAAAGCAACAGTCAAGACATTAACCAATGACTTGAACCCTCAAACAACACATTTTGTGCAAAAAGTGCCCACTGGGGCATTTGGAAAGCTGAGTAGGCATTTTCCACTCGTTCATGAACTTCATTCACACACCACGGCAGCCAAAAATGTGCAATTCATTGATACATACAACAGAACAAAAAAAGAACAGCAGCAACAATACTGCGCTTACTTTGAGAGTTGCCTTAACATCTGACAGAACTACAGTACGTCTTTCGTGAAGTATATATTGCAGAACATATAATGCAAAATTTAGCAAGTCCAGCAGCTGTCAAGGACGAGTATGATGAACAGAAGTAACTTTAGTAGAATCCCATATTCAGTTAGATTTTTATTAAATCATTCAACTGCTGTGAATTCAGTTATAGTTATATTTACAAAGTCTTCAAGTCGTCTGTCACCACATGTGTAATCCATGTTGTGAGATTTGAGTTACTCTCCCTACCGTGCAACATATATTTGGGCCATTTTGGCATTGCGATCGCTTCAATATAGAAAATCTGGTCCTTTATCGCGCCAAAACCCCATCACTCACGAGCCATCACATGATCTCAACTGTAGATTGATTGACAGGTGAGGTTTCCCTATCCCAGACCTGATTGGTTAAACTGAACGAATAAGGGCTGTGTTAAGGAATAATGTGTTTATGACTGCACTACACATTCTTTTCGAACGTTTTGAAATAACTTGACTAATCAAAAGCAAAGAATAGGCAAGCTGCTTGGGCGGGTTTTTAATTTCATAAGGAGCCCAAATTTTGTCCACCCGCCCAATGCAATTTCTCCGGTCTAACCCATTCAAAAGAAGCCCAATTGGGTCGGGAACCCGCCCAATCTGGCAACACTGCCTGCACCGTGCGCTTTAGACCATGTGCTTAAATCATTAAAATGGGGCCCAATGATTATACCAAAAACGCATCCGTTGCTAGCCGCTCACACGCGAGTGTGACAAAAGAATCTAATAAAGTGAACATATTGAAAATAACCAGACCGAGTCTGTTGTCGAGCTGATTGTTTTGTCACCTCCTAGTGCAGGACAGGACTTTAAGTGACAGTTGTGATTTCTCGGCTGTCTTTCATCTCGTTATCAAATATCCAGCTTCCGTGAAGAAATGACACCGACTGCTTCACACGTTCAAGAAAGAAATAGCGAGCAACAGAGAGTGCTCTGCCTTTGACAGGTTTAACTAGCCGGATCTATTAATACAAACGTGCGAACACCTGATCACACGTTGTTATAGCCGTGATGTTGATGTGGCTTCATCTGTCAAACCGCAATCGTGTGGGGTCTGTTTCCTCTAATTGGCACAGAAATAACATTACCGACTCGCCGCTGAGATAATCAACATATTACAACGTCATAAACACCTTTAATGCTAGAGAGGTCATTAACACTTCTCACCAAAGGTCTTGCGAAAATCCGTCATACTTAAAAACATTGATTTATAGAGTGCCGATCATCCTCTGGTGTGTCTTTACTGTTTGTGGATAAATGAATGATTGAACTTTCATTTTTATTTTCATTGTGATCAGGTAAAAGTGGGAGATAAGGAGGTGGACGTAATGAAGGGCTTCCGTCTCTACATGACCACCAAGCTGCCCAACCCAGCGTACACTCCCGAGGTCAGCGCACGGACATCCATCATCGACTTCACCGTTACCATGCGGGGTCTGGAGGATCAGCTGCTGGGCAGAGTTATCCTCACTGAGAAACAGGTACAGTATGACCCCCTTAGTAAAGCGAGGGTGGAGTTTGACTTTATGATACTGTATGTTGGTTCTAGCAAGGAAGCCAAAAGTGAAATAAACACTGCATCAAAAAGACTGACACGTTTATTTATTAAAGGGATAGTTTAGCCAAAAATGAAAATCCTCCCTCTTGTCGTTCCAAACCTCTCTGTGTCACATTTTATATGTTGAACACAAAAGAAGATATTTTGAAAAATGCTATGCTGTAACCCAGAACATATGTGTTAAAGACTCTTGGGTCAATTGACAGCATAGACCTATAGTATATGTATATATCATGTATTGTAAAGCTGGTAATCTTACTCATAATGTTACCCATCTTCATGGTTTAGTAGTCTGAATGATAAACTCCGGTGGGACATTTAGAGACACACTTTATATAGTTACAGCATGTTTTGCCTTATCGTCAAGATCCCTGCAGCTCTGAACACATCCCAGAGGCATGTTTTTGTGGCAGAGCGGGCGAGAGGGAGACGGTGTTCGGCTCAATTCTCGGTCACTGGACAGAGAGCTTGAATCTCTGTGCAGTTTTATATTGCTGAATTTTCCAATTCGTTCACACAGTTCTCTTTCTGGTCCAGTGATATACTGGTCAATTGTATGTTGACACCATAATCTAAATCCAAATCTATTTCTAGTGCGCTTTATGCACAAGGGCATCGTCACCTAAAAAGGAAAAATCTTTCATCATTTCGTCACTCACTTGTCATTCCAAACCTGTAAGGCTTTCTTTCTTCTTCAGAACACAAAACAAGATAATGAAGAATGTTGGTAACAAAACAACATTGACCCTCATTGGCTTCCATTGTATGAATAATTTCTCAGAATATCTTCTTTCATGTTCCACCGAAGAAAGAGTCATATACAAGTTTTGAGGGTGAAAAAATGATGGCAGGCTTTTTTTTGAGACCATCATTTCAGAGGCTTTTAATGCCCCTTTTGATTCTCAGGTAGTGAAAATGAAAGTGGCATTTAGCGCATGTTCACGACTGAACATTAAACTGTCAATCACGATTTACAGCCTGAAACTTCAGTCCATATGCCATTGTAATAGCGTTCTATTACCTTACCTCACACTAGTGATCCTTCACAGGGAAAAGCATTTTAGACTATTATTATCAAAAGGGTACGTTTAGAGAGCAGGTGGTAAAGGTTCTGGTGGTGAACTGACCGCTTAATATATACATCATCATACATTTTGAAGCTGTTAATGACTTTTAGTCATCATGATTTTGCTTCATGGAACAACAGCAGGCATGTGCAGGGCTGTTATCCTTATTCTTGTTTGTATGTTATGCACAAGACTGCATATTGGCAGGTGCTGCATAGTTATGTATTTAAAGGAACAGTTCACCCAAAAATGAGAATTCTGTCATGAACTACTCACTCTCTAGTTGTTCTAAACCTGTATAAATTTCTTTGTTTTGATGAACACAGAGAAAGATATTTGGAAGAATGCTTGTAACCAAACAGTTCTTGGGCCTCACTAGCCGGGTTTACATCCAAAGTTGCGGATTTAGCTTATGCGCAAAATTGGAATATCGCAAAAAACATTTTCGAATAAGCAACGTTTCCATCCAACTAGTCAACCGTCACTTCCTAATAAACTGCTACTAAATATCAATAAGAAAAGTAAGGGAAGCCACTGAATATAATAATTGTCATATATAATTGCGCAAGCCGACGATTACGAAACACAATAAATGCGGTGCTTTTGTGGATGCCTGCTGTTTGGGAAACACAGTTGTGACAGTTCTAAGAGGCAATTACAGAATACTTTGACGACTTTGCTCAGGCATTTAAGAATGACCGTAACAACATTTCTCATGCTGTGTAGATCAGTACTCCGTTTAGTCAGGTTACGGCGTCTCATAGTGCAGTTACATGACTTTTTGGAGGAATTTATTCGGCAAATGCATTTCCATCTCCCATTATTCGCATTAACCCTTTTTCGCAAAAAAGAAAAACCACCTAAAGCGAGCGTAAAAACTTTTTTGCGAATTAAGGGTTTTTAATTCGAAATTTGCCGTTTCCATCACTCGTTTCTGATGCAAAACTTCAAAATGCGAATAAAACCAGAGTGATGGAAACCCGCTTATTGACTCCCATAGAAGGAAAAATGACAATGGTAGTCAAAAGTGCCCCAGAACTGTTTGCTTCCCAACATTCTTCAAAATATTTTCTGTTGTGTTCAACAGAACAAAAAATATTAAAAAGTAATTTTTCCTACTATGGTAGTCAATGGGGTCCAAGAACTGTTTGGTTATAAGCATTCTTCCAAATATCTTTCTCTGTGTTCATGAGAACAAAGACATTTATTCAGATTTGGAACAACTTGAAGGTGAGTAAATGATGACAGAATTTTTATTTTTGGGCGAACTAAAACTTTAAGAACATTTACAGTATGTTAAAGTACATTTGCAAGAGAATTTAATGTGTAAAATAAAATAGTTTTATTATAGAAACTGGAAATGGAAAGTAAATTGCTGTTAAAATTGTACAGTGAGGTTTAAGAAGCGAGAAAATAGAAGGAAACAAGGCTAAATGTGCTTTTTTGATTGGTGACCCAGAAAAATAAGAATTATTTCTTATGTGTTTTACATCATAACTTTTTAGAGTTTTATAGTATTAAAGATCCAGTTTCTTTACCAATACATGTTATATTCTTCTAGTTAAAGGGGTCATATGGCGCGAATACGTGTTTTTCTGTGTCTTTTGTGTGTTATAAGTTGCCCATGCATGTATTAGACACGTCAAATTGAAAAAATTAAAGTGTCGGAACAAAAGATGAATTCTATCAACAAGCGAATGCTCACCCAGACCTGCCTGAAACGCCTCTGTAACCACACCCCCACAAATCTACGTCAGTTTGTGGTATGATTTGACTAAGACCGCCCAAATGTATACGCAAGTAAGGTGGGTGTACCTGTCAGTACAATTGCTTTGGAACCTGATGTTCCAAATATGGTAAGAGGCATTACATGTCAGTCACACACTTGCAGTATTTGACCAATCACTACGCACTGGTTAACTGGCCAATCATAGCACACCTCGCTTTTCAGAGCGATGAGCTTTGTAAAAAATCTGTGCATTTCAGAGAGGCGGAGCAAAGAGGAGATACAAACATGCACGGTATGTGGAAAATACAGCGTTTTTAAACCTTAAATCGTGTATACACATTGCATTACATCTAAAACAAACAATAATATTCATTTTAACTGTGTCATATGACCCCTTTAAGCCCCTTCTTCCTCAGTATATTGGCAGGACCTTCCATTACTATTTATAATTCTACTGTATATTGCAGTTTCCCTGCAAAGTAATTTTGAAAGTAATCAGTGTCATTTATCATTTAAGGTTGCCAACTATTACCTCAGTTATCCGAGTAAAGTTTTTCTGTGTGATTCTAAATGACAGTTTGATCTGATTGAATCGGCAGGAACTTGAGAAGGAACGCACTGACCTGCTTGAGGACGTGACGGCCAATAAACGGAAGATGAAGGAGCTGGAGGATAATCTGCTCTTCAGGCTCACCAGCACGCAGGGATCGCTGGTGGATGATGAGAGTCTCATCATCGTGCTGGGAAACACCAAACAAACTGCTGAAGAGGTCACGCAGAAACTTCAGATCGCTGCAGAGACAGAGATCCAGATCAATGCGGCACGTGAGGAGTACAGACCTGGTGAGAGCTCAGAACTTGAAACCTTTAGTGCTTATTTTGCAAGGTCTGACTGAAAAAAGATATGAATTGTCAGAATAACTACACATTGTAAAATTCGCTGTCAAATGTGACTACTTCTTCAGTTGCGACGAGAGGCAGCATCTTGTACTTCCTGATTACGGAGATGAGCATGGTGAATGTGATGTATCAGACCTCCCTCCGTCAGTTCCTGCGCTTGTTCGACCTGTCCTTGGCCAAGTACAACTCTATTGTCCCCTTTTAAAATGCCATTTAATTAGCCATTTATTATCGTAATTCATGAGAAAATGTATCAGTTGATTTTGATGGCATGCTTTATGTAATCATTTAAGTGAGTACTGTACGCCCTTTCGGTAGCTTATTATATCGGTAAATCGCATGTAACCTAAAGTCTTTTTTTTCTGGGTAAAAGGTCCACAAAGAGTCCAATTACAAGCAAGCGGATCGCCAACATCATCGAGTACATGACCTTCGAGGTGCACAAGTATGCTGCCAGAGGGCTGTACGAGGAACACAAGTTCCTGTTCACCCTGCTGCTCACGCTCAAGATCGACATGCAGAGCAACAGAGTCAAACACGAGGAGTTCCTCACCCTCATTAAAGGTCAGACACCAGCCGGCCTTCCTCATGTCAGTCTGCATCATACTCTCTCTCTTTCTCTGGCCCGGGCTGAGTCTTTCTCCCCTCTGAGAGAATTTTGTCTGCCAACCTTGTCAGTATTTAGTCATGAGTCTACATGACTATAAGGATACTTCACCCAAAAATGAAAATTCTGTCATCATTTGCTCACCTTCGAGTTGTTCCAAATCTGTATAAATGTATTTGTTCTGATGAACACAGAGAAGGATATTTGGAAGAATGCTTATTACTAAACAGATCTTGCTCCCCATTGACTCCCATAGTAGGAAAAATACTTTGTTAATTTTTTTTGTTCTGTTGAACACAAATGGAGATATTTTGAAGAATGTAGGACAGCAAACAGTTCTGGGGCACTTTTGACTACCATTGTATTTTTTACTACTATGTTAGTCAATGGGGGTTGAGATCTGTTTGGTTATAAGCATTATTCCAAATATATTTCTCTGTGTTCATTAGAACAAAGAAATTCATAGAGATTTGAAACAACTCGAAGGTGAGTAAATGATGGGTAACACTTTACAATAAGGTGCTATTATTTAACATTAGTAAATGCATTAGTTAACGTTAGATAACAATGAACAATTAATTTTTTCAGCATTTATTAATCCTTGTTAATGTTAGTTTATGTCAATACAGTTATTCATGTTAATTCATGATGCATTAACTAATGTTAACAGTGACCATGTTTGATTTTAATAATGTATTAGTAAATGCTGAAATGAACACGAATTAACATTAATAAGTGATGTATTAGTATTGTCCATTGTTAGATCATTTTAGCTAATGCATTAACTAATTGTTAATAAATAGCACCTTATTGTAAAGTGTTACCAAATGATGACAGACTTTTCATTTTTGGGCCAACCAAAATAAAAATTTGATATAATTTATTTACTCTAATTTCTTGCAAAACCTCATGTGGAACACAAAAGATATTTCGAGAAACATCTGAGTGGTTTTGTGTCCTTACAATGGAAGTCGATGGGGTCCAACGTTGTTTGGTTACCAACATTCCAACAAGAAAGTCAGTCATACAGGTTTAGAATGACATGAGGATGAATACAGTAAATGATGGAAGAATATACAAGTGACACTACCAAAAGACCCAATTCAGTCCTGCGTTTTTTCACACATATCTGTCCTGCATGTATTTTAATTGTCTATATATAACATATATCACACAAAAACAATGAACAGTGATTGAATTGAATGAGTTTGTGTTGTATTAATGGTGTACAGATTGAGGTTTAACAGCAGTCTGTTAGAGAAGCAGGGCTGAACAGCAGGGACATCTGGGCCAGGTGTCTACAGCTGTTAATGCACTCATAAATGAAGCACAGAGGTGTTCCTACATCATGTGACTTCAGCTGCCAGTATGGCTTAGATTTCATAAAGCTAATGCAGTGGAAGTTAGTGATGTGCATGTTTGAGGGACTGTAGAGTTCATGTTCAGGGCTTTTTCCTCAATTGTCTTGTGCTATCTATAACACTATTCTGTTGCTAAGGAGTAAAGAATAGTATATAAAGTCGGCACATCAAAGCTCCAAAAAAATTTAATATTTATTAATACATTTTGAATATTTTTGGAGCCTTGGTATGCCAAGTTTATGTACTGTTCTTAATTCGTTTTTTTGGTCAAGCACCCACTTGAGGTCGATGTGCGTGCTTTTGTCTTCTTTTTGGTGTTAAGAAGTATACCTGGGCTATATGAGACCAGTTTTAAGTAAATATTTCATAGTTCAGGTTACTTCAATTCAATTTTATTTACATAGCGCTTTATACAATGTTGCATTGTTTCAAAGCAGCTTTACAGAAGAGATAAACAGAAAGAGGTAGAATACAACACAGAACAACACATTGTTACATTAGTAACACAGTCTAATAAAGCAATGTTTAAAAGCTAATCCAATATCAGCAGTCTCCCGGTGCTAGAAAAAAACCTCCGGAGAAACCAGACTCTGCTGGGAGGGCCAGGGCCTGCATAAACAGTAGGTAGTGGCCTCTGCAGCGTTTTTCCCCCCTAGGGGGGAATAATGCTTACCCAGTGGCCCGTACGGTGCCGGGCGGCTTCTCGCCATTTAGAGAATCAGGCCTCCGCCCGTGACGGCCGGCGTTAGGGGGCTTCCCAACTTTTTGTGGAAAGCTCTGGGTCCCCCTTCCTCTCCACTGGAAGGTCATAATTTCGCGCTAGCGTGTTCGTCTGACTCGCCCAGGCCAGTCAACGTCGCTCCGCAGAGATTGTGACGCGGCTCAGTGCTGTGGAGTTTTCCATAGGAACCCCATTCTGTCTCGTTCCCTCCATCAGGGAACCGAGGTTACATCCGTAACCAAGACGTTTTTCATGAGTAGGAAGGAATTAGTGGAGACACCACATGGTCTCACCATCAGGGGAGAACTCATGGGAGGAATGTGCGGACTGCAGGAGTTAACCGCAAGGTGGGAGTCCACCTGGGGAGGTCATGGGTTGCCAAGGTGGGAATCATTCATGAGGATACATCAGACGGAACAGCCCACGGAGGGGGTGTTACTACGTCTGGAGCACTAGGTCCGGTTAGAGCTATGTGGGAGATAACTCAACTGTTCCCCGGCCTAAAGGGGCAGGGCTGCTCTGCCCAGCCTGTCCCCTGGAAGGGTGCTTAGTGATGGATGGAATGCCTGTTCTTTACCCGAGGGGAAAGAAGTGAGGCGGGATCGCCACTGCTCCCCCCGGAGGGGGAAGGGCTTCCGCAGGCGTATGCCCTACCGCTGCCGGTCCCACACCTTGCCAGGATGCGGGCTGACACCGGTTCTACGTAGGTATTAGAACCTCACTGAGTTGTTAGGCATAGTCCAACCCGCAGCTCCGCAGATGTCTGCCAGAGAGGCGTCCTGAGCCAGCCACGAGGGGTGTGCCTCACCCCCAACGGGCAGGAAAAAGATTGGTATGCCCTAACGAGGGCATCCACGATCCAGTGCGCCAGCCCCTGTTTGGAGACAGCCCTCCTGCTGACCTCCGAAACAGACAAAGAGCTGCTCAGAGCTTCTGGGCTCTGCGTGCGGTCCAAGCAGAGGCGCCGTGCGCGTACTGGACAAGCACGGATAGGTTGGGTCTTCCTCCCTGGTGGGGAGCGCCTGCAGGTTCACCACCTGGTCTCTCGGGAGAGTGGTGGGAACCTTGGGCACGTAGCCGGGGCGGGGTCTCAAGATAACGTGAGAATCCCGGCCCCGAGTTCTAGGCAATCTGTGGACACGGAGAGTGCTTGTAGATCCCCTACCCTCTTGGAGGTGAGCCCATGCGGAAAACCGTCTTTATCAAGACTGAGAAAGAGCGGTAACCCCGAGAGGCTCGAAGGGGGCGGGGCCTCTTGAGGCCCGCCACCTAGGTCGCAAGAGGGTATGGAGCGCGGAAAGGTGGTCACCCTCTCGCGCCCCTTAGGAACCTAATGACCAGGTCGTGCTGTCCCAGAGGCTACCCAGCACTCGGGTCATGATGAGCGGCCGTAGCGGCTACATACATTCCCAGTGTGGAGGGGGAGAGGTTACTCCCCCGTCTCTTTTGAGGACGGGACAGCCCGTACCCGACCGAGCACCTCCGCGGGTCTTCTCGCCGAGAAGAGCACCAGGACGAGAAGAGGCGCCACCTATGGGCGTATAGCCGCTCAGTGGCCGAAGCCCTAGCCAGACATGGAGACCAGGTTTTGCCTCGGATGCCGTAACGTGTCCGCCAGGGGGAGCGGCCGGGGGGAGTTGTTGTCAGAGCCTCAGCTCCGAGAACCAAGTCCTGGTTAGGCCGAAGGGGCGTAACTAGTACCACTTGATGCTCCTTTTCCCTGGCCTTGCACAGGCCCTGTGCAATGAGGCTCACTGGGGGGAAGCGTACTTCCGCTTGTCCCGCGGCCAGCTGTGTGCAAGGGCATCCGTGCCGAGGGTACCTCGGACAGGGAGTACCAAGCGTACAATGGGAGGAGTCCGGGGAGGCAACAGGACCACCTGTGCCTGGCCGAACTGCCCCCAAATGAGCCGGCTGCGCGGGGAGGGAGTCGCCACTCTCCGCGAGGCGTCAACTGATGAGAGAGCACATCGGCTGTCTGGTTCAGGACGCCTGGGATGTGTGTGGCTCGCAGGGAACTGATCACCTGCTGACTCCAGAGGAGGAGGCGCCGGGCGAGTCATGTTAATTGCCGTGAACGAATGCCAATGATATATGCTACAGCAGCTGTGCTGTCCGACCGGACCAGCACGTGCTTGCCCTGCATGAGAGGTAGTAGCCTCCTCAATGCAAGTAGCACAACCAACAACTCTAGGCATTTGAAATGCCAACGCAGGCGGGTGCCCGTCCACCGCCCCGACACTGCTTGCCCGTTGCACACGGCACCCCAACCCTGCAGGGAGGCATCCCAAAGGGGACTCCTGTCCGCAAGAAGGTCATGGAGACCAGGGGGTTAGGGTGTGTCGGCAGAAAAGCGTGATGACCATACGCCTGCTGCTGGTGTGCCATGCTCTCCAAGGAACTTGACTCTGTAGCCAGTGTTGGAGCGGTCGTATGTGCATCGACCCGAGGGGGACCACCCCCGCCGAGGATGCCATGTATCCCAGGAGCCTCTGAAATTGTTTCAGGGGGACCGCTGACTGTCTGAGAGCTTCAGGCAGTTCAACACTGATCGTTCGCGCTCTGGTGTCAGTCGCACTGCCTCTGGGAGACCGCGTGGGTGCGGGCTTCCTCGTCGCGAGTCTCGCGCCCCCCGCGGGGGGTGAGCGGGGCCGCTCATGAGGACAGAGTCGAGTTCCATACCAAGAAAGAGGACACTCTGCACCGGGGAGAGCTTGCTCTTCTCAGTTGACCTGTAGCCCCACCGATCTAGGTGCCGGAGCACCAGGTCCCTGTGTGTACACAACAGATCTCGAGAGTGCACCAAACTGAGCCAGTCGTCGAGATAGTTTAGTACCCGCACACCTCCTTCCCTAAGGCGGCCGAGTCGCGGCACGGAGGACTGCTTTTTTACTGTCGAGAACCCTCCGGGGAAGGCCGCGTGCGGGTCTCGCGCCCCCCCCCGACGGGCGGGGGGTGAGCGGGGCCGCTGCGGCTCGACAGTAACACCAACCAGCCCCCCCTTGCGAGACGGGTGTGTCGAGAAAGCGGACCTTCTCGGCGTTACTCATCTGCGCTAGGATCGGCCAGAGGAGTTTCTCATGGACCACAAGTGTGGACATTGTCCGACCCAGGGCCCGCGTGGTCACCTTGGTCACCCGTAGCGCGAGGTCGGTGGCGGCGCGGAGTTCCTGCATAAGCGCTGGTTCGGTCTTACCCTCGTGGAGCTCTCTCAACGCCCTGGCCTGGCAGGAGCCATAGCGTGGAGAGAGGAGGCAGCTTGATCCGCCGCAATGTAAGCTCTCGACACCAGAGATGCCGAGACCCCACATGCTTTGGACGGGAGTCTAGGTCGAGCCCCCCCCCAGGTGGCCGCCGCCTACGGGCACGAGCACCACGGCGGCATACTCCACCTGGGGAACAACGACGTATCCTCCAGCTGTCTCAACCTCGATGGAAGTGAGGGTGACAGAACTTTGTTTGACGTGAAACGTGCCGGAAAGGGGGTGTTCCAGGTCTTACTAAGTTCCTCATGCACTTCCGGTAAACACGGCTCTGGGGGCGGGCGCGGCTTGGAGCCGCGCTCAAACCCGAGGCGCCATGTAGCCAGCCGCGAGCGCCGGGGGAGGCAGTGCGGGCACTGCAAGCCAACACTCACGGCGGCCCGGGAAATCATGGCTGACATTTCGACGTCCGCTTCTTCCTGGGCTCGACCCCCCGAGGGAGGGAGCCTGAGGAATCGTCGGAGTCGGATGTCAGTAAGTCACCCCCCGATGCTGCAAGAGACATCTCATCATCACACATCGTGTCCGAATACGTGATTGAGGAATAAGACGGCGGACCGTCTCCTGGGGAACGGTCAGACGAGCGAGACGAGGTGTGAACGGTCCGTGAGCCAGTGGCTGGCGGATTATCGCTCACAGTAATCCTCATATCACCCTCGCTGCTTGCCGTAGCGGATGGCAGTGCCGTAGTCCTGCCGCCACGGAACGGGGAGCAAACAAGGTGGTGGCTGATTCCCGTGGGAACACAGCCACCCGTGACGCAACGTCTGAATCATCACCGCCCGCAGTGCGGGCAGGACGTATCCACAACGTCTGCCCCAGCGTACTGGAAGCAGGCATCGTGTCCATTCCCCTCCTCGATGAGTGTGTTGCACTCATGAAAACAGCGGGACATGCCACGCTGGAGAAATTTTCTCTTTTAGAAAGGAAATTTGTTCGAACACCTCCGGAACTGCCGAGATGCCCAGGGGAGAGTCACTGCAGGAAGGGACCGTCCGCTGTCCACGTCGTAGATTCCAGCAGAAAAATGATCACCAAATATCGTAGAGAAGCTCATCAGATGTGTAGGCTCTGAAGAACAAAAGGTGAATGAATGAGCACGCCGGCTTCCCTCTTATACCCGGACATCCGGGGAGGAGTCCAGGATGCAAATTTCATTTGCCAATTTTCATTGGCCTTTTCTAAATACTCAGAAGATGATAGGTTCTCAAGACAAACCCCATTCTGTCGGTTCGACACAACGTCGAGAGACCGACAGAAAGGGAACTGCATATTTTTTGAGTTATTAAACATTGTATCGTTAAAGTTGGTATTATACCTTATATTGCTATCATATACTGTTGTGTACCAACATTAACACAACATTTCCCCAAAACCATGTTTAATTGGAGATACAAGGTTTATAATTTGGGAGCAGGGAGATACGAGATTACGCTGTCATTGATAAGAATGGTACGGACACAGACGTCGCTGCTGCCAGCAGTGTTCATCAAAGTCTGCGGTCGCGTTGAGCCTTTTGACAAGAGATGAGGCTTTAATTGTTAATTAAAGCTAATGATTGTGGTTACATACATCTTCCTAAACTCTATTTTAAACGTTAGAGCTATGAGTGATGCAATACCAAAATAAAACGTTAAACAGGCTGTCTAATATAGGCGGAAATTAATCTGCACGCAAATAAAGTCGGCGGTCGCGTTGAGCCTCTTGACAAGAGAAAAGGCTTCAATTGTTAACCAAAGCTAACGACTGTGGTTACATACATCTTCCTAAACTCTATTTTAAAGGTTTAAGAACTATAAGTGATGTAATACAAAAAACGATGAGCTGACTAGGCTGTCTAATAGGCGGAAATTAACCGAATCTGCTCTCAAACTTACCTTCGTGGCTCACAGACTTCCTTCTGCACCGAAGCATTACAGCTATCGATTTTTAACAAAACAGACCTACTCAAATGTATCTAACCTAACTATTTTCACTCGTTAATGTCAAAAAAACTTTCAATCAGGAGACGTAATGCCGAGAAGCTCCCGCGGAGTGAAGAAGAGGTGGAGTTACGGGACTTCTCAGACAGTTGAAGTGTCCAATGGAGTTAAGAGATTTGCTCTCAAGCTATTTTCAACACTTTAGATTGGTTAATAATTTGTAAAAATAACAGACCCACATGGGGACTGACCAATAGCATCGATTTGTGAAAAAATATGAAATTGACCAAATTTGGACATAGGAGGTTTCCGCCCGACAGCTACGATACAATGCATGAAGTTAATAAGACACAACACATTAGACATAGGGATTATGTTTGTGACCGATCTTATTAGAGACACGCTAACATCTCGACACAGCGCAGAAATACCACAGCACCAGAAATAGAAGTAATCATTACATTAACACTTTCGGCAACTGGAAAAATGCAACTATGCAGCAGACATGATTTTGTTGTGTCCCAACCTTCTGTAAGCAAAGTGATCGAACGAACAATTACAGCACTTTCGGAAGCTTTGTGTTTAGTTTAGTATGACATTAACAGCATTGTTAATAAAGATAAATATAAGAATAGTTTTATATAGTACATAGTGTGTGTGTATGGTAAAACAGAAATAATTACACCTGTAATTTCAATCTGATGGTTTATACTTAGACTAGCTATTTTTTTCCTTCTTGGGCAACCAACCAATCACAGTCTTCAAAAATCTGTCATACATAACAACGGGGTCAGCCCCGCCTCCTCACTAAGATTAAAGTTTTTGTCTTTTCCTTGCTCAGATTAGCTCTCAGATTGGTCCTGAATCTAAGGTAAACTAAGACTAGAAGTTTTTAAGATAAATTAAGAGCTTTCTGAAAGGATTCTAGGAAGTCTTAAGAATGCGGGCCCAGGTCTCCTCTGACGTGTTACAGTAACTTTGATTAAAAGTTAGTGAGTAAATGTATTTAAATATAGTTCTCAGTTGTCCTATTTAAGTAAATTAATTTTAATAGATGCTTTTGCTAGAACTGCTGACAAATTACTTGGATAAATGTTGACACACAGTGAGATTATAGAGCTATAAAAATGTATATTCGTGAACAACTCAGATAAAATGGTTTTTGGGAGAATTCTTTATTTTAAAGTAAACGTGAACCTGCTAAAGTACAATTTTAAATGTATATTTTGATATCTTGGCAAATCTGAGTCCAGTTTGAATCACTGATGGGATCTTTTTGAGACTCTAGAGAAGACACTTGTGAGCACTGTTGTAGGCCCTACGAACTTTTGTTGTAGCTGAACATAACAAAATTTAAATAACATAATTTCAGGATGAGCTACAATAATAAATAAATATGAGTGCTCTTCCAATGCGATTTTAACTCAAATGTATAGTAAAAAAATCAAGGAAAGAATAGACTGTGAAGTTGCTTTTGGATTTGTTTTTCTAGGGAGCATGCCTTAAAAAGCATATTTAATGGCTCTTTGCAATTTGTGATCTGTACGTGTTGTTCACGGGGTGTCCTTCATGAGACTGCGGAGCCATGAACTGCCATGTGATTATCACGCTGTGTCATGTGCTTTTGCTTCGTAAAAGCATCAGAGCCGAAATTTAATCATAGAGGGATCAGGTAGCCCTGCGGTCAGACAAGTGGCCCATTACCCAGAAGGTCGATTTGACTCTCAGTGCTGTCACCACACGTCAGTTAAAACCATTCTGCTCTCCAATGCACTCTTCTGAGAGACATTTTGTCCCTCTATGCTGTTCTGTAGTCCGTTTCATACTGTTCCAGTAAGAAATGCTTTCCTAAAGATCATTTGTTTGTAAAATGGGAGAGGTTATAGTGCACCTTTGGTACAAACTGAGTAAAATATTAAATAAAGATGTTTGTAAGCACTCAAATAGATGCCAGTTTCTAATTAATACGTCAGCACGTCCGCCATATTGGGCAGGTCAACATCCACAATGAATGGACAAATGCAACCTGCAGCAATGAAAGTTCTTTGAGCCAGTTTTAACAAAAACCCCAAATCAAGAAAATCTAAGAAATCCCTAAATCCTCTTCACTCCATAATTCATCATTTTGTTCTCATAATAAGAACAAGACAGAAAGCATTGTATTTGATCTGTAATCTTGATGTGGCTCAGGTGGAGCCTCTCTGGACCTGAAGGCCTGCCCACCTAAACCTGCCAAATGGATCCTGGATATAACGTGGCTCAACCTGGTGGAGCTGAGCAAACTGTGGCAGTTCTCTGATATTCTGGATCAGGTATGTCCTAGAATACATACATGATGCCTGAAAGGGGCGCATGGGTTAGATATAGTAAAACACACGCTGTATCACTTTGAGCTCTCGTTCCTCATTAAATCGTTTTCACTGATCCCGCTCAGGAGTAAACATGTCAATATTTGATTCATTCGCTCGTCACACACACAGGCACAAATACATTCATGGCGGCGGCTGCCCGGGGGAACTTCATGCTCAACACAGTGTGAAATGAGCTCACTTTGGCAAACTTTAAATCAATT
Organism: Triplophysa rosa; assembly: GCF_024868665.1. Lineage (NCBI taxonomy): Eukaryota > Metazoa > Chordata > Actinopteri > Cypriniformes > Nemacheilidae > Triplophysa > Triplophysa rosa. The sequence goes on along the minus strand of NC_079897.1, from coordinate 13,204,920 downwards.
ATTCCTGGCTGAAAGAAACTGGATTTAATGCCTTTGTTTAATTAACTATTTCTGGGGCACCGCAACAACAAAGAAATTCAACATACATAGAATGACATATGTCTGTCATGTTTTATCATCATAGAGATAAAAGTGTATTTTTTTGTTCTGATTGGTCACCATTTATTTTAAAGGTGCTATGTGTAAATTTTTGGAGGCTCTATTGACAGAAATGCAATTTAATATGCATAACTATGTGTTGAGAGGTGTATAAAGATCTTACATAATAAAGCGTTATGTTTTTATTATCTTAGAATGAGCTATTTCTATCTACATGCACCCCTTGCATGAAATTCTCCATGTTGTTTCTACAGTAGCCCTAAATGGACAAACTGCTCACAGAGCACATTTCGTAAATGCGTTATCTCCTTCGGCAAAGAAGCGACAACGCAACGACATCTTTGTTCTGTGAGAGCCACCATAGTGCTTCGAAAGGGAGGGGTGGAGTGAGCCGTTGGTTGCACTCTACAACCTCACCACTAGAGGCCGCTAAATTTCATACACCGGACCTTTAAGTGTTTAGTCACATTTAGGTTTTTAATCACATGTTGGTCTTCACTAGTTACACAAAATTTTACAACACGTACGGTACCAACACTCTTGATGATATAATGCGGTCATGCATGATGTTGGAATTGAAGTATGTCATGATACATTGTTAAATATGTCAAATACCCAAACAATTACCAGATTCACTCACTCTTGTGTGAATGTGTGTGTGTTAACAGATTGGGCGTCATGAGAAACAGTGGAAGAGCTGGTTTGATCGAGAGGCACCAGAGGAAGAGCAGATACCAAACGCATATGATCAAGCTCTGGACTGCTTCAGACGACTGCTCCTCATTCGGTCCTGGTGTCCAGATAGAACCATCGCTCAGGTACGGCCCATATGAGTTAGAAAATGATGTTATAACTGTTATATAATAAACACATTATTCTTCAATGTCCACCACTATATTTGGGAATATTCACTGGATGAGAAAACTGTGAGAAAACATCTATTTCACATTGCATCAAGGCTTTCCCAATCTATCCTTAAGTAGACATACAGACAGACAGACTCTTGTTTATGACTGTAAAATATCTTGACCGTCTGGGTTTGCATGGATTTTTATCACATCAGGCTAATTTGATGTTTTCTTTGTGTAAAAAGGCACGCAAGTACATTATGGAATCAATGGGGGAGAGGTATGCAGAGGGGGTCATACTGGACCTGGAGAAGACCTGGGAGGAGTCGGATCCCCGCACCCCTCTTATCTGCTTCCTGTCCATGGGTTCCGACCCTACAGACTCAATAATCGCTCTGGGCAAGCGACAAAAAATAGAGACCCGTTACGTTTCCATGGGACAGGGACAGGAAGTTCACGCACGCAAGCTTCTGCAAAACACCATGGCTAATGTAGGTTAATTCACACAAATACACAGGTCTCAATGAGCTTATCCACCGTGTGACTTATCTCTATGTATTTTTATGACAATAAAGCCTTTTTTGTGTTCTCTTAGGGTGGCTGGGCTTTACTTCAGAACTGTCATTTGGGTCTGGATTTCATGGACGAGCTCATGGACACCATCACAGAGACAGACAACGTTCACAACAGCTTCAGATTGTGGATAACCACCGAGGTCCACAGACACTTTCCTATCACACTGCTGCAGATGTCCATCAAATTCACCAATGAGCCTCCTCAGGGACTGAAAGCGGGACTTAAAAGGACTTACGGAGGTGAGCTTAGTTTCTCCTGATATTTAGTCTTTGTTCGGCTGTCAGTTTTCCATATAGACCCGCCTTTGTAGATTCAGATGAAAGATTGTGCCAATATGTCAGGCTATTGATGAATTTGAGACAATAATATAATAATAAATAATCAAAAAAATTATGTGTCTAAATTTAAAGATTATTTTTAAATGGCCTTATTCTTCCAAGATCAAAAAAACGACAATGCTTGATCGTATCTTGCAGGGATCAGTCAGGATCTTTTGGATGTGAGTAACATGGTCCAGTGGAGGCCAATGCTGTACGGTGTGGCATTCCTTCATTCGACTGTTCAGGAGAGGAGAAAGTATGGACCTTTGGGCTGGAACATCCCATATGAGTTTAACCAAGCGGATTTCAATGCAACCATTCAGTTTGTCCAGAATCACCTGGATGACATGGATATCAAAAAGGTGAGAGAAACGTACTGTACTGCTGGTTCTGTCATCAGCAACCAGCTCTTCTGTATCAATCAGTTTATTTTCATTTTCATATGCTTTCTAGTCAAATGTCTTTCCGGGACTGTTTTTCAAGCCTGACAAACAGATGTGTTACTAAGGTGTTTCATTTGTAACTGTCATCTCTCTCAAGCATCTATGCAAAATGTTTCCAAATAGACTTGACACCTGGTATGTTCATTTGAATGAGCATCTTTTACAGGGTGTGTCCTGGAACACCGTGCGGTACATGATCGGCGAGATCCAGTATGGAGGTAGAGTGACTGATGACTACGACAAACGCCTCTTGAACACGTTTGCGAAGGTGTGGTTCAACGAGAACATGTTCAGCCCTGATTTCCATTTCTACAAGGGCTACAGCTTTCCCAGATGCACAAGTCTGGAGCAGTACCTCCAGTACATTCAGGTGAGATGGGAAAAAAGCATTTGAGTTGATACTGCTCAGTCAGATGGGTCTCTTCTCTATGACAGAGGTGAGATATTGACATGGGACAAGGTGTTGGCGGATTAACACTGCTGTGAACCCGACCCGCCAATACTCCACAGAGTTGACAAAATTACCACATTATGCCACAAAATTACCCATTACTGAGAATGAACACTCAGACACTGTATTGTAAACTAGACCAAATACTTCAAAAATGCTGTAAATGTAAGTACAAAGACCTTGATTTTAGCCTTAATTCAAGCCCATTCCCTCTCATTCAAACTCACTCATGATGCAAATCAATGACATGGACAAAAAGACGATATATATCAGACAAAGTTGGCTACTAAAACACAGTGGCCATCATTATAACTAAAATGACTATCTATAATCTATAATTAGACTAAATAATGCTTGGTGATAATTATATATGAAAGGTTTAGCTATTGCTTTAGCTGTGGGCTGAATAAATGTCAGGTGGCAAAACCACTATTCTCATGTTCACCTAGTTTGGGGGTTCTCAAATCGGGGTCTGGGGACCCCCAGAAGGTTGCAAGTGGTCCCCAGAAATGTTCAGAAAAAAGGAAAATATTTCAGTTTCATTTCAAGTAGTTATAACTTTTTTGCTATGTACATGCATAGTTTTTCTCCCTATACAGTATTTTTTCACACTCTAAGTGAAAGTTGCTACAGTACAAATTTGAATTGAAAATGTTTCTCTTCAGGGTTCATCCAACAAGTGTAGCCAACTATTTAAGTTTGGAAACATTATTTGGTCTTTATAATATCACATACTGTATTATTATTCATCTGACAAGGTTTAAATGGCTCTTTATACATAAAACCTTATAGATGGATGTGTATTTTTGAAAGGGGACCCCTCACAAAAGGTTCATCATATTTGGGGATCTGTGGCATCATAAAGTTTGAAAAACCCTGACCTAGTCTACCAAAGCAAAGGTTGATCAACATAATCCATATGACCCAAGCTCCTGTCACAGAAATATGCATTTTTGTGTCCATTTACAAAATGCTTTTTTAGTTAAATAATTGTTACTGTATATGCTTAGCCCTAATTATAAAACCACTGACTAAAATACGTTTTACGTCTTCCTGTATGAGTGTATCTGTGGCAGCAGCACAGCAAAATCGGCAGTGTTAAAAAAGACTCTTGAAGTGTGGATTATATATACACTAAAAAACGTTATATCTAACGTTTTAAAAATGTTAGATATAATATGACGTTTAAATGAATGGAGGCCGAATGTAAACCTGTAAGTTGTTTATAAGTGATGGAAATCATTTTTTAGAGGCCCAGGTGTATGCACGGTTTTATTTGTTTCACTGTTTTTGCCTTGTCTGTGCACATGTTCTCTTATCGAAGGCAAAGAACAATTGATCACCACAGGGACCATAAGTGAGACTATGGACATAAATCAGGTTCCCTTTCTGTCGGTCTCTCGACGTTGTGTCGAACTGACAGATGGGGTTCGTCCCTGAGAACCAATCATTTCCGACTACTTAGAAAAGGCCAATGAAAATTGGCAAATGAAATTTGCATGCCGGACTCCGCCCTGGAAATCCGGGTATAAAAGGGAGACGGCGTGCATCATTCATTCACCTTTTGTTCTTCGGAGCCTTTGGTTATGAAGATCTTCTCTTGCTACTTAGCAAAAAACTTCTATTGCCGGTTCTACGACATGGTGCAGCGGACTGTCCCTTCCTGCAGCGACTTCCCCTGGGCGTCTCGGCGGTTCCAGAGGTGTTCGAGCCTGCAGACGGTGACTCACCGTCTGCATTCTAAAAGAGCTAATTTCTCCAGCGCGGCATGTCCCGCTGTTCTCGTGGGTGCGGTGTCCTCATCGAGGAAGGGGACAAGCACGATGTCTGTGTCAGGTGTTTGGGGGTCCAACACGCTGAGGCAGCCTTCGTGGACTTATCTTGCCCGCACTGCGGGCAGATGGTCATAGAGACGTTGTGGTCACAGGTGGCTGTCTTCTCCCGAGAACCAGCCACCACCTCGCAGGCTTCCCGTGCTGTGACGAGGATGGCTAAGGCCATTCCGTCCGCCAAGGCGAGCGGCGAGGGTGATATGGGGGTTTCTGCGAGCGCTAATCCGTCAGCCAAGTGCTCGCGGACCGCTCGCAACCCGTCTCGCTCACCTCACTATTCCCTAGCAGGCGGTGCCACACCGTCAGTGTCCTCCTTCACGTATTCGGACATGATGCGTGATGATGATGAGATGTCTATCGCAGCATCAGAGAGCAAATTGCTGGCATCCGATCCCAACGACTCTTTGCAGCTCCCCTCCAAGGGGGGGGGCGAGCTCAGGAGGAGGCGGATGTCGAGATGTCGGCCATGCTTTCCCGGGCCGCCGTGTGCATTGGGTTAGAGTGCACTCCGGTGCCTCTCCCCCAGTGCTCATGGTTGGACACATGGTTCTTGGGCTTTGAGCGCGACTCCAAGCCGCGCCCAACCCCGGTTCCGTTCTTCCCGGAAGTGCATGAGGAACTGACGAAGACGTGGAACGCCCCTTTCTCGGCACGTACACGTCAAACCGGTTCCGTCACTCTCTCTTCCCTCGATGGTGGGGCAGCTAAGGGTTACGTCAACGTGCCCCAGGTGGAACGTGCAGTCGCGGTGCACCTGTGCCCGCAGGCGGCGTCCACCTGGAGAGGTCAACCGAAACTCCCGTCCAAGGCATGTTGGACATGGCATCGCTGGTGTCGAAGGCCTACACTGCTGCGGGCCAAGCTGCCTCCTCTCTGCACGCCATGGCCATCCTGCAGGTCCACCAGGCCAAGGCGTTGAAAGAGATCCACGAGGGTAAGACCGACCCGGGGTTAATGCAGGAACTCCGCACCGCCACCGACCTTGCTCTAAGGGTGACCAAGGTGACCGCGCGGGCCCTGGGTCAGGCGATGTCCACCGTGGTGGTCCAGGAGAGGCACCTCTGGCTCAACCTTGCGCAGATGAGCAACGCTGAGAAAGTCCGCTTTCTCGACGCACCCATTGCGCAGGGTGGGCTGTTTAGTGACACTGTCGAGGACTTCGTTCAGCAGTTCTCGACAGTGAAGAAGCAGACGGAGGCGATTAGCCACATCCTACCCCGCCGGGACTCGGCCACCCACAGGCCTTCGAGATCCTGTGCGGCCTCTGCTCCCCAGCAGCCCCGGCCCTCTTCGAAGCCAGCTCCAGTTCCAGCGCTCCCTACCCAGGCAGCACCCCGGAAAATGGCGTCGAGGAGAGACCACCACCCCGTCAGCAACCTTCGAGGAAGAAGCGACCCTGACGGGAAGACCCCAGAGAGGTTAACACCATCGGGGCCCTATCCCAGCCATGTCATCGCTGGACGGTCGATCCGGGATGGTTCCTGCCCTGTTCCAACATCAGCTAGGCCCCTACGGGGGCTTAGCGCCTACTTTTTCACAAAAAGAGTTTCCAATCTCCCTGGGTGTTCTTCACAGCCGCTCTCACCCTCTGTCAGACGGTGTTCGGCCACTCGACGTTGCGTCTTGGCAAGGCGCAACATCGAATGTATTTTGCAGCCCTCAGCACTCTCAAATCGACGGTGCGTGGAGCTGCATTGCCAGGCAGGCAGGCAAACCAGCAGAGCCAGTCTTCTTCCCGGGGGCCCCCCGGTGAGAGACTCGCACTGCCAGCCATCGAACCACCCCCCGGGGGGTCGATGAAGCAGATCGTACCCTTAGTCCCCCTGTCGCGGTCCCTGGGAGCTTGGCTCGAGCTTCCCACACCGTCACGGTGGCTGAGGAGAACGATCCGTCTCGGCTACGCGATCCAGTTCGCCAGAAACCCGCCCAAGTTTCGGGGCATCCTCGCCACCTCGGTCAGAGGCCGGGATGCTCCCGTACTACAGTGGCCTTACGGTTCCAGGCGGCTTCTCGCTGTTAGAGAAACAAGGCCGCCGCCTGTGAGGCCGAAGGTAGGGGCCTTCCACCTTTCAAGAAAGCTCTAGGACCCCCTACCTACCCACTGGTAGGTTACAATTTTGCGGTAGCGCTCACGGCTGATTCGCCCAGGCCAGTCACCGTCGCTTCGTTGAGATTGTGACAGGGCACAGTGTTATGGCGTTTTCCATTGGAACCCCATCTGTCGGTTCGACACAAAGTCAAGAGACCGACAGAAAGGGAACGTCTCGGTTACGTTTGTAACCTCAGTTCCCTGATGGAGGGAACGAGACGTTGTGTCCTCCTTGCCACAACACGTGCTGTCCTCTGCAGCAGTCGTGAGAGGTCTCAGGCTCTTCAGAACTAAGGTGAATGAATGATGCACGCCGTCTCCCTTTTATACCCGGATTTCCGGGGCGGAGTCCGGCATGCAAATTTAATTTGCCAATTTTCATTGGCCTTTTCTAAGTAGTCGGAAACGATTGGTTCTCAGGGACGAACCCCATCTGTCGGTTCGACACAACATCTCGTTCCCTCCATCAGGGAACCGAGGTTACAAACGTAACCGAGACGTTATTAGTATTGAAGACATTGAAAGATGTTATACTGTAGTTCTTGCAATGGCTCTTTTGCAAAAATAAATGAACCAAAACTGGAAAAATGGCTCTTTGGTTAAAAAAGGTTCCCGACCCCTGTTATAAAGTGTAGCATTTACATTAATATATTAATCATTATATAACTTATAACGAGATATATCCACAACAAACGTACATTATATTCTATGTTTCATAATCGAAAATGATGTGTGCTTGTAAAACGATACAGAACAAAAGCATTTTTGTTAACTTTATTTATGGAAAAAAACGTTAATAAAGCAGACGCCACATAATAATGTAGAGAACATGCATAAACACTCAAGTCAGCATGGTCATCATTTTTATATTGTTTCATATGCTTTGTGGAGTAAAATCAATTATATCTTCATGGAGGTAAATGGCAATATGTCCCGTAGGTAATTCGAGTGGTCGTGTGCTAATGAAATTTAAGTGGGCAGGTGATGTACGTTAAGGTGATTATTTAAAGGCTGTTGGCTAGGCTGTCTGGATGGTGTCAGGAGCGATTAAGAAACTTAGAATATAATGTAAGTTTGTTGTGGAAAAAGAGCTCTTATTCCTGACTTTCTTTATATATTTACCACGCATTAAATGCTGAAATATGAATATAAAAAAATACCCTGTGATACAGATAAAGACCAATGATGTAAAAATCTGCCAGTGGTCTGAGGGGGACTCAAACCAGCAAATGACCCAACATGCAATCGCGAGCCAACAGAGCTAACCAATAGGCTAACAGCAACAGCTTGCATTGACAATCACACAAGCATCTCTTAAAGGGAACGCGGTTTACACTGGTTGCAAAAAGCATTTTTACTTGACCTTCCTTATACCAGGAATGATCTCTACAGTTGGAAATCAGCTAAAAAAATATTTCGACTCATCACTTATTTTATTTTCACGTAAGCAATTAACTGGGCACTTTATGTAATCAGCATGGATACATACAATGGGATTGGAATGTTATAATTGCTGACCACGTTGTGTAACTTTACATTTCCAAAAAGAAAAGGTTGTTCCTTTAGAAAGCAAGCTATGATATGTTTAATGTTAACAAAGGTAACATTTCGCACATAATAATATCCTGTAAATTCAAAGCAGGGCTCCAGACTGCACCTAAAACGGCCGCATTTGCGACTAAAAATATTAATTTGCGAGTGATATTTTTGCGGAGGTCGCCACTGGCGACACACTTTTTAAAAAACGCCAGGCTAGCGAGAGAGAGCTGTGCAATTCTCAGGGAAGGTGCACTTCTATGGCGTTATTTTAATGATGTTTAATTAACAAAGTTCGGGAGGAGGCGGAGCATATAATCAGCATGGCTGGTCTACTATCAGCAATCTTCAAAGCCACATCAGCAGAGGTCAGCACTTCCATCTCAAGCATAGACACCAGCATCACAGCAAGCAACTGTCTCAGCAGAGGCCAGCACTTCCATCCCAAGCATGGAAGCTAGCATAGCCGCAGCGACCACCAAAGCAGAGGTCAGCACTTCCATCCCAAGCGTGGGAAGCCAGCATCGCCGCAGCGACTACCTGGGCAGAGACCAGCACTTCCATTTCAAGCATAGAAGCCAACATCGCCACAGCCGAGGCCAGCTTTTCCATTTCAAGCATGAAAGCAAGCGCCGCGACAAGAAGCATCCAAGAAGCCCGAGCTTCCATCTAAGCGCAGAAGCCAGCGTCGCCGCAGCGATTGCCTCCGCAGAGGCCCGTGCTTCCATCTCAAGCGCTGAAGCCAGTGTCGCCGCAGCAATTGCCTCCGCAGAGGCCCGTGCTTCCATCGAAAGCGCAGAAGCCAGCATCACCGTAGTGACTGCCTCCGCAGAGGCCCGTGCTTCCATCTCAAGTGCAGAAGCCAGCGTCACCGCAGCGATCGCCTCCACAGAGGCCCGTGCTTCCATCGAAAACGCAGAAGCCAGCATCACCGTAGTGACTGCCTCCGCAGAGGCCCGTGCTTCCATCTCAAGCGCTGAAGCCAGTGTCGCCGCAGCGATCGCCTCCACAGAGGCCCGTGCTTCCATCTAAGGCGTCGAAGCCAGCGTCGCAGCAGCGATCGCCTCCGCAGAGGCCAGTGCTTCCATCTAAGGCATCTAAGGAGCAGCGATCACCTCCTTAGAGGCCAGTGCTTCCGTCTCGCATTCTGCCGCCTATGACTTCTACGGAAGGAAGCATCACAGCAGCGTTCACCCCAGCAGTAGCCTTCACTATTACAGTTGGCTCCCTCCTTCAGTCGCCTCCTTCCAGTATCAGGCTTAAGCCCAGGGACACCCACGAAGCCATGTTCATTTATGGTTTCTGAAATCCCCATATTTACAACCTCTACGTGCACTACTCCCAGCCGCTCACGGATTCCAACTTCTCATCACTCCAGCAGGCACCCTCACTGCATATCAGTCTTAACCATCCTCCGAGGAACCCCTACCCCATTCTTGTCCCATCACAAACCTCATCTCCTAAGGAGCCCTCATCCTCTCATCTTATCCGAACGCAGTCCACGCCTCCGCAGCATTTAGCATCGCGTTGGGGGGTACGCGTACTCCGGCGGCTGTCCCACTCTCGCTTTATGGGGGTGTGATCTGGGCTCAACCGGTTCCGAGCTCGGCGCACTCACCCTGACCAAGGTGTAGAGTGTTTCGGGCTCGGATAGATCTGGCGAGCTCGGAGCCTGCTTCCCGGACAGCACGCCAAATACGCATAACCTTATAACCACGCTCTATCATTATTTCCCTATCAACATCACTGTTATCTGCGCAGGTAAACTCGTGAAATGACAAATGTCGCGGGCGCATTATTACAAGGCGAGAGCGCATTCATGTAAAATGAGCGCGGGAATCTTTTCGCTCTCATGCCGATTTCCTTTGCTCGTGCACAAAACTGGACGCGCACTCCCAATTATACGCTGCTCTCTTATGAATGTTCTCTGCTGTTGCTCGGTGAGTGTGTGCGCACTCAAAATGCCTGCCATGCGTTCGCGCATCCTTTGGTACTCTTGCTCTCGAGAGTTCCTCCTGTGTTTTCTGGGATTATAGGCTGTCAAACGTAGTCAACCAATCCGGTATAGGCTTCCACAGCGGGCCAAAGAAAATGCGACCCCTCACATGGCATCTTATTGGTTGAAAGTGACTCGATGTACTCAACGACGCAAGATGGATCCACCCAGTGGCGGATTAATCATATGGGCAATTGGGCGAGTGCCCAGGGGCACCAAGACTGGCACCAAAACCAGCAATACAATTTTATTTTTTATATATGTATATAAGCACTTGTTTTTTTAAGACTTAAGCCACGCATCGGCACTATGTGCAGGAATGCCCAACTTTCAGATAAAAAATGGTTCTGTCCCCCGCACTTTTTCAACACATTCTCACCCGTGTTATCTGGGCTGCGTTCAGCCCCGACAAAACATTGCAAAACGTTTTTTAAACGGAAACAGTTGTGCAGTTGAACACCCTGTTGTGATGACACAAGAGTTTAACTATGGCAGCTGAGAAAACCATTAATTGTGTTCTTTTTGAAGAATTTTCGGAGCCTGATGAAATCAGTATAAATACGTGTTGGAAACTGCAAAATACATCTCCTCTAATATCTTGAATTGTTGCGAATACCGAGCTGCAGCGGACACATTTAAATGACTTTACTTGCACCCATTGTGCGAGCTGTCTCTTTAATACCGCGTGGGTTATATACTGTATATGTTGCTGCTGGTTGGGCTGACATTCTTGACACACCCATCAAACAAGAGAAAACACATCTCAAACCCTGTTGCACACCGTTGCAAACCGTTTCCAGGAAACGTGTTGTTCAACCCGGAAACCGTGGCAAAACGTTGCGCACCGGTTTGAGCTTGAACATGCCCCTGGTTTGTTACATACTGTATATTTGAGTGAACTAACATTCAGTCAATCACAAGTGAGTGTTATGAGGCGAGTCATTTTAAGATTCAAACAGACGGAAGGGGGAACGGTGCAGAACGCATTGTTGAAGCGGCGACTAAAAATCCGGGGATTAGCACTGTGTAATAAAGGTATACATATATGGCATGTGTCAGAAATAAGATGGTATAGTGCTGATAATGTATGCTAATAGTATGTGGAGGTATTTAAGGTCCAAACCTGCATTTTAAAGTGAAAGTGAAGAACGGTGTCATCACTATAGCAATCAATTCATATGTGTACTTTTTAGTGGAGTACACTTTTATTGCAGTACTTATTTGATCGTTTAGGAGTCTGTAAGAAGAATATACACATACTGTGCTTAAAAAGATCGTTTGAACCCATCTGTTTAGTGCGTCTCTAGCAGTTAAAATAGTAATAATAACGTTTCATGTTATGTTTGTAAATAACCTTGCTATACATTGTAATCTGGTTAATGCCACTTTGGTGAATTAAAGTCCCAATGTCCTGAAAATCTGTACATTGTTCATTCCATTGTCCCCCTAATGTGAATACATACACGCAAACTATACATAGGTTATATATATATATATACTGTATATACTGTATATATGTCCCTGTACCCCCACTTTGTGGCACGCACAACATTTACACCTGTTAAAAAAAAATTGTTAGTGATTTTTTTCACTACATCAAAACAAGAAATGTAATATTACAACAGAAAGCAGGTTCCCCTTAACTACAGTAGGCCTAATTGTTAAAAATGCTTGATGAAGAGTTGTTTTTTGTGTTCTTTTCTACAAAAGTGTCATGTTAATGTGTAATTCTTGTAAAATAGTATATTGTAAATTGCTGAGTTTCATTCTTATAAAATCTTTTAATATATAAATCTTTTAATGAGTGGATTCTTGCGTGTGGGTAGGTGGGTGGATGGGGGGAACCTCTGGGGCTGTTGCCCAGGGGCACCATGAGGTCTTAATACGCCTCTGGATCCACCATGTTCTCAGGTAACAATTTTAGTATATTTGATGCAACATTATTAATCAAATGTATATTAGAAATGAGCGGGAAGGGAGCGTTTGGTATATTGCATAGAAGTTCAGTTTTATGCCCTGAACTTCTGGAACACTGAATGCAGAACACTTACAGTGTCTGTCTGCAAATTCATTAAATGCATAACCAAATAGGTATAGAATATTATATGATATTTCCAAATGCGTTCCAAATCTGTTACTATATTTGAAAATAAAATGCTAAATAATCTAATATCGTCACCATGATAATTAAAGAGTGTGAAGCCGACGTCATGCCCTATGTTGCATGTTGTCATCTTGGAAGGATCATACTCCACTGCTATTATTGTTTTGATATGTACCGTTACTTGTAGTAAATATTATTTTAGAATAAAGATAACTTAAGACACCAATCTAAATTGTTCTGTAATCAATTTAGTACTATTTTGACAATACTATTTTTAGTGTACGACACGCATGAGGACCACGTGAACTTGGTGGATGTTGCCCTGTTTTGTCTGAATAACATGGTAGTTAAACTGACTAGGATGTTTATATGTAGCCTACAAAGCATCCTAATGACCCGTTCATTTCTAATATACATTTGATTAATAATGTTGCATCAAATATATTAAAATTGTTACCTGAGAAAGTGGTGGATCCATCTTGCGTCATTGAGTACATCGAGTCACTTTCAACCAATAAGATGCCATGTAAGAGGTTGCATTTTCATTGGCCCGCCGTGGAAGCCTATACCTGATTGGTTGACTACTTTTGACAGCCTATAATCACAGAAAACACAGGAGGAACTCTCAAGAGCAAGAGTACCAAAGGATGCGCGAACGCACGGCAGGCATTTTGAGTGCGCACACTGAGTGCGCACACACTCACCGAGCGACAGCAGAGAACATTCATAAGAGAGCGGCGTATAATTTGGAACGCGCGTCCAGTTTTGTGCATGAGCAAAGGAAATCGGCGTGAGAGCGGAGAGATTCGTGCGCTCGTATTACATGAATGCGCTCTCGCCTTGTAATAATGTGCTCGTGACATTTGTCATTAAAATAACACCATACATGCGTGTACCAATGCTCGATGAGGCAGCACCAGAATAATCGCTCGCAGATCTCCACAGATAACTCTGTGGAATTCCGTGGATTTTAGTGCTTGTTATCAGAGTCGGCGCCAGGGTGCACAAAGTGAGGGGGCTGCTATGTTTAGTGGGGGGGCCAGGGTTTAGGGGTTTAGAATGGGCTGGTGTCCCGAAATTTCATTCTACCCGTCAGATTATCCTACCAGGCATGCGCACATCAATGTTACGTCATTTTCTTGCACTATAAAATCATCCTACTGTGGAGTGCAATAAACGAGGAGACAAAAAACGAAGATGTGTCGGGTCCGCTTACTCTCCACTTTAATATATCTCACACCGAACAGCGAGTCAAGTAATCAACAGCACACACATCACAAACTGGAACAACACAACTAACTCCTCCCTCCCTTAAAGGTACAGTACCTTGGTGAATGTCTCCTCTCGTATTACTTGTGGTTCGCCACACAGGCCCCCCCAGAATTCACCCCTAAAAACAGGCCAGACCGAACATGTACCCCAAATAAAACATAGGTCTCTATTCATACTTGCAAAACAGAACAGCATTTACAGTGTATATAAAAGTCAACAGAGAGGGGGGCGGATCAGGCGGCCATAACGGCTTCGCTTAACAGGAGAGGGGCGAAGGGCCAGGGGCAGGGCAGGGGCCGAGGCTGCCGCAGGGGGGCACCCTCGCTGAGGAGGCTGGGCCAGCTGAAATGGCTTACCAATATCCACATGAGCAGGCTTGAGACGGTCTATCGCCACCCGCTCAGGCCTGCCCCCCATATCCACAACAAAGTTCTTAGACCCTCCCACCAGAACGCGGAAGGGTCCATCGTAGGCGGGCCGCAGCGGGGTACGATGGCCATCTTGGCGGATGAAAACATACTTGGCCGACGGTAAATCCTTGGGCACGTAGGATTGGGGGAGGCCATGGTGAGTCGTGGGAACAGGAACAAAAGCATCGGCAATGTCCCGGACACAGCCCGATGAGAGGCCACAGACCACTGGGCCGTGGCATCCGGAAGAAACTCCCCCGGAACGCGCAGAGGCTGGCCGTACACCAACTCGGCCGATGAGGCTTGCAGATCTTCTTTGGGGGCGGAGCGAAGGCCAAGCATGACCCATGGGAGGCGGTCAGCCCAATCGCAGTTTGTAAGGCTGGCCCGTAGCGCAGCCTTCACGTCACGATGAAACCGCTCGCAAAGTCCATTGCTCTGTAGGTTATAGGCTGTGGTACGGTGGACCTTCACCCCCAAGACCTCGGCGACCGCAGTCCAAAGCTCCGATGTGAACTGCGGACCTCGGTCTGAGGAGAGGTCGGACGGTGTGCCGAAACGGGCCACCCAAGCCATAATGAACGCCCGGGCCACTTCAGCTGATGTAGTGGAGGACAGGGGAACCACTTCTGGCCACCTGGTGGTCCTGTCCACCATGGTGAGGAGGTAGGTGTAACAACAGGAGGGGGGTAAGGGGCCCACCAGGTCCACATTCACATGATCAAAACGTCTCTCTGGCACTTTGAAGGGTGCCAAGGGGGCTTTGGTATGACGAGTCACCTTTGCACGCTGGCACGCCACACAGGCAGCAGCCCAGGCCCTGACGTCCCTCCGCAGGCCTGGCCAGACGAACTTGGCCCCCACCAGCTTGGTAGAGGCCTTCACCCCCGGGTGGGAAAGGCCGTGGATGGCGTCAAAAACCAGCCAGCAGGTACCATAGGGCGCGGTTGGCCAGTGGAGACATCACAGAGGAGCGTAGCGTTGGCCGTGTCAAAAACCACATCCTCCATGAGCAGCGCCGTGGGGGCTGTCCTGTAGGCTTGCACCTCAGCATCCGCGTTCTGATCCACCGCCATAGTAGCGTAGTCGAGGCCCAAGTGGATGGACCCAGCAACAGCCCGGGAGAGGCAGTCGGCGACGAAATTGTCTTTACCGGCCACGTGCTGAATGTCAGTAGTAAACTCGGAGATGGCAGAGAGCTGACGCTGCTGTCGACCAGACCATGGTTCCGAAGACTTGGCCATAGCAAACGTCAGCGGTTTGTGGTCCACAAAAGCCGTGAAACGCCGCCCTCCAACAGGAACCGGAAATGATGGGTGGCGAGGAAAAGACCCAGGAGCTCCCTGTCGAAGGCGCTGTATTTCCTCTCGTTGTCACAGAGCTTCTTGCTGAAAAAGGCCAGCGGCTGCCAGGCTCTGCCCACCCACTGTTCACACACCGCCCCCACGGCATAATCAGAGGCGTCCGAAGTAAGAGCAACTGGGGCGGTCGGAGACGGGTGCGCCAGCAGAGCAGCGTTGGCCAGCGCGGTTTTGCCAGCATCAAAGGCCTCCGTCATCGCTGGGGCCCAATCCAACATGTCTGCCGGCCTCCCACCCCGCAAGGCGTCGTATAAGGGTCGCATGAGGTGGGCCGCATGGGGGAGGAAACGGTTGTAGAAGTTCACCATACCCAAGAACTCCTGCAGGGACTTCACAGTGCGTGGGCGTGGGAAACTGGCGACGGTGTCCACCTTTGCCGGGAGGGGCACGGCCCCCTGCGGGGTGACGTGGTGGCCGAGCAAAGTGATGGATGACCGGCCAAACACACACTTAGCCGGGTTAAGGATGAGACCATGCTCGTTGAGCCGGCCGAATAGCTGCCGGAGATGCGTCAGGTGGTCGTCTGCGGACGCGCTGGCCACGAGAATGTCGTGCAAGTAAACAAATAGGAATGGCATGTCCCTCAGCACAGAGTCCATGAGGCGCTGAAACGTCTGCGCTGCACCCTTGAGGCCGAAAGGCATCCGTAGGAATTCAAAAAGGCCAAAGGGTGTGATGACCGCTGTCTTGGGGACATCCTGCGGGTGGACAGGCACCTGGTGGTAACCGCGCACCAGGTCCACCTTCGAAAAGATGGTGGCGCCGGCTAGGTGGACGGAGAAATCCTGTATGTGCGCCACCGGGTACCGGTCGGGGGTGGTGGCGTTGTTCAGGCGTCAGAAATCACCACATGGATGCCAACCGCCATCAGCCTTGGTCACCATGTGCAGGGGGGAGGCCCACGGTCTGTTAGAGCGGCGCACTATGCCGCGGTGCTCCATGGTAGCAAACTCCTCCCTGGCGATCACGAGCTTGGCAGAGTCGAGGCGCCGGGCTCGTGCATACTGTAGACCAGGGGCCAACCGTGGTGATGTAGTGCTTCACGCCATGCTTAGCCACTGCCGATGAAAACGTGGGCGTTTGTAATGTCAGGGAACTCAGCCAGCAGGCGTTGATACAGGTCCCCGGTGGCAAGCGTATTCGACAGACAAAGTGCCCCCACCCCTCCAAGCGTGCAGGGGTACGAAGCAAAAGAAAGGGCGTCGATCAGGCGGCAGTTTGTAACATCCACCAACAGTCTGTAAGCGCAGAGGAAATCCGCCCCCAGGAGCGACGTAGATACGGCGGCCATTACGAAATCCCAGCCGAAACACCGCCCGCCGAAACACACTTCCACATACCTCGTGCCATAGGTACGAATGGGTGTGCCGTTGGCGGCGTCCATCGGGGGGCCATGCCCGCCAGCCATAGTGTCTACAGTCATCGCCGGCAGGATGCTGCGTTGAGCCCCAGAATCGACCAGCAGCCACCGGCCGGACAAGGTGTCAGTGATGAATAACAGCTTGCAGTCACGACCAGCGCCCATAGCCGTTAATGAGCGCCAGCCCTGGCTTTTCCCTGGGCTCTAAAACTGCAAGGCTGACGACACTGCTTGGCCTTGGCCCCAAACCTGGAATGGTAATAACACCACCCGTCCTCACGCTGTCGGCGAGCCGTCACGGCAGCTGCGGTGTCCAGGTCATCCTCCGGGGGGCCAAGCGGGGCAAACGTGTGCTGGGGGGGCAACAGCGCATGGACAAACTGCTGCCGGTTGGCGAGGAAAATCCTGTCCGCCTCCACAGCCAGTGCCCGGTAGTCTCTGGAGGAAGGGAGGGGGGAACTGGCCAGTGCGGTGCGCATGGGTACTGGAAGCTGCCGCAGAAAAATGTGGGCGAAAAGGAATGAGGGATCCGCTGCGCCCAGCACAGCTAGCATCCTCTCCATTAACTCGGACGGCTTGCTGTCGCCAAGGCCGTTCAGAGACAACAGGCGGTCTGCTTTCTCCAGCTCTGACAGTTCAAAGAGCTTCAACAGGAATGTTTTGAGTGCGTCGTATTTGCCGTCAACCGGAGGAGCCTCTAACAGCGCCATAGCCCTGGCTGTCGTCGAGGCATCTAAGGCCGCTACCACGTGGAAATATTTTGTCACGTCCTGTGTTATTCCTCTCAGCTGGAACTGGGCCTTGATGTGTTGAAACCACGGCCATGGGTTGTGCTGCCAAAAGTCCGGTAATTTGACGGTGGCGGCGCAGGAAGCACCGACATTAGCCGCGCCGCTAGCAGCAGCATTTTCATTACCGTCGTGGTGTGACATAATTCAGTCTTATCCAACTCGCGTCAGGGTCACCACTTGTGGAGTGCAATAAACGAGGAGACAAAAAACGAAGATGTGTCGGGTCCGCTTACTCTCCACTTTAATATATCTCACACCGAACAGCAAGTCAAGTAATCAACAGCACACACATCACAAACCGGAACAACACAACTAACTCCTTCCTCCCTTAAAGGTACAGTACCTTGGTGAATGTCTCCTCTCGTATTACTTGTGGTTCACCACACTACTTGTTTATTTTATACTGCTACGGGAATCTGATTGTGTATTTTTGTTGTTAAATCATTCTAGGCCTACATATTTATTTAGTACTGTAGTACAATTATAGGGTATTGCGCTGTAAATTAATCATGTTTCTTTTAAACTGGTAGGACTATCTGACAGGGTATCTTGCATTGTAAAATCATCCTACCTGTTTATTTTGTCGATGTGGTTTAGATTATAGCCTAAATTTTGCCCAGGACAATTCGAGGTTGAGACACGGCACAGGCTGAGGTCTCGCTCTGTTCTGTTTCAGTGTGCGGCTCTTCTGGTGTTAAGAAGCGGCACTCCGCCATGCCCCAGTTTTCTTCTCAAGTTTAAGTTTTACCAATTTACTTTTTTATCAGAGATGATCACGGAAAACCTGATCTATATGCAACGTGGTAGGCTAACCAAATCACACTTGTAAAAGCGGCACATTCGCAAATAACGAGTGCGCGAAGAAATCCATGTCTGAACACATCAGCCGTACTGCCTTTTTCATTGAGTTAAATCTAGTTAAATCCTGCCTATGGATGCACAATACCTGCGAGTTGTAGATACAATGCGTTTCATCCAGTGCGCGCTGCCGTTTTGAAGTTTAACAATTCTAAATGTCCATTTCGAGGACAGCATTTTATATTTCGCATAGCTTTTTCAAAGCTAATAAATTGAACTGAACTAAAAGACATGAAAGACACTGTATGATAGACACTGAAACTGAAAGGCTATTTTTTTATATCAACTTGGAGGAGAGCAAATGTTGTATGACGTTTTGACAAAAAGAACTGGAAATACACCGATCATAGCCTACATAAATTCACCGGAAGTTAATAAATGAAGATTACTAATTTAGACGCATATATAGAAAAAAATACATAGAAAAATGTCAAAAGCAGGCTTTAAAGAAAAAGTGAGAGAAAAAGTATACAGGGGACTGTTCCCCAGTAGAGCTTTATGTCTAACAAAACGACCGCATCATTAACACTAAAGAGCGAGCTCTTGCTTTCTGTTAGACATCCTGTATTTCAATTGTCACCGTCTGCATAATAGTAATGCCCGTTTCTTGTTAAGCAATGCATACAGAAACGTTGCAGCTGGACGCAAGCAGCCCTTTAGCTTGTGTTTTTAACAACACATAAGTACAGCACAAGACAATGTCTTTAAAATCTGTTAACGAATAAATAAATTATTTTTTACCCTCTGCTCTTGTTGTTTCATTAATAAATATAAACCAAATTCATTCTCCAAATGTTTTTTAATGAATTCGTCTTTTATCATTTTAAAAAGTGAGGGGGGCACAGTGACTGAAGTGGCCGGGCCATGCCCCCTCATGGCGCCGACTCTGCTTGTTATTGACAAGTAGACACACACAATGTGAGCGTGTTACTAGTATGCGCTGTTTGCTGCGACGGATTTTAATGAGCCTGAGGACGAACAATGTAATATTGGAGACATTTAAAATGAAACTAATCGCGGAGAAGTTCAGGGAACGTATTTGTTGTAAGACACCGCTGTATCATTTCAAATCCGTTCACAGCAAGAATGAACGACAGACGAATTCTCTTGTTAAGTTTTATTTCAAGTTATCTTGCGGAAAATGCGGAAAAGTGTCATTATTACAAACTAAAATCAACATAATAACGTAACAAGCCCTTTCGTAATAATAAAATAAAATATACAGTATATCCTACTTTTTCTTACAGTATAATATATAAATATGGTCTTGACATGCACCTTTTCTGTTGGTTCAAATTAATTCAGAGGAATTTGGTCAGGTGTATTCAGAGATTAATCAGTTTTAGCAATAATCAATAACACTTATCTGCCTCTTTTTAAATAAGCAGAACCAAATATGCTGTCATCTGCCTTTAAATGCATAGAAAGGCAGCATTTGAAGACTGTTTGAACACATTTATTACAAATATAAATATGTGTACAAATGTAAACACATTTTAAACTATTCTGTGGAATTCTGAAGATTTTTCCCAAATTTTAGGGTGGAATTAACAAACAAGTCTGCAGATTCCGTATGACCCTGCTTATGAGGGAAAACAACTTGAAAGAAAAACTTTGTGAGCAAAACCTATGAGAGGGAAGATTTACACACAACAGGATAATTAAAAGTATGTGATTAAAACATGTAATTTCATGTTATATGGCTCTTAAAAAAATAATTTGGCGCCAGCTTTTTTCCCCTATGGGAGCCAATGGCTCCTTAACTGATTTTTTTGTCTGGAGCCCTGCAAGGCATTCCTACATGATCAGTGGTAAATTACTCTGGTCTGGCTCAGTTCGTCAGTGATTGGGTGAGAACACTTCATATTTACTGGCTGTGGAAATCTATGGGAGGTGCTCATTATACGACGGGCAAAACGCCATAAATACGCTCTGTGCAATCAAAACGGTGGTTCCCTTTCTGTCGGTCTCTCGACGTTGTGTCGAACCGACAGAATGGGGTTGTCTTGAGAACCTATCATCTTCTGAGTATATTGAAAAGGCCAATGAAAATTGGCGAATGAAATTTGCATGCCGGGCTCCTCCCCGGATGTCCGGGTATAAGAGGGAAGCCGGCGTGCTCATTCATTCACCTTTTGTTCTTCAGAGCCTACGCATCTGATGAGCAGCTTCCAGATCTTCGCTGATCTTCCAGTTCTTCGCTGGTTTTCTGCTGGAATCTACGACGTGGTGCAGCGGACGGTCCCTTCCTGCAGCGACTTTCCCCTGGGCGTCTCGGCAGTTCCAGAAGTGTCTGAGCACTTTTTTTCTAAAAGAGCAAATTTCTCCAGCGTGGCATGTCCCGCTGTTCTCTTGGGTGCGACGCACTCATTGAGGAAGGGGATGGACACGATGTCTGTCTCACGTGTTTGGGTCTCCAGCACGCTGAGGCAGCCTTCGTGGATACATCTTGCCCGCACTGCGGGAGGATGCCTATCCAGACGTTGCGGTCACGGGTGGCTGTATTCTTTATGGGTAAAGCCACCACCTCGTCTGTTACCCGATCCGTGACGGCAGTGACTACGGCCCTGCCGCCCGTTTCCGTTAACACCGGGGGTGATATGGGGATCACCGTGAACGTTAGACCGCCAGCCACAGGCTCACGGACCGTTCACGCCCCGTCACGCTTGTCTGACCATTCCTTAAGAGGCGGTTCTACCCCGTCTTGTTCCTCCGTCACGTACTCGGGAGTGCGTGACGAAGATGAGATGTCGATCGCAGCATCGGAGGGCGACCTCTTGGCATCCGACCCCGACGATTCCTCGGAGCTCCCTCCCCCGGGGGGTCGAGCCCAGGAAGAGGCGGACGTCGAGATGTCAACCATGCTCTTCCGGGCCGCCGCGAGCATTGGGCTGCAGTGCACAGCACCGCCTTTACCCCAGCGCTCGCGGTTGGATACGTGGTACCTGGGGTCTGAGCGCGGCTCCAAGCCGCGCCCAGCGCCGGTCCCGTATTTCCCGGAGGTACATGAGGAGCTGAGTAAGACTTGGAACGCGCCCCTCACAGCTCGTTCCAGTCAGAAAGGCTCAGTCGCCCTTACTTCCCTCGATGGTGGGGCGGCCAGGGGCTACGTCGAGATCCCCCAGGTGGAGCGTGCTGTCGCGGTGCACCTATGCCCGCAGACAGCGGCCACCTGGAGGGCTCGGCCTAGACTCCCATCCAAGGCGTGTAAGTTTTCGGCATCGCTGGTGTCGAAGGCTTACATGGCTGCGGGCCAGGCCGCCTCCTCCCTCCACGCCATGGCCATCCTGCAGGTGCACCAGGCCAAGGCGTTGAAGGAGCTCCACGAGGGTAAGACCGACCCAACGGTTATGCAGGAACTCCGTACCGCCACTGATCTCGCTCTACGGGCGACTAAGGTGACGGCACGGGCCTTGGGTCGGGCGATGTCCACCATGGTGGTCCAAGAGAGGCACCTCTGGCTCAACCTTGCGCAGATGCGGGACGCTGAGAAGGTTCGCTTTCTCGACGCCCCCATCTCGCAGGGAGGGCTGTTTGGTGACACCGTTGAGGATTTCTCTCAGCAGTTCTCAACGGTGAAGAAGCAGACGGAGGCTATCAAGCACATCTTGCCCCGCCGTGACTCGGCCGTCGTCAGGCCTCCGAGATCCCGAGCGGCGTCTGCTTCCCGGCAGCCCCGGACCTCATCGACTCCGGATCCGGCTCCAGTGCCCCCTTCTCAGGCTGCCTCCCGGAGAAGGACGTCGAAGAGGAAACCGCCTCCCCGTCAGCAGCCGTCGCGGAAGCAGAAGCGGCCCTGACGGAGAGACCCCAGGGAGATTGAGAGTACCATCGGGCCCGATTCCAGCCATCACATCGCTGGATCGGAGAGGGACGGTTCCTGCCCCGTCCTTCCATCAGCTGGTCCCCCCCGGGGGGCCAGCGCCCACTTCCTCACGAAAGGAGCTTCCTCTCTCTCTGGGTATTCACAGCCGTTCCCACCCTCTGGTCGACGGTGGACGGCAACTCGACGTTGCGTCATGGCGAAGCGCAATGTCGAGTATAAACACTGGCCTTCAGCACTCTCAGACAGACAGTGCGTCGAGCCAGACAATCGCCAGGCAGGAAAAACAGCAGAGCCGATCTCCTCCCCGGGGGTCCGCCCTCGGCAAGGAATCCGTACTGCTAGCCATCGAACCACCCTCCGGGGGGACGATGAAGCAGATCACACCTCTAGTCCCCCTGTCACAGTTCCTGGGTGCCTGGTCTCAGCTTCCCAGACTGTCAGGTTGGCTGAGGAAGACGATCCGTCTCGGCTACGCGATTCAGTTCGCGAAACGTCCGCCCAAGTTCCGGGGCATCCTCTTTACCTCAGTCAGAGGCAGGGATGCCCCCGTGCTTCGGGCGGAGGTCGCCTCCCTTCTGGTGAAGGGAGCGATCGAGCCCGTCCCACTGGCCGAGATGTTCAGCGGGTTCTACAGCCCGTACTTCATTGTCCCCAAGAAAGGCGGGGGGTTGCGCCCTATCTTGGATCTGCGTGTTCTGAACAGGCACCTACACAAGCTGCCTTTCAGGATGGTCACGCAAAAGCGCATCCTGGCGTCGGTCAGGCGTCAGGATTGGTTCATGGCAATCGACCTGAAGGACGCGTACTTTCATGTCTCGATCCTCCCTCGACACCGGCCGTTCCTGCGGTTCGCGTTCGAGGGACAGGCATATCAGTACAGGGTCCTCCCCTTCGGTCTGTCCCTGTCTCCACGTGTCTTTACGAAGGTCGTGGAGGCCGCCCTTCTTCCCCTCAAGGAAGAAGGTGTGCGGATACTCAACTATCTCGACGACTGGCTTGTCTTGGCTCACTCGCGAGATCTGCTGTGTACACACAGGGACCTGGTGCTCCGGCACCTAGATCGGTTGGGGCTACAGGTCAACTGGGAAAAGAGCGAGCTCTCCCCCGCGCAGAGCATCTCCTTTCTCGGTATGGAACTCGACTCTGTCTCCATGACAGCACGACTGACTACAGAGCGTGCCCGGTCAGTGTTACGCTGCCTGAAGGTTTTCAGGCAGCCGGCGGTCTCCCTGAAACATTTTCAGAGGCTCCTGGGGCACATGGCATCCTCGGCGGGGGTGGTCCCCCTCGGGTTGATGCACATGCGACCGCTCCAACACTGGCTACAGAGTCGGGTTCCTTGGAGAGCGTGGCACACCGGCAGCAGGCGTATGGTCATCACGTCCTTCTGTCGGCGCACCCTGACCCCTTGGTCATCGATGGCCTTCCTACGGGGGGGGGCCCCCCTAGGGCAGGTATCAAGGTACGTCGTGGTAACGACGGATGCCTCCCTTCAGGGCTGGGGTGCTGTGTGCAACGGGCACGCAGTAGCGGGGCGGTGGACGGGCCCCCGCCTGCGATGGCACATCAACTGCCTAGAGTTGTGGGCTGTGCTACTTGCGCTGAAGAGGTTCCAACCCTTCGTGCAGGGCAGACACGTGCTGGTCCGGGTGGACAGCACAGCTGCCGTGGCGTATATCAACCACCAGGGTGGTATTCGATCACGGCAGCTAACACGACTCGCCCGACGCCTCCTCCTGTGGAGTCAGCAGGTGATCAGTTCCCTGCGAGCCATACACATCCCGGGTGTCCTGAACCAGACAGCAGACAGGCTCTCTCGTCAGTGGTCACCTCGCGGAGAGTGGCGACTCCACCCTCACGCGGTTCAGCTCATATGGGAGCAGTTCGGTCGGGCGCAGGTGGACCTGTTTGCCTCCCCGGACTCCACCCATTGTCCGCTTTGGTACTCCCTATCCGACGGTCCCCTCGGTACGGATGCCCTTGCGCACAGCTGGCCGCGGGACAAGAGGAAGTACGCCTTCCCCCCAGTGAGCCTCATTGCACAGACCCTGTGCAAGGTCAGGGAAGAGGAGCATCAAGTGCTACTAGTTGCGCCCTATTGGCCCAACCGGACTTGGTTCTCAGAGCTGGTGAGCCTGACAACAACTCCCCCCTGGCCGATTCCCTTGAGGAAGGACCTCCTTTCTCAGGGGAAGGGCACGTTTTGGCATCCCAGGCCAGACCTCTGGAGCCTCCATGTCTGGCCCCTGGACGGGACGAGGAGATCCTGAGCGACCTACCCCCGGCGGTGGTAGAGACCCTCATACAGGCTAGGGCTCCGGCCACTAGGAGACTGTATGCCTTCAAGTGGCGCATCTTCTCGTCTTGGTGCTCTTCTCACGGAGAAGACCCGCAGAGATGCTCGATCAGGTACGTACTGTCCTTTCTCCAGGAGAGACTTGAGAAAAACCTCTCCCCTTCCACACTGAAAGTGTATGTTGCCGCTATAGCCGCACATCACGACCCAGTTGCTGGTAAGTCTCTAGGGCAGCACGACCTGGTCACCAGGTTCCTGAGGGGCGCGAGACGGTTGAATCCGCCTCGCCCGCGCCCCGTACCCTCTTGGGACCTCGAAGTGGTCCTGCAGGGCCTCCAGAGGCCCCCCTTCGAGCCCCTAGGAGAGGCCGATCTTTCTCGCCTGTCGATAAAGACGGCCCTCCTGGTAGCGCTCGCCTCCTTCAAGAGGGTAGGGGACCTACAAGCATTCTCTGTGTCCTCGGGTTGCCTAGAATTCGGGCCTGGAGACTCTCACGTTATCCTGAGACCACGGCCCGGCTACGTGCCCAAGGTTCCCACCACTCCCTTCCGGGACCAGGTGGTGAACTTGCAGGCGCTCCCCACCGGGGAGGAAGACCCAACCCCTTCCGTGTTGTGTCCAGTACGCGCTCTGCGCCTCTACTTGGACCGCACGCAGGGCTTCAGAAGCTCTGAGCAGCTCTTTGTCTGTTTTGGAGGTCAGCAGAAGGGGAGAGCTGTCTCCAAACAGAGACTGGCGCACTGGATCGTGGATGCCATATCCTTGGCATACCGGTCGCAAAATCGCCCCTGCCCCTTAGGAGTCAAGGCGCACTCCACTCGGGGTGTCGCCTCCTCGTGGGCACTGGCTCAGGGCGCCTCTCTGGCAGACATTTGCAGAGCTGCGGGTTGGGCTACGCCCAATACCTTCGCGAGGTTCTACAACCTCCGCGTTGAACCGGTGTCAGCCCGCGTCCTGCAGGGCAACAGGTAGGACCGGCAGCCGTTGGGCGTACGCCTGCGGAAGCCCTTCCCCCTTCGGGGGGAGCAGTGGCGATCCAGCCTCACTTCTTTCCCCTCGGGTAAAGAATAGGCATTCCATCCATCACTAAGCACCCTTCCAGGGGACAGGCTGGGCAGAGCAGCCCTGCCCCCTTAGGCCGGGGAACAGTTGAGTTATTCCACATAGCTCTAACCGGACCTAGTGCTCCAGACGTGGTAACCCCCCCTCCGTGGGCTGTTCCGTCTGATGTATCCTCATGTTGGTTCCCACCTTGGCAACCCATGACCTCCCCAGGTGGACTCCCACCTTGCGGTTAACTCCTTCAGTCCGCACGTTTTCCCATGAGTTCTCCCCTGATGGTGAGACCATGTGGTGTCTCCACTATTCCTCCCTACGGTAGGTAGTGGCCTCTGCAGCGTTTTTCCCCCAGGGGGGAATGATGCTTACCCAGTGGCCCGTACGGTGCCGGGCGGCTTCTCGCCATTTAGAGAATCAGGCCTCCGTCCGTGACGGCCGGCGTTAGGGGGCTTCCCAACTTTTTGTGGAAAGCTCTGGGTCCCCCTTCCTCTCCACTGGAAGGTCATATCTCGCGCTAGCGTGTTCGTCTGACTCGCCCAGGCCAGTCAACGTCGCTCCGCAGAGATTGTGACGCGGCTCAGTGCTGTGGCGTTTTCCATAGGAACCCCATTCTGTCGGTTCGACACAACGTCGAGAGACCGACAGAAAGGGAACGTCTCGGTTACGGATGTAACCTCGGTTCCCTGATGGAGGGAACGAGACGTTGTGTCCCTCATGCCACAACACTGGCCGCCCACCCCAGCGGTCGGGGGAGGATGCTTAGGCTCCTCAGACCAAAGGTGAATGAATGAGCACGCCGGCTTCCCTCTTATACCCGGACATCCGGGGAGGAGCCCGGCATGCAAATTTCATTCGCCAATTTTCATTGGCCTTTTCAATATACTCAGAAGATGATAGGTTCTCAAGACAACCCCATTCTGTCGGTTCGACACAACGTCTCGTTCCCTCCATCAGGGAACCGAGGTTACATCCGTAACCGAGACGTTTTTACACCATTATATGGCAAGACAGCGACGTGAAAGGCGGCGCTTTTCGGGCGCCTTAAAATGCCGTTAAATATGCCGCTATAGGCCCGATTCACATTTCGCATCTGAAACCGCACGGAATACGCACGGCACTCCGAAAAGTTGAACTATTTCCATCTCGATGCGGCGCCAACGTGCCTTGAAAAATGGCTCGCGTCGCCCCCTATTTGCGCCCTGCCGCGCATATGCGTGCAGAAAAGACGCAAAATGTGAATTGGGCCATAGACGGCTTTTCTCGTTTTTACTGCGTTTACAGCGCCGTGTTTTGCGGTGCTTTTACTGTTTAAAACGGCGTTCTGATATAATTGCGTATAATCTATAGCGTAATTGTGATACCATCGGCTTGTCATATGTCGCGACCGCGTCGCTCCCAATTTGCTCGCGCCTACTGCATGTCTACATTTAAAATATAATATTTATTTGTTTAATATATATTTATTTTAATAAAATAATATTTGCGCCCGCAAAAGACGCGAAATGTGAATCGCCCCATACGCAGGCAGCACAATCTAAAGTAACATACAAAAGTGAGGCAAGCAAAAAAGCGATTTGTCTTAGGAAGGCAGCAATATGGGAAGTGCATTACAATTAAGTAACTAAATGTCACATTTTATGTTTATTTTGGGACAACACAAGTTGAGTTGAAAGAAATAACACAGAGATATGGTAATTCAAAAGCAGCACTCTTGTGTTTCCATTTTTATTACACCTGTTTTTGTATTTCAATTAAGGTGATTTATCTTCCCAAATAGTACAGTTCAATCAAAGCCACATCAGTAGCTCTTAATAGTCTCCCAGTGCCGAGAGGAACGTTAGCAGCCTCTCGCTGGACTTACTCTTCTTCACATCCAAGGCAGCGAGTCACGTACAGCAGCCGTGTCCTCGTGAGAGATATAAAACAGCTGGAGGCACAGCGAGGCTGATCTTTATTCTGTCTGAGCTGATTGAGATGGATGTTTTTAGTCCAACTCACTCCAGGAGAATTCTCTCCGACTCCTTGCCGGTACAGCCACGGCAAGCGCGCCACAGCATTGTTACATTTCTTACACACAACAAGCGTATCGCCATTAGCGAATGAACCCAAGCAGAATCGCACAAAAGCATGCTGGAGAGACATTTTTATCTCATATGGAAAAGATGAAATGGATGGCCCACTTTCATTCAGCGGTTTAGAATACATCTCTTAAGCATTGTTGTTTACAAGCAATGTTTTGTGTTGAATAGAAATGAGTTTGAATGCCAGATGACGGCTGTAGCGGGTACACCACGCTTTATTTGTGTGATAATCAACTAATAAACATCTAGAATGATGATTGCTCTTTAAAATGCAAACTGGAAGAGAGCGTTTTCCATTTATTGGAACAGCTGCGCTTGGTACGTTTTTCAAGCTAATGAGAGTAATGCTTGTTGATATTGCTAATGAAATGTGATTGCAAGACATTCTGATACAGTTTTGAAACTGTTTACTAAATTATTTTTAGAACGTGTATTTACATTTGTGTGTATACAGACACTTTCGTCCTTGGTGCATTTAAGCTCCGAGGAACACCTGAAAAAAAAACACCTGAAACATTTTTTTTGTCATTTGATCTCCTCCAGGGTCTCCCCACATACGACACCCCCGAGGTGTTCGGCCTCCACCCCAACGCAGACATCACCTACCAAAGCAAACTCGCTAAAGACGTCCTGGACACCATTCTGAGCATCCAGCCAAAGGACAGCTCCAGCGGGGGCGGAGAGACCCGAGAGGCCATCGTGGGTCGACTGGCAAATGACATGCTGGAGAAACTGCCTCCAGATTTTGTACCATTCGAGGTAAAACTCTACGGTAACACTTTACAATAAGGTGCTATTTGTTAACTTTAGTAATGCATTAGCTAACAATGAACAATTTTTAGTTTTTCAGTATTTATTAATCCCTGTTAATGTTAGTTCATGTCAATAGACACAAAGTTTGATTTTAATAATGTATTAGTAAATGCTGAAATTAACATGAACTGACATTAATAAATTCTAATGCATTAACTATTTGTTAACAAACAAATTGTTAAGCACCTTATTGTGTTACCAACTCTACACTGTAACATAATTCACAAGGTTTGTGAAGAGGTCAAAGCCAAAGGGAACAAATGACCCCCTACACTAAAGCATTTCTCTCAGAAATATACCTAAACACCTATCTGCAGGTGCTTCTGAAACACATAGACAGTAATTGGCTGCTACTTCCTTCTGATTTTTCACCAGTTAATGAGGCAGATGGCGAGATCTCACCCTGAGGCTCACACAGCCTTTCTGTGTTCATTATCAACCGACAGGAGAGTGCAGAGAGGCAGATTTTCTCAATCATGTGCTTTCCTGAAATATTCTAAGACGTACAAAATCCCTGTGCCCTCCTTTCTAACAATAGTGAAACTCCATTATTACTAACAACGAAGGAAAGAATGGCTTGAAAGGATGTGAATATAAACAAGTTTTTCTTCGCTGCAATGACTTACGGATTTTTAAACCTAGAAATGTGTTTACCAGATCAGTATGTGCCCGAAATACTGTGATATTTCAGCCAAACAGGATCATTCAAGTATTATTCGCTTGAATGGGGAAGACTGATAAAATTACTGGCTGTCACATGAACAACACATTTTCCTCCAACAATTAAACCTGACATCAGTTGTACCATTAATTCTGTTTCTTAAACTTGAATTAAGGTTTAAAAACTTTTTTACAAGTTTAAGATGTTGTTAAACAACAAAATACATGGTAATACATAATGAAAATAGAAATAATATAATTGAATAGAAATGAAATAGAAAATAAATATGTTTTGTATTATAAATGGTAATAATCAATATGGAAATAGAATTATACTGATAGCAAAAAATAATAATAATATTAAGGACTAAAATAATTGAAAATAATATAAATAGAAAATAACTAAAATGAATGTATTATAAATAGTAATAATCAATATTGAAATAAAATTATATTGTTAGTAACAAATAATAATAATAAATAGTAATTAAATATTTTAATATAATATAAAACAAATATAAACAGAAAATAAATAAAAAGAATTTATTATAAGTAATAATAATAATAAATATTAAAATATAATTATATTGATAGTAATAAATAATGATAATAACAGTAGCAACAATAAATAATAATATAATAAATGAATAAAATATAATTTTAATGTAACAAATAAAAACATTATAAATAATAATAAATGTTGAAATAAAATTATATTTATAGTAATAAATATTAATAATAGATAGTAATAAAATAATTGAATATAATATAATATAAAGTATATATAAATAGAAAATAATTAAAAATAATTGACTATAATAGTGTAAATAAATAATGAAATATATATTGATAGCAATAAATAAATAATAATAATAAATAGTAATACAATAATTTAATTTAATATAAATTAAAATTTAATAGAAAAAATCAAAATAATTTACTATAAATAGCATTATATTGATAGTAATCAAATAATAATAAATGGCAATAAAATAATTGAATATAATTTTACTTGTATATAAATAGCAAATAATTTATTATAAATAGTAATAATAAATATTGACTTTGCACCCACACTAAATATTTTAGTATGTTTGTTTTGTTACCTGATTTGCATAATGTCTTTGTAGTGAATCGTATGGTAAAACAACACAAACAGCACGAGCATATAAACGATGCTATTACACAGCCGGCATTACTCATTGTAATTGCATTATTTCTCCAGGTCAGAGAGAGACTGATGAGAATGGGTCCTCTTCACCCAATGAACATCTTCCTGAGGCAAGAGATTGATCGCATGCAGAGAGTGATTGAGCTGGTCAGAAACACGCTGAGTGACCTGAAGCTGGCCATCGATGGAACCATCATCATGAGCGAGAACCTGCGAGACGCGCTGGACTGTATGTACGACGCCCGGATCCCTGAACGCTGGAAAAAGGTCAGAGGTCATCAGCAAGCTTTCATTTGTCACTTGACAAACACAGATTGCTGTTTTAAAACAGCGTGAGGCAGTTCTGGTAAACAGTAGATCAGAGAGATGAGGCAAACTATTAAAAGGTACCAGTGTTCAGTTACTAATGCAATTTCGAAGAAAATATGAGTAGAGAAAAGATATTCTGTTTTGCAGTATGGTTTGGGTCCCTCCTTTAATGTAATTGGGCGATTCTCTTGAAATCTTGGTTTCAAGATGTCAACCATGTTTTTTTAAACACTTGCATCGACACATTTTCTTTTTATTCATTAAAAACAAGATACGTCATGTTTAAAAGCATTCCTTTCAAAACTTTCAGTTTTCCTGACAGTTTAACACAATTTTATTGTCTGCCAAGCATTATAACAGACATGCTACTTGCCACAATATTATACAATTCCATTGCCTTGTATTCATACAGTAGTCACACACCATTTACATTTGACAAGGCTTTAAGTGTGGTTTATCCAATCAGCTTTTAGATCTGAAATGATTTCTATAATATTTACAAACCTATTGTAAAACATTTTCTGAATATGCAGTTTTAGTAAATCTCTTCTATGGAGATTTATATGATCAAATTGGGTAGCACATTCGGTAATGAAATTTAGTGTCATAATTATCCTAAAAGCTGTGTTATGAGAAGAGATGATAATTGGATTTAAAGACCAGCGCTTCATCTCAGATGTGACACCGTGAACTCTGTGACAGGCTTAGAAAGATAAACCTCAAGTTACACAAATAGATTTACATAACACCTCATCTACAGCTCGAGGGCTTCTGTGGTTTCGCTCATCTGATTTGCTGTGTGTGTGTGTGTGTGTGTCCACAGGCCTCCTGGGCCTCCACCACTCTGGGGTTCTGGTTTACAGAACTGCTGGAGCGGAACCGGCAGTTCCACTCTTGGATCTTTGAGGGCCGACCCAACTGCTTCTGGATGACAGGCTTCTTCAACCCACAGGGCTTCCTGACAGCTATGAGACAGGTGCGTAACTGCTTCTCTCACACACTTCTGCTAGACTTAAACTCATAATCCCCTCCTGATCACTGCAGTCATGACAATATTGGTACTTTTTTGGTCAGTAAATATAGAAGATTCCTGTTTATTTCCATTGATGTTTTACATCTGGGCCAAACCGTTCACACAAAAAATGTGTGTTCTCTTTAAAGGAGCAAGTAATAGTGCGTTTAGAGGTGTTTGGAGCCATGTGAGGTAACTGCTCAGCGGGGTGCGCTCTGGCTAATGTCTGGGGAGAAAACAGCTTGCGAGAAACAGGATTCTTTTAATTAAAAGTGGGCGCCCGTCCTGTTTTTCAGTGCTCTGCGGCGTTTCTGTGCCAGCACCTGCAGCTTTGAGAATAAACACAGACGTTTCGTATCAGTCACAGCTAAAAGTGCTCGATTTTTTTATTTATATATTTATTCATTCACATGTTCAGTTTTTATAACGAAACTTTTTTCCATGTGATATCTTATGAATATAACGGTCCAATTACAATCCTACAAACACTTTTTTTTTTCAATATCACTAATGTACATCTTAGACATTTGCAATAATTCCGTGTATTCTGTATATTTTCTATTTCCATATCTTATTTTTCTTGCGTCTCTACTGTTTGTTCTCCAATGTCATTTCTGTAAAGCTGCTTGGCAACAATGCAAAAATAAATTTGCGTTAAATCAATATACATTACATTACCGTACACATTATGGAATGAGTGCCAAGCATTTCTGTCTCTCTTGACAGGAGATCACTCGTGCTAATAAGGGGTGGGCACTGGACCGTATGGTTCTGTGTAATGAAGTCACTAAATGGATGAAGGATGACATCACCCAGCCCCCTGCAGAGGGGGTGTACGTGTACGGACTGTACCTGGAAGGAGCCGGCTGGGACCGCAGGAACTGCAAGCTCATCGATTCCAAACCCAAAGTTCTGTTTGAGATGATGCCCGTGATCAGGATGTACGCTGAAAACAATGGTGAGGATCCTTTGTTTGTTTACTCGAAATTGTCTTTTGTGCAAAGAGTTGTGTTCCATGGACAGCAAGGGCAACACAAAAATGAAATAAACCGTTAAAAATAAAACAATCAAACATTCATTCTACATTCTGCCAAGTGATTTGTTTTAATTTCTCAGGTGTCAAAGACGCACGCTTGTACTCGTGCCCAATATACAAGAAACCTGTTCGAACAGACCTGAACTACATCGCAGCTGTTGACCTGAGAACGAATTCCTCTCCAGAGAACTGGATCCTGAGAGGAGTCGCCCTTCTTTGTGACGTCAAATAATCTTAAAATGATATGATTAAATTATTATATATAATACATAATACTTAGAAACAATTTTTTCTGTATTTTCATAATCTCTGTAACTCTTTTTGGTACTGTTGACTGCAACCAAATAAAACACTTTCTGCACTTTCACAGAAACAGCCTTGACATCTAAACCTGTGACTCCAGCATAAATAACTTCTGGTTTTTCCAACCATCACAGTCTGAGTGGCTCTCTCGACCATCTGTTGTGGCTTTTCTTAAATGCATGAAGCAGTGGAGGAAAGGCCAAACGTAAGCCTGCTGATTAACAGCCCACCTGAAACCCACCCGAGCCCATCTGACGGTAAACAGACTCAGGTGTATGAATCAAGGTTTATCGCTCTGAACTGTGGAAGACGTTCACCTCAGCACTCATTTTCGGAGTTATCAGCCCCAAAGAGTCTGCATATAATCATATATTATATATATACATATAATCGCATATAAACCTCAGTCATAAAATAAAGATGTCCACAGAAAGAGAAATTACATAAAAAGTTTAATGAAGTTTTTACAAAAAGAAAAACAATGGCATTAAAACATCAAAACACTTTTTAGTTATATTTGATTTTCTTACAAAATAATTGCTACCATACTTACATACAGTACCCTGTGCACAAACCCTGCTTATGAGATACGGTAGAAATGGTATCACACCCAAAATCGCGTGCATCTAAAGACTAGGCGCATTTATTTACAAATGTCTCTCTTCAACGTCATATTCAGCTCGATCCGCATCTGTTGTCGTGATTCATGGCATTACATTCCCCTGCGATAAAGAGCGGCTCATCTCATTGTGGATGAAGTATGTTATCAGCTCTCCCTTCCCTTTCACATTTATAATTCCTCTGCACGTGCACATGTAGCCTAACGTCTGCAGGATACGACTCGTCTCCTCCGTCACCTACACACAGAGGAACCGAAGGGATAAATGAGTCATTGGGTTGCACATTGTTCATTGTGTGACTTTGCAGTCTACACACTCGAGCGGTTACCCAATCAGAGCACCAACGGCCCTGATTTGTAATTTCAGGTCATTAAAAGACGTTAATCTACAAGGGAGCAATCAAGGCTGAAGTACGTAGATTTTTCCAAGAAGACATTTGATAAGAGAAGTCAGCTTGCCTGTATTTTTCCCAGCACGCCTGTGCTGTCCATTCTGCTGGCTACATTCACTGTGTTACCCCAGATGTCATACTGGGGCTTCTGAGCACCGATCACTCCGGCGATCACAGGCCCGTGATTAATACCTGCACAAACACCATCAATAAATGATATCATAAATGTGTTAAGTTATATAATATCACCGTATTTAAGCATGTTTTGTACCCAGTCGGACTGCTCTGCGTTTCTCACTGAAGTACACTAATGGTGTCTTTATTTACTCTCGTCTTACCTCCTAATGTATCTTTGATCACATTGAAAAGAAAATTGCACCCTCGAACTCGAAGGATGAACAACTATTTTCCAGCCAGATGAAGCTTTGGGATACATTAGTGCTTTCTGAATGACATAATGTGACGAGGCCTTTGTTGGCTACAAAGAAGTCATTTCTCTTTCTGTGTTTCTACCCTTTTTTATTCATGGACATTTTTCCTGCATAATTTGGTCTCATTTACAAGTTTATTCATGCATCTTAACCAGAATACAGTAACATATGAATTCAACTGGAACGACTGGCAAATGATTTACAACAGTAGGAGAAATGTATGAAATGTAAGTGTGGCCGAGGCTGAAAACGGATTACAAAAATGTTAACAGTTAACCAATTACGTAAGGAATAATGTCTAGTCAGTCGTTTTGCATCTCTCAGCGCATTTGTTATTCCATTAACCGAAGGGAATTGGTTGGAGGTAGTTAAACCATAGACCATTAAAAAAATGGATGACGTCTCCCTATTTATCTCCACTATAAAAAAAAGAAATGCAAAACGCTGACATACTAGGTCGAAGACGACATTTGGAGCGCAGTTGTAAGCATGAGGTGGACCTGAGGTATCAAGGTCCCACCCATATTCAATCGATAACTCAATAGTAAACAAACATATTGCACTGCCACTCCCCCTTTTTATAATAACTTATAACTAACTAAAACCAAACATAAAATCAAAACCAACACTTTAACATACATCAACGTGATGAGAACTAAATCAGATGACAGAGACCAACTTTGGCTAAATGTGTTTTGGGATTTTTTAGTTTGGTGTGTGTCCTGTTTGTTTACATGGAGAGGGCGGGGTTTGTGACCTATACTGCAGACAGCCACCAGGGGGCGATTTAATCGCTTTGGCTTCACTTTTCAGGAGTGCAGCACGCTTGGGTTAACTTATTTAAAGGAGTCATATTGCACGGCTAAAATGAATATTATTGTTTGTTTTAGATGTAACGCAATGTGTATACACCATTTACAGTTTAAAAAATGCTGTATTTTCCACATACCGTGCATGTTTGTATCTCCTCTTTGCCCCGCCTCTCTGAAACGCGCTGATTTTTTACAAAGCTCATTGCTCTGAAAAGCGAGGTGTGCTATGATTGGCCAGTTCACCAGTGCATAGTGATTGGTCAAATACTGCAAGCATTTCACGGAAATGTAACGCCTCGTACCATATTCAGAACATCAGGTTCCAAAGCAATTTTACTGACAGACAATACAATGAGATTTACAATTACGTCCACCTTAACTACGTGTAGATTTGGGCGGTCTTAGTCAAATCATGTTACGAAGTTACGTAGATTCGCCGGGGTGTGGTTACACGAGGCGTTTCAGGCAAGTCTGGTTGAGCATTCGCTTTTAGATAGAACGCATCTTTTGTTCCCACACTTTCATTTGTGCAATTTTACGTGTCTAATACATGCATGGGCGACTTATAACACACCAAAAACACAGAAAAACACGTACTTCCGCCATATGACCCCTTTAAATCAGTGGTTCTCAGATGTTCAAGTCGCAAGGCCCCCTTTGTGTAAAGTGCATCGCTTTGTGGCCTCCCAAATAAAGACTTATAATAATTATAATAATCTTGAACTTAAAATTAAAAACATATTCAATTATACAATGCTGGAACATTCATTCTTTTTGTTTTATGGGAAATTTCTAGATTTCATATAATGCCACAAAAATCTTGGGCCCTCGATTTTCCCAGTATGAAAACAGCTGATTTAAATAATCCAAGAATTTTATTGTGAGCAAACTGTGCTAAAATACCATTATAATATTATAAAGTAATATTACATTATACATCTTACACCTCCCTCGTGTACAAAATATATCATGCTTATAGATCGTAAAGTATTTTAATCACTTAAAAAATTAACAGAAATGTCACACTGTGTGGCAGTCATGGGTCATCTCAGATTCATGGATAACAAGATGCACCCGTGCAGCCTGAAACAAGGCGAGATGCCACAGACAGACGTGCTCCATTGGTCAGAACAGACAGAACATAGCCTGTAAGCTCACAGCAAGCATCACTGCTCTGACAGCTTCACAACACAGCATGAAACAAAGAGATCTGCAGAGACAGAGTCTGGTATTCCTGTCTACCCTATGGCTGGTCTCCATGCCTACAGGTGTAGCCTACACCTTCTACAACTAACACATTTCTAGCAGCGCAGAGATTTGCCACGCGTTTGATCCTTTGCTGTTTAATCTCTTTGTTCTGACTCACCCACTCTGAGTTTGAAGTCGTTGAAGGAATGTTTATTAATGACATCCAGCTTCCCCACCAGAGCAAAGGCAAACTCCACCATAGTGCCGATGTGCATGTACTGCCTGTCATGCTCCTGAAACACAAAGCACAGATGCATGACTCGCCCCCCAAAGACTTCAGTTACATAAATCATTCAAAACTCAACGTTTTACAAGTAACAGCTGAGGAAAAATGTATTTGGTAACACTTCTCAATGAGGTTCTCAATCAGGTAACATCAGTAAATGTATTAGCTAACATGAACTACCAATGAGCAACATGCTAACAGATACTGTATATAACGTTTCAAATGTATTAGTAAATGTTAAAATGGACATTTTCTTTTACGTTGAAGTATTATTTATTGTTAGCTCATGTTAACAAGTGGAATTAACAAATGTTATGTTAACCTTACTGTAAAGTGTTGCACATTATTTTAGATTAATAAAAGTATGCTTATAAAATGTACAGTCTAGTAAGTCTAGACAGACGGATCTATATACATTAATATGAAGAGTTAATTTCCAGAATGAGATAACGATTAAAAATCGTGTTTTTTATTATAACTAACCCAATAAAACACAATAAAAACATGATAACATCATAAAAAACATGATTTTTTTTAAACTGAGTTATCTCATTTTGGAAATAAACTCGTCATATTTTACACACACCTGTGTATACTCTGCCCCCGGTGTGGCATTGAGTCCAGTGGCTGCCATATATGTGCTTCCAATGGTCTTTATTTTCTCCACTCCGCTGAACTTTGGCTTCGAGAGCAACTACAACAGAAAGAGGAGATAATACCATAACCATAGCAAAGTACACATCAAACAAACCATCAGGACTGCATCATCGTAATAACAATGTATTCTGTCAAAATAGGTTTAATTTCATGGGCAAAAAAAGTAGAAATAACCATGAGCAATGCCGCAGCAAGAAAGCAGACTTTGCACAAGTTCACGAAGTACAGTTCAACGGTCAGAAAAGTCGGTGAGTAAACTAGGACATGCATCATTATTTGTGTAAGTGTCGCTTACATTACCTCATCAAAGTCTGCAATGATCTCATTGAGGAGTCGGAGGCACTCCAGACCCTCCTTGTTGACGTCTGATTCTGTGTAAAACTCTTTGAAGTCCGGAATGGAAGCAAACATCACACACACCAGGTCATATGACTGATGATACAGATCCTGTCATTCACAGAGAAGAAAGATCTGCCGTCAATAACTGAAGAATGACAGCATTATATAAAACTGTGACCTTAACAAAATTCCCTTCAAAGTATTCATTAAAACATGCTGGAACGTTCTTTTAATAGCATTACATACTTCTACATACAGTACATCAGAGAACACCTACAAGATAAAAAGTATACCGAACATATACTGTACATATACTTTCTTCTGCAGAACATAAAAGAAGATCATCTCCGGGCCCCAATGACTTCCATTGTACGGACACAAAACCACCGAGACATTTCTCAAAATATCTTCTTCTGTGTTCCACAGACGAAAGAGTCACATACAACTCACCTCATTTTTCCAGTTTCTGGCCAGGAAGTGCTCTGCGACGTGAGCCGGCAGAACGTTCTCCAGCAGGACGCGGTTGAGGTTCTCCATGGTCTCGATCTCCTCGCACTCCTTCTTGAACTTGTTCTTCCACAGGAAATCCAACCTACAGTAATATTCATTCTGTTACAAGAGGACACAGAGGTGAAGAGACTGGAGGTCACCGCGCTTTTCTTCAGTGACAAACACCACACACATCAAGTCCATGTCAACGGCACAAACCTATGAGGTCGTCAACTGGAAATGACCTCATCACATATTACATTACAAAATCAGTCGGTGTGAAAAATAAAGATTTTTTACAGTGTATTTTTTACAATAGTGTCAATTGAACAGGTGGCTAAGAAGAACTGTCTCGAAAGCACAGATCAATAAAGAATAAACCGCAAACACTGAGCTTAACCACATATTACACTTCCATTTATTTGTCCAGTTCGAGAAGCATGACATCTCAGCCCAAGGGCTCTTGAAATTTATCGCAAGTAGGTACAGAAACCTTCACCCTGATTCCTTTAATAAACAGAACGTGTATCTGTGATGTGTATAACACGATCCGCATGAAGGATGTCAGAAGACTAATGGAAAAATGAATTAAATCAACACGTCTGTGTGAAATGACGTGACTGAGTGTTGCTGTACGGAGACCCTGAAGAGAGACGAGAG
This sequence comes from Triplophysa rosa, assembly GCF_024868665.1. NCBI lineage: Eukaryota > Metazoa > Chordata > Actinopteri > Cypriniformes > Nemacheilidae > Triplophysa > Triplophysa rosa. The sequence goes on along the minus strand of NC_079897.1, from coordinate 13,166,135 downwards.
TGACCCTGAATATCAATCTCCTGTTCTGCTATCACTTTACTTCTTAGATCTTTACATTCAATCGCACTTTATACGACAGCGTTTGAAGTTCAATTCTGTGTTTAATATTGTGATTTCATATGCACGACATGTGATCAGGATCGATATCCCATTTATGATTCCAGACCCTCATGATGCCACACTGGCACATCTGAAAGAAATTCATCTTACTACCCACTCTCTAAACCCAAATAAATCAAATCTCTCCACGTGGGAAGAGAGTTGGGGCAAGGGGGCTATTACTGGGAAAAGCACTTCTTGTAGAATCGTGTGAAAGTGGAGCAATCCAACTTTACTGGACCTTTGAGACTGATTCTCAAAACAGCAAAGATGGATGATGATGCTGGATATAGAAACATGTGCAGAAAGGCTTTTCACACCTTCTCTGCGAAAACGTTCAGGGAAAATATTCACTCGGGGAATAAAGTTTATGAATGGCTTTAAAATCCAATTCTGTTTCAATTCAGTAAGTGATCTGGAAATTGAGGTAGAAAGTAAAAAACCAAACTGTGATTGCAATTTGAATTGAAATGGGAGTAAGGTGGATTAAAATGTGAAAAAGTAGTTTTTAAAAACACATGTCATTTTTGATTGCAGTTGTCTGTATGATCATGCATGCCACATGAGGCATTTCTAGAAACAAAAGATGATGTTGAATGTATAAAAGCATACATCAACTACAGATTTCTATTGTAATTCTACATCATTATATTTTTATTATCCCCAATTTTATGCAACATTGTGGACAAAAATGTTCAAATTTTCTCATATAATACAGAACATTTCACTGAATGCAAATAATGCTGGTCCAAAAAGACTTCCTGTTTCATTTTTTATTTTTTATTTCACACATAATTAAACACACTCTGATTTAGTTCTATATGTTGTGTTGGTTGTATTTTGTTTAAAACCTTGTGTAGTGTTAACAGAAAACTGAAATAGGAAGTGTGTAGGAGTTATGTCTATGGTGTTAATGGTGTATAATTAAAAATGTAAATATTAAAATGAAACATAGCAAATCTTGTAATGGACCAACAAAAATCCAATGGTGTGCAACTTTTTTATTCATCCTACGGGGTGTGGCTAATTCAATTCCAGTTTAACAAATATATTCACCCAGCCTTTAAAGGGGTCATATGACCCGGCTAAAAGGAATATTATCGTTTGTTTTAGATGTAATGCAATGTGTATACACGATTTAAGTTTTATAAACGCTGTAGTTTACACATACCGTGCATGTTTGTATCTCCTCTTTGCCCCTGCTCTCTGAAACGCACAGATTTTTTACAAAGCTCATCGCTCTGATAAGCGAGGTGTGCTATGATTGGCCAGTTAACCAGTGCACATGGACGAATACTGCAAGCGTGTGACAGAAATGTAACGCCTCTTACCATATTTGGAACATCAGGTTCCAAAGCAATTGTGCTGACAGGTACGCCCATCTTACTTGCATATATATTTGGGCGGTCTTAGTCAACTCATATCACGAACTGAAGTAGATTTGTGGGGGTGTGGTTACACGAGGCGTTTCAGGCAGGTCTGGGTGAGCATTCACTTTTAGATAGAATGCATCTTTTGTTCAGACACTTTAATTTTTGCAATTTTACGTGTCTAATACATGTATGGGCAACTTATATCACACCAAAGACAAAGAAAAACACGTATTCGCGCCATATGACCCCTTTAAAATTGCATTTACTAAAGTTGCATACAAATTCATTTACATTCATGCATTTGGCAGATGCTTTTATCCGAAGCACCTTACAGGGCATTTACTCTATACATGTCTTATCTGTATGTGTGCTCCCTGGGATCAAACCCATGACCTTTGCTCTAAAAAAAATGAGCTACTGGAACTGCACAAACACATGCTCAATATGTCAGCCCCTGTTGCAATTTATGAAAATTAAACATGTAAATAAACCATTTAATCTGGGTTATAATAAAGAAAACTCACCTGTCTGGCTAGAACAAGCAGAGTGACAAAGAATATAAAGAGCGAGATAGAGCCCATCGTTTTCAAGTCTTTCAGAACTCCTGGCCTTGTTTAATGACAGAGTGAGAGAGAGAAAGAGAGAGGAGAGAGATCAGCATCATTGGCTTTTGCTGCAAAATCATGTCATGAGTAGCTCAGGAGGGCTCATCGGACCATATCCATCCCAATTACAACTAGTGTCTGTGCTGTCTCACAGCACTTTACTTTAAATATCCATCTGTCTACGTCTGGACAGAAATCTGTAAACCGCTGTGCAAATCCTAATAGTCATTTTAAACATTCTGTTGATGTTTTGTGCCTTTTATGGGAAATTTTCACGACGAGTGAGTACCCAGGCCTACTCTATACATTGTATGGAAAGCTTTTTATAACGGAAGTTGTTAAAGTCCTGGTGAAATTAAAAATAACAATTCCTATTTTTTCATGGAATATTGCAGTGTTTGTTATAAATAGCTTATCAGTGTGGGTCATTCACTTTTTAAAATTCATGTGTCGTCATAATCTTTAATCAAAATCTGAAAATGGAAAATCGCAATTGAAAACACAAGCCACGCCCACTGTTTTAAATAGCAGGCATATGCTTCTCACTCACCTCTCCAGGACTTCTGTCTTGTAAAGGAATTTGCTGTACTCGTCCAGCAGGGACGCGTGTGTTTGAAGTATGATGACATTGTAGAGCACCACCGCTGTTAACATGATGAGCATCTTCAGCTCATAGTTGATCCTCAGAAACACAGAGCAGGAGATCAGACCCAGGATACAGCTGTAGATGAAATACTGACGGCAGAGAAACACAACAGTACACTCATTTGAACTTTTTGGCATGTGCTAATATAATGTACATTACCTTAAATTAGCTTTAAATTACCTTGGCTAGTCAGTGGACAAGCCCATCTAGCTAGCTGTGTGCAATGTCGTGTAAACAATCAGTTAAGTAAATTGACAGAGTCTGAGGTGCTGCTTGAACAAATCGAGCTGTTCTTGAGCTTCCACGGCTCAGTGTTTTATTAGATGGATGGTCTGAGTGATATTTCAGGTGACTTAAAATATCAAATATAATTTAAGTGTGCTCTAAAATAGATGTACAAAAAGATGCTGTTATTACTGAAGTGAATGCAACTGTGCTCTGCTAGGGTTTGATATGGAGTCATATTTAATCTTTTCGGTTTTATAAACGATTCATCAGTAGAGTAAAACTATTGATTCATTAAAATACTGTATATTGCAATATACTGGTAAATATAGTGCAATAAATTAAATAGTACATTTACAAATTTACAAACCAAGTGCTATATTTTTTTGTATTCCGTATGAAAAGTGGCAATTCCTTATGTAGTATTCATTATATTGTAATATATTAACAATGTATTATTCTATTTCAAATATATATATACTTGTATATATGTAGTGCCTGAGACTGATCAGACACGTAATAACTAGTTATATTTCTTAAATATAACAAAAACACCCCTCACCCAACCAGCAAGGGTCTACCCACATCTGCAACTAACACTAGGCGCAAGACCAGATCTCTGATGACCATAGCAACCCACACCAAACCATCAAGATAAGAGTATTTTACGACCGAATGGAATGTAGGGAGATGAACTCTCTTAACTCACTTTGGGGACAGACATACAATCCTAAATACATCTCTATAGAAATGTGTATGTATATTCATTTATAACCTTTCCATGTATTGATGTTCTTGTTTTTATGTCTGTCTTAAACTCAAAGTAGTTTGAATGAATGTGTGTATAACTACTAGAATTATTAGATTTGTAGTAACTCATTTAACCAAGATGATATGTAGACCATGTTTGTGGTGTCTATGAGGCGCATTTGTTAAACATGTTAATGTTTGTTGTGTCTTGGTAACTCTTTTCATATTAGTTTTATTAAACTCTTAGAAGTTTTCTTAGTGAACATTCAATCAGCTTCCACATGCAAAACACCACATGGAAGACAAAGACAATTAACTTTCCCTCCAAAGGTGCCATCTCCTGATTGGGACAGTCACGTCTGTAGGATGTGACATCCTTACAGTTTAAAGGAGACCACCAGAAGAGTCTCTTAGTGTTTGAGGTTGACGTTGTGTTGAGCCGACAGATGGGGTTCGTCCCTGAGAACCAATCGCTTCCGACTTCTTAGAAAAGGCCAATGAACATTGGCGAATGAAAATTGCATGCCGGACTCCGCCCCCGGATATCCGGGTATAAAACGGAGACGGCGTGCCTCATTCATTCACCTTAGTTCTGAGGAGCCTGAGACCTCTCATGACTGCTGCAGTGGACAGCACGTGTTGTGGCAAGGAGGACACAACATCTCGTTCCCTCCATCAGGGAACCGAGGTTACATCCGTAAACCGAGACGTTCCCTTTCTGTCGGTCTCTCGACGTTGTGTCGAGCTGACAGATGGGGTTCCTATGGAAAACGCAATAACACTGTGCCCTGTCACAATCTCTAGCGAAGCGACGGTGACTGGCCTGGGCGTGTCAGCCGTGAGCGCTACCGCGAAATTGTAACCTACCAGTGGGTAGGTAGGGGGTCCCAGAGCTTTCTTGAAAGGTGGGAAGGCCCCTGCCTTAGGCCTCACAGGCGGCGGCCTTGTTTCTCTAACAGCGAGAAGCCGCCCGGTACCGTAAGGCCACTGGGTAAGCGCTACTTCCTCAAATGGGGGATGAGCTACAGAGACCACTTCCTACCGTAGGGAGGAGATTAGTGGAGATACCAACATGGTCTCACCGATAGGGGAGAGCTCATGGGAAGAAAGTGCAAACTGTAGGAGTTAACCGCGAGGTGGAGGTCCACCTAAGGAGGTCATGGGTTACCAAGGTGGGAACCAGCATGAGGATACATCAGACGGAACCGCCCTACTGGGGGGTTGCAACGTCTGGTTGCACTAGGTCCGGTTAGAGCTATGTTGCGAATAACTCCGGAGATACCCGGCCTAAGGGGCAGGGCTGCTCTGCCCAGCCTGCCCGCAGGAGGTGCTTGCTTAGTGATGGATGGAGTGCCTGTTCTTCACCCAGTGGGGGAAGAAGGGAGGCTAGTTAGTACGCTGACCCCCTTAGGAAAAAGGGGGGAAGGTACTGTCATAGGCGGCGTACACCCTACCGGCCGCCAGTCTTGCCTGATGCCTGCAAGACTCGAGCCGATACCGGTTTTACGCGGAGGCTGTAGGACCTCGCGAAGGTGATGGGTGTAGCCCAACCCACAGCTCTGCAGATGTCTGCCAGAGAGGTGCCTCGAGCCAGTGCCCACGAGGAGGCTGTACTCCGTGTGGAGAGAGCTCTCACCCAGTTGGCGTAGGCGATCTTAGGACAGGTACGCCATAGTTATGGCGTCCATGATCTCGTGCGCCAATCTCTGTTTGAGACAGCTTTCCCTGCTGATCTCCAAAACAGACAAAGAGCTGCTCAGAGCTTCTGTGGCTCTGCGTGCAGTCCAAACAGAGGCGCAATGTGCGTACTGGACACAACACGGATGAGGTTGGGTCTTCCTCCCCGGTGGGGAGCACCTGTAAGTTCACCACCTGGTGCAGGGGGAGTGGTGGGAACTTTGGGCACGTAGCCGGGCCGGGGTCTCAAGATAGCATGAGAATCACCGGGCCCGAGTTCTAGGCAATCTGTGGACACGGAGAATGCTTTTAGGTCCGCTACCCACTTGAGCGCCATCCGGAGAGCCGTCTTCATCGTGAGGTGAAAAAGCGCGGCATCGCCGAGGGGCTCCAGGACCGCATCAAGGTCGCAAGAGGGTACGGAGCGCGGGTGAGGCGCCCGCGCCCCTTAGGAACCAAATGATCAGGTTGTGCTGTCCTAGAGATTACCAGCAACTGAGTCGTGATGAGCGGCAATAGCGGCTCCATACACGTTCAGTGTGTAAGGGGAGAGATTACTCTCGAGTCTCTGGAAGGACCGCACCCACCCGATCAAGCAACTCCACGGGGCTTCTCTTCAAGAAGAGCACCAGGATGAGAAGAGGCACCACTTATATGCGTATAGTCACCTAGTGGCCAGAGCCCTAGCCTGAGGAATGGTCTTAACCGCCGCAGGGGGTAGGCCACTCAGGATCTGGAGGTTCCAGAGGTCTGGCCCGTGATGCCATAACATGCCCTTCCCCCTGGGAAAGCAGGTCCTTCGTCGGGGGAATCGGCCAGGAGGGAGCTGTCGTCAAGAGCATTAGCTCCGAGAACCAAGTCCGGTTGGGCCAGTATGGCGCAACTAGTACACTTGATGCTCCTCTTCCCTGACCTTGCACAGGGTCTTTGCAATGAGGCTCACTGGGGGGAAGACGTACTTCCGCTTGTCCCACAGCCAGCTGTGCGCTAGAGCATCCGTGCCGAGGGGGGCCTTGGGCGGGGAGTACCTTAGCGGGCAATGGGTGGTGTCCAGGGAGGCGAAGGGGTCTACCTGAGCCTGCCCGGACTGTACCCAATGAGCTGGCTGCGCGGGGGTGGAGTCGCCACTCTCCGCGAGGCGTCAACTGACGAGAGAGCACATCGGCTGTCTGGTTCAGGTCGCCTGAGATATGTGTGGCTCACAGGGATCTGCTCACCTGCGGACTCCACAGGAGGAGGCGTCGGGCGAGTCGTGTTAGCTGCCGTAAACGAACGCCACCCTGGTGGTTTAAAACGCTACGGCAGCTGTGCTGTCCAACCAGACCAGCACGTGCTTGTTCTGCACGAGAGGTTGTAACCCCTTCAGTGCGGGTAGCACGTCCAACAACTCTAGGCAGTTGATATGCCTGCGCAGGCGGGGGCCTGTCCATCGCCCGACACTGCGTGCCCGTTGCACACGGCACCCCAACCCTGCAGGGAGGCATCTGTCGACCCTGATGCGTCTCGACCTGCCCGAGAGGGACCCCCGTCCATAGAAAGGTCATTGAAGACAAAGGGGTTAGGGTGTGTCGCAGAAAAGCGTAATCACCATCTGCCTGCTGCCGGTGTGCCACGCTCTAGGGAACTCGACTCTGTAGCCAGTGTTGGAGCAGTCTCATGTGCATCAACCCAAGGGATATCACCACCGTCGAGGATGCCATGTGCCCAGGAGCCTCTTCCCGCTGACTGCTTGAAATATTCCAGGCAGTTCAACACTGACTGAGCGCAGTCGCGCTGTAATGGAGACAGAGTTGATTTCCATACCAAAAAAGAGGATGCTTTGTACAGAGGAGAGCTTGCTCTTTTTTGGTTGACCTGTGGTCCCAATCGATCTAGGTGCCGAAGCACTAGGTCCCTGTGTGTACATAACAGATCTCACGAGTGTGTCAAATGAGCCAGTCGTCGAGATAGTTTAGTACCCGCACACCTCTCTCCCTGAGGGGAGTGAGGGCGGCATCTTCGTGAAGACTCGTGGGGACAGGGACAGACCGAAAGGAAGGACTCTGTACTAATATGCCTGATCCTCGAAAGCTAACCGTAGGAACGGGCGATGACAAGGGAGAATTGAGACATGAGAGTAAGCGTCCTTCAGGTTGATTGTCATGAATCCATCTTGACATCTGATAGATGCCAGGATGCGCTTCTGCGTGAGCATCTTGAACGGCAGCTTGAGTAGGTGCCTGCTCAGGGTACGCAGATCTAGCGACCCCCACTCTTTTGGGGACGATGATGTACGGGTTGTAAAACCCGTTGAACATCTTGGCTAGAGGGACGAGCACGATCGCTTCCTCACCAGAGGGGTGGCGACCTCGGCCCTAAGCACGGGGCATCCTTGCCTCTGCTGAGGTTAAGAGGATGTCCCGAAACTTGGCCGAGCGTCTGGGGAGTTGGATCACGTAGCCGAGATGGACCGTATCCCGTAGTCACCGTGACGGTTTGGGAAGCTCTTGTCAGGCTCCCAGGGACCGAGACAGGGAGGCTAGGGGTACGTTCTGCTTCATTGACCTCCCGGGGGTGGTTCAATGGCTGGCAGTGCGGATCCCTTGCTGTGGGGGGGACCCCCGGAGCGGAGATCGGCTCTGCAGTTTTACATGCCTGGAGATGATGTAGCACAACGCACCATCGAATGAGAGTGCTTATGGTCAGTTTATGGTTCTGCGTAGGACCTATGCCGTAACCTACGGCGTAGCCTACGCAGAGGCGCGTACCCTGTGCGTACCCTACACCGTAGTCTGACGCGCACCTCTCCAAAAATGTAACAACGCGTCAACTCAACGCGGACCGCAAGCGCTGTGATTGATCGGTTTGGCAGCATCGTACTTCCTTCTATTCATTTCTGGCGTCTTCTTCCGGCAAGTTCAGAGTCCACAAAAGAACAACATGGCGAGCATCGACATCGACCAAGTACTGAGCGTCTGATTGAAGAGGTTCGGAAATGCACGCATCTGTATGACTCCTCTTCGGCGGACTATAAAGACTGTCAGATGGCGGCGAATTCTTGGAGAGAGATTTCCTCTAACGTCGGTTTGGAAGAGTGTCAGCAAAAGACATGAAGAACTTCGCACTTTATAAACACTGTGCACGATCTTTTGCACTTTATTGGCTTCATAGTTTTATTTTTTGTTTTACCTTTTATTGTTACTAGTTTTTTGAAAGTTTTATATTTGTGTTAATATTGCATTGTATACTCATCTATACATAGTTTGCACTTTTACATATTCTGTTCTTTGACTCTTTTGCAAATAAAGAACAAAATTGTGACACTTCCAGATCTTGGTTGCATTTCGTTTCATTTTTAACTAAACAATTAATAGGGTGAGTTGTCCATGACAAAATATGATATTCTATCAGGGTATCATTTCAATACACAGTTTTGACATCTATGTATGTGCTCTGCGTAAATGAGTACACCCCTTTGAAAAGTATACTTTTTTTCAACAATATCTAAATGAACACACATAAAAATCCAAAATGTGGACAAGACTAAGTTTAATATAACATCTGTTTAACTTCTAACATGAAAGTAAGGTTAATAATATAACGGATTACACATTTTTCTGTTTCGATCAGCTCCAACTCCATTAAGATGCGATCAGCCTCCATTGTCGTTTGCATACACTAGCATACACACAAAACATCGGCGAAGAAGAGCAAACCCGTGAAAACACAAAGAGCCAACTAGCGTTTCGGCGGTGTAATTGCAGTACGACGCATACTCTCAACGCAGAACCATAAATGTTCACGACGGCGTCGTCTACGTACGTAGGCTACGCCAGTACGGCGTAGGTCCTACGCAGAACAGTAAAAATGCGCTTTAGGCTGATGATTATCCTCGACATTGGGTCTTGCCGCAACGTCGAGTTGCCGAACACCGTCGTGTAGAGGGTGAGAGCGGCTGTGATAATACCCAGACGATGATGTGGCACAAGCACCGTCGATTGAGAGTGCTTAGGCTGCTGATTATCCTCGACATTGGGTCTTGCCTGACGCAACGTCGAGTTGCCGAACACCGTCGTGTAGAGGGTGAGAGCGGCTGTGATAAACGCCCAGAGAGGGAGAAAACTTTAGAATGGGCTGTTGGGAGGGGCAGGAACCGTCCCGGATCGACCACCAGCAATGGAATGGCTGGGGTCGGGCCCGAAGGTATTCTCGATCTCCCTGGGGTCTTCCCATGAGGGCCGCTTTGGCTTTGCCGCGGCTGCTGACGGGGTGGTGGTCTCCTCTTCGATGTCTCGAAGAGGACCAGGGCTGCTGGGAAGCAGACGGTGCACGGGATCTCGGCGGCCAGAGGGCGGTCGAGTCGCGGCTGGGGAGACATACTTGATATCCTCTGTCTGCTCCCTAACTGTCGACTCGACAGTATCACCAAACAGCCCCCCCTTGCGAGATGGGTGCATCGAGAAAGCGGACTTTCTCGGCGGTTACTCACCTGTGCAAGGTTCAGCCAGAGGTGTCTCTCCTGGACCACAAGTGTGGACATCGCCCGACCCAGGGCCCGCGCGATCACCTTGTCGCCCGAGAGCGAGGTCGGTGAGCCGCGGAGTTCCTGCATAAGCGCTGGGTCGGTCTTACCCTCGTGGAGCTCTCTCCGCGCATTGGCCTGCAGGAAGGCCATAGCATGGAGAGAGGGGACAGCTTGGCCCGCAGCAGAGTAAGCTCTCGACACCTCAGATGCCGAAAAGCCTACGTGCTTTGGACGGGAGTCTAGGTCGAGCCCCTGGGGGACATCGACGTATCCTCTAGCTGCCCCACCATCGAGGGAAGAAAGGGTGATGGAACTAGTTGACGTGTACGCGCCGAAGGGGGCGTTCCAGGTCGTACTAGGTTCCTCATGCACTTCCGGGGGAACACGGCACTGAGGGCGAGTGCGGCTTGGAGCCGCTCTCAAGCCCGATGTACCGTGTATACGCGAGCGTTGGGAGAGGCAGTGCGGTGCACCGCAACCCAATGCCGGCGGCCCGGGAAAGCATGGCTGACATTTCGACATCCGCTTCTTCCTGATCTCGACCCCCCGAGGGAGGGAGCTTCAAGGAATCGTCGGAGTCTGATGCCAGTAAGTCACCCTCCGATGCTGCAACAGACATCTCATCATCACGTACCGTGTCCGATACGTGATTGAGGAATAAGACGGCGGACCGTCTCATGGGGAACGGTCAGACGAGCAAGACGAGGTGCGAACGGTCCGCGAGCCAGTGGCTGACGGATTAGCGCTCACAGTAATCCTCATATCACCCTCGCTGCTCGCCGTAGCGGGCGGCAGGGCCGTAGTCCTGCCGTCACGGAACGGGAAGCAGACGAGGTGGTGGCTGAGTCCCGTGGGAACACAGCCACCCGTGACGCAACGTCTGAATCGTCAACCCCCGCAGTGCGGGCAGGACGTATCCACAACATCTGCCCCAGCGTACTGGAAGCAGACATCGTGTCGTCCCCCTCCTCGATGAGTGTGTTGCACCCACGAGAACAGCGGGACATGCCACGCTGGAGAAATTTGCTCTTTTAGAGAAAGAAACTCGAACACTTCTGGAACCGCGAGACGCCCAGGGGAAGTCGCTGCAGGAAGGGACAGTCCCTGCACCACGTCGTAGAGCCGGCAGTCTTGTAGTTGCTACTTGAAGTGAAGTCTGTTGATCATGAGCGAAAGCTCCGAAGAAAAAAAGGTGAATGAATGAGGCACGCCGTCTCCCTTTTATACCCGGATATCCGGGGGCGGAGTCCGGCATGCAAATTTCATTCGGCAATTTTCATTGGCCTTTTCTAAGAAGTAGGAAGCGATTGGTTCTCAGGGACGAACCCCATCTGTCGGTTCGACACAACGTCGAGAGACCGACAGAAAGGGAACTGATGTTTTGTTCAGGCTATTGATCTTCTGAATATCAAATACTGCCATAAATCCATGCTCTGTTCTTCTCTCTGCTTCAACTTCAGCCTTCTTCCAATGCTAAACTGTATGTGTGTATATGTTAGATTTGTATGTGTCTAGTCTAGGTAATAAAGTACTGTTTTATTTCACATGTGACGTTGTTTGTAGTTCATGCTCATAATCCGGAGTCCCTAAACATGCAGATTCTTGCTACCTGCTCGTAATGCTAAGTGATTTCCCCAAATCATGAATTTGTATAATAATCATAATCAATTAAATTCATCCCAATTTGGGCTGATATTTGTTTCCCTTACAAAGGGTGGTGGAGAATATATTACTTATAATTGTGATCAAAGCTCATGACAATTCTTACAAATTTGGTGAAGAATAGTGTTTAAATAATACTGTTCCTCATTGAATCCCCTACATATATACAGTATAATATATATATATATATATACTGTATATATATTAAATTGGTTAATATTTTGACAGTTAATATATACAAAATCATGTGTTATTTGCTTAAGGTATTATTGTTTTGTCCTGAGGGAGTGTGAGCATTAAATATCTTAAATAAATATATATACAGTAAAAGCCTAAAATAATGTTTTTTTAAGTGATGGTACTAACATATACTTGTGATGAAAATGATATCTAGTTAAACAGTTACATTTGGAGTGCTGTTGCCTAAGGGCTGTTCTTAAAGGTTAAAGTCCCCGTGAACCGGAAGTAGCGATCGTTTTTACTTCCGTATTCTGACGCATTTCCTAGTGAAAAGGAATTTCAAAGGAGAAAATTAGTGGGCATGGCTTACGTTTTTTACTGCGAATTGATTGGCTGTATAAAAACAGCTGTTGCATTTTTAAATGAAACTAGCAGCAGACTGACAGTTGAAGGGGAGGAGTTGTAAATCATTTTGATGCTCCGCCCAAGCCGTCTAATTTACGTCATTTGAGATGGATAGTCATCTCAGGGCAGAAGTGCATTTTCATATGAGGGCACATGAATTTTAAAAAGAAAATGACCCACATTGATAAGCTACTTCCTGTTTGCTGAGAGCGCGTGGTTTGAGTCGGAGCTCTTTCAAACTTATTCTTAATACGTCGTTTATTCTTGTTATATCTTAAGACTTGTGTTTTAAATTGTTATTCACCGAGGGTAAAACATCTTGGTTACGGATGTAACGTCTTGGTTACGGATGTAACCTCGGTTCCCTGATGGAGGGAACGAGACGTTGTGTCGAACCGACAGAATGGGGTTTGTCTTGAGAACCTATCATCTTCTGAGTATTTAGAAAAGGCCAATGAAAATTGGCGAATGAAATTTGCATGCCGGGCTCCTCCCCGGATGTCCGGGTATAAGAGGGAAGCCGGCGTGCTCATTCATTCACCTTTGGTCTGAGGAGCCTAAAGCATCCTCCCCCGACCGCTGGGGTGGGCGGCCAGTGTTGTGGCATGAGGGACACAACGTCTCGTTCCCTCCATCAGGGAACCGAGGTTACATCCGTAACCAAGACGTTCCCTTTCTGTCGGTCTCTCGACGTTGTGTCGAACCGACAGAATGGGGTTCCTATGGAAAACGCCACAGCACTGAGCCGCGTCACAATCTCTGCGGAGCGACGTTGACTGGCCTGGGCGAGTCAGACGAACACGCTAGCGCGAAATTATGACCTTCCAGTGGAGAGGAAGGGGGACCCAGAGCTTTCCACAAAAAGTTGGGAAGCCCCCTAACGCCGGCCGTCACGGGCGGAGGCCTGATTCTCTAAATGGCGAGAAGCCGCCCGGCACCGTACGGGCCACTGGGTAAGCATTATTCCCCCCTGGGGGGGAAAAACGCTGCAGAGGCCACTACCTACCGTAGGGAGGAATTAGTGGAGACACCACATGGTCTCACCATCAGGGGAGAACTCATGGGAGGAATGTGCGGACTGCAGGAGTTAACCGCAAGGTGGGAGTCCACCTGGGGAGGTCATGGGTTGCCAAGGTGGGAACCATTCATGAGGATACATCAGACGGAACAGCCCACGGAGGGGGGGTTACCACGTCTGGAGCACTAGGTCCGGTTAGAGCTATGTGGGAGATAACTCAACTGTTCCCCGGCCTAAGGGGGCAGGGCTGCTCTGCCCAGCCTGTCCCCTGGAAGGGTGCTTAGTGATGGATGGAATGCCTGTTCTTTACCCGAGGGGAAAGAAGTGAGGCGGGATCGCCACTGCTCCCCCCGGAGGGGGAAGGGCTTCCGCAGGCGTATGCCCTACCGGCTGCCGGTCCCACACCTTGCCAGGATGCGGGCTGACACCGGTTCCGCGCGTAGGTATTAGAACCTCACGGAGTTGTTAGGCATAGCCCAACCCGCAGCTCCGCAGATGTCTGCCAGAGAGGCGCCCTGAGCCAGCCACGAGGGGTGTGCCTCACCCCCAATGGGTAGGAAAAAAGATCGGTATGCCCTAACGAGGGCATCCACGATCCAGTGCGCCAGCCTCTGTTTGGAGACAGCCCTCCTGCTGACCTCCGAAACAGACAAAGAGCTGCTCAGAGCTTCTGGGCTCTGCGTGCGGTCCAAGCAGAGGCGCCGTGCGCGTACTGGACAAGCACGGATAGGTTGGGTCTTCCTCCCCGGTGGGGAGCGCCTGCAGGTTCACCACCTGGTCTCTCGAGAGAGTGGTGGGAACCTTGGGCACGTAGCCGGGGCGGGGTCTCAAGATAACGTGAGAATCCCGGCCCCGAGTTCTAGGCAATCTGCGGACACGGAGAGTGCTTGCAGATCCCCTACCCTCTTGGAGGTGAGCGCAATGCGGAACACCGTCTTTATCAAGACTGAGAAAGAGCGGTAACTCCGAAAGGCTCGAAGGGAGCAGGGCCTCTTGAGGCCCGCCACCTAGTTCGCAAGAGGGTACGGAGCGCGGAAAGGTGGTCACCCTCTCGCGCCCCTTAGGAACCTAATGACCAGGCCGTGCTGTCCCAGAGGCTACCCAGCACTTGGGTCATGATGAGCGGCCGTAGCGGCTACATACATTCCCAGTGTGGAGGGGGAGAGGTTACTCCCCCGTCTCTCTTGAGGACGGGACAGCTCGTACCCGACCGAGCAACTCCGCGGGTCTTCTCGCCGAGAAGAGCACCAGGACGAGAAGAGGCGCCACCTATGGGCGTATAGCCGCCCAGTGGCCGAAGCCCTAGCCTGAGTGACGTCCCAACCGGACTGGGGGTGGGTCACTCAGGATCTCCTCGTCCCGTCCAGACATGGAGACCAGGTTTTGCCTGGGATGCCGTAACGTGCCCCTTCCCCTGGGGAAGCTGTCCGCCAGGGGGAGCGGCCAGGGGGGAGTTGTTGTCAGAGCCTCAGCTCCGAGAACCAAGTCCTGGTTAGGCCAAAGGGGCGTAACTAGTACCACTTGATGCTCCTCTTCCCTGGCCTTGCACAGGCCCTGTGCAATGAGGCTCACTGGGGGGAAGCGTACTTCCGCTTGTCCCGCGGCCAGCTGTGCGCAAGGGCATCCGTGCCGAGGGTCCTCGGACAGGGAGTACCCAAGCGGACAATGGGAGGAGTTCGGGGAGGCAACAGGACCACCTGTGCCTGGCCAAACTGCCCCCAAATGAGCCGGCTGCGCGGGGAGGGAGTCGCCACTCTCCGCAAGGTGTCAACTGACGAGAGAGCACATCGGCTGTCTGGTTCAGGACGCCTGGGATGTGTGTGGCTCGCAGGGAGCTGATCACCTGCTGACTCCAGAGGAGGAGGCGTCGGGCGAGTCATGTTAGCTGCTGTGAGTGAAGAATACGCCACAGCAGCTGTGCTGTCCGACCGGACCAGCACGTGCTTCCCTGCACGAGAGGAAGTTCCTCAATGCAAGTAGCACAACCCACAACTCTAGGCAGTTGAATGCCAACGCAGGCGGGGGCCCGTCCACCGCCCCGACACTGCTCGCCCGTTGCACACGGCACCCCTTAGGGTGTGTCGGCAGAAAAGCGTGTGACCAACGCCTGCTGCAGGTGTGCCACGCTCTCCAAGGAACTTGACTCTGCCGCCAGTGTTGGAGCGGTCGTATATGCATCGACCCGAGGGGGGGCCACCCCCGCCGAGGATGCCATGAATCCCAGGAGCCTCTTGTTACAGGGGGACCGCTGACTGTCTGATCTCAGGCAGTTCAACACTGACCGGGTGCGCTAGTCCTCGCGCCCCCCCCTTGGGGGTGAGCGGGGCCGCTCGTGAGGACAGAGTCGAGTTCCATACCGAGAAAGAGGATGCTCTGCCCGGGGAGAGCTTGCTCTTATCTCAGTTGACCTGTGGCCCCACCGATCTAGGTGCCGGAGCATCAGGTCCCTGTGTGTACATCACAGATCTCGAGAGTGTGCCCAAACTTGAGCCAGTCGTCGAGATAGTTAGTACCCGTACACCTCCTTCCCAACGGGGAAGGAGGGCGGCTTCCACGACCTTCGTAAAGACTCGTGGAGACAGGGACAGACAGAAGGGGAGGACCCTGTACTGATATGCCCGTCCCTCGAACGCGAACCGTCGGAAGGGCCGATGTCGAGGGAGGATCGAGACATGAAAGTACGCGTCCTTCAGGTCGATTGCCATGAACCAGTCCTGACGCCTGACGGACGCCAGGATGCGCTTCTGCGTGACCATCCTGAAAGGCAGCTAGTGTAGGTGCCTGTTCAGAACACACAGACCCAAGATAGGGCGCAACCCTCCGCCTTTCTTAGGGACAATGAAGTACGGGCTGTAAAACCCGCTGAACACCTCAGCCGGTGGGACGGGCTCGATCGCTCCCTTCACCAGAAGGGAGGCGACCTCCGCCCGAAGTACGGGGGCATCCCTGCCTCTGCCTGAGGTAAAAGGACGTCCCGGAACTTGGGCGGACGTGTAGCGACTGAATCGCGTAGCCGAGACGGATCGTCTTCCTCAGCCCGCCTGACAGTCTGGGGGCTCCCAGAACTGTGACAGTGGACTAGAGGTTGATCTGCTTCATCGCCACCGCGGAGGGTGGTTCGATGGCTAGCAGTACGGATTCCTTGCCAGGGGAGGCCCCCCGGGGAGGAGATCGGCTCTGCCATATTTCCTGGCTGGCGACTGCGCAGCTCAACTGAGAGTGTCTGACTGACTGACTGAGAGTGCTGAGGGCTGGTGTTTATACTCGACATTGCGCTTTGCCATGACGCAACGTCGAGTTTGCCGTTCACCGTCGTGCAGAGGGTGACAGCGGCTGAGGTAACCCAGAGAGACAGGAAACTCTCCTTTTTGAGAGTAAGTGGGTGCTAGCCCCCCGGAGGGGGCCAGCAGATGGAGGGACGGGGCAGGAACCGTCCCTATCCGACCTACCAGCGCTGTGGCTGGGGTCAGGCCCAATGGTAGCCTCGATCCCCCTGAGGTGATCCCATGACAGCGGAGTTCCTGCATAAGCGCTGGGTCTGTCTTACCCTCGTGGAGCTCTCTCAACGCCCTGGCCTGGCAGGAGCCATAGCGTGGAGAGAGGAGGCAGCCTGGTCCGCCGCAATGTAAACTCTCGACACCAGAGATGCCGAGACACCACATGCTTTGGACGGGAGTCTAGGTCGAGCCCCCCCAGGTGGCCGCCACCTACGGGCACGAGTGCACCGCGGCGGCAATTCCACCTGGGGACACCGACGCATCCTCCAGCTGTCTCAACCTCGAGGGAAGAGAGGGTGACAGAACTTTGTTTGACGTGAAACGTGCCGGAAGGGGCGTTCCAGGTCTTGCAAAGTTCCTCATGCACTTCCGGTAAACACGGCACTGGGGTCGGGCGCGGCTTGGAGCCGTGCTCAAACCCGAGGCGCCATGTAGCCAGCCGCGAACGCCGGGAGAGGCAGTGCGGGCACTGCAACCCAACACTCACGGCGGCCCGGGAAAGCATGGCTGACATTTCGACGTCCGCTTCTTCCTGGGCTCGACCCCCCGAGGGAGGGAGCCTGAGGAATCGTCGGAGTCGGATGGCAGTACGTCACCCCCCGATGCTGCAAGAGACATCTCATCATCACGCATCGTGTCCGAATACGTGATTGAGGAATAAGACGGCGGACCGTCTCCTGGGGAACGGTCAAACGAGCGAGACGAGGTGTGAACGGTCCGTGAGCCAGTGGCTGGCGGATTATCGCTCACAGTAATCCTCATATCACCCTCGCTGCTTGCCGTAGCAGACGGCAGGGCCGTAGTCCTTCCGCCACGGAACGGGGAGCAAACGAGGTGGTGGCTGAGTCCCGTGGGAACACAGCCACCCGTGACGCAACGTCTGAATCATCACCGCCCGCAGTGCGGGCAGGACGTATCCACAACGTCTGCCCCAGTGTACTGGAAGCAGGCATCGTGTCCGTCCCCCTCCTCGATGAGTGTGTTGCACCCATGAGAACAGCGGGACATGACACGCTGGAGAAATTTGCTCTTTTAGAAAGGAAATTTGCTCGAACACCTCCGGAACTGCCGAGACACCCAGGGGAGAGTCACTGCAGGAAGGGACCATCCGCTGTCCACGTCGTAGATTCCAGCAGAAAAATGATCATCAAAGATCGTAGATAAGCTCAGCAGATGCGTAGGCTCTGAAGAACAAAAGGTGAATGAATGAGCACGCCGGCTTCCCTCAACCCGGACATCCGGGGAGGAGTCCGGCATGCAAATTTCATTCGCTAATTTTCATTGGCCTTTTCTAAATACTCAGAAGATGATAGGTTCTCAAGACAAACCCCATTCTGTCGGTTCGACACAACGTCGAGAGACCGACAGAAAGGGAACTACAGTTAGTTCAGAATGCAGCTGCCAGAGTTCTAACCAGGTCCAGAAAATACGATCACATAACCCCAATGTTATCAACCCTTCCCTTCACTGGTTACCCATTAAGTATCGTATTGATTTTAAAGTTCTTTTAATTACTTATAAAGCCTTAAACGGTTTAGCCCCTACCTACATAACAGAGCTTCTACCACACCACAACCCATCACGCTCTCTAAGATCTCAAAACTCCAGACTTTTGATAACACCTAGAATAACTAAATCCACCAAAGGGGGTAGAGCTTTCTCAAACGTAGCACCTAAACTCTGGAATAGCCTCCCCGATACTATTCGAGGGTCAGACACACTCTCCCAATTTAAATCTAGATTAAAGACACATCTTTTCAGCCAAGCATTCACTAATACATAGCTAATGAACAGCAGCTACGCTAATTATTCTCTTTCTGTTTCTGCCCTCGCCTCGGGATGCCCATCCCGAGGTAGGGAGAGATTCCGCCAGGCCCAGATGAACGTCATATGCCCATCCACAACTAGAGATTACGCCAGCTACATCGGAAAATCCCGTGCCATCCTCCTGCGAGAGCCTGCGGACTGACTGACCATCCAGCTCCATCCAAGGCAATTCCATCACCACCCAAGAAAAAGGCGACCATCTGGCCGGCCCAGCTCAGACAATTCCATCCCCAACCGAGAGCAAAGACGGACTACCTGTCACATAAATGCTAAATTTACAATACTTGTTATTTAATGCTAAATTTACATCACATGACAGCAGTTTGAAGTTATAGCTGCACTCAGTGACTTTGATTGGAGGTAGCTGGGTGGGTGTTGTAGGGAGTGGGGGGGCTTGTTGGTTGTGGTTCGGGGCGTTTCATTTGTTGGGACTGTGTGGGTCTGGTCTGGTTGGTCTTGTTTTGTGGTCGATGTCGGACAACAGAGGAATAAAGTTAATTATGCCATTACTATTTTTCCCTGGTTGTTCCTCTGTTGTTTGTTGTTGATCGCGGAATGGGACCGGGTTGGACCTGCACGGTTTCGGCGAGTGGGGCTTCCTGGGTCACAGTTCGTGGGCTCTCCCTGTTCTTCGTGGATGTTGCTCGGTGGCTTTGGTCGGGGTCACTGAGTGCAGCTATGACACGTCAGAGGAGATCTGGCCCTCCCGGCTGAGCCTGGTTTCTCCCAAGGTTTTTTTTTCTCCATTTATTCATCTTTGGAGTTTGGGTTCCTTGCCACAGCAGTGCAGTGTTGGCTTGCTCACCGGGAGACTGCATTTATTTATTTATTAATTAGATATTATTTATTATAATGATCTTGCTTGGTCTACAAACACCATGCACTGTGCTGTGTTTTACCTTTCTGTGTTTTTCTTATTTGCTCCTGTAAAGCTGCTTTGGAACAATGCACATTGTGAAAAGCGCTATATAAATAAAATTGAATTGAATTATTTACTATAAACGCTGCAATATTTCTTGAAAAAAGAAGAATGGTCATTTTTAATTTCACTGGGACTTTGCATTTGCCCAAAGCTACATGTCTGAGAGATTTCTGTCTCTGTAAGATCAAGATCAAGTCTGGAACTTATTCAAGTTTTTTAAAATAACTTATCTTCTCAGAAAATCTGCACATAAAGTCTTTTGAGAATTGCAGTCATGCCACATTGTATTATGAATTATACATTACAGTATATACCATATTTGAATACAGCGGAAACACCTTTTCAGCACATTTTATTAAAACATATGGGACATTTAAGGACATCAGAGCAAAGTTTTCTGCAAATTGAAATGTGGTGATTCTACCAGATTAAATCCCTAAAACTGACATGTGGAGTCAAGCTGATTTATTCATGGTGAATATTGTTGAATTTAGGCACATTGTTTACCTTATTTGACATTTAATAGTGCGTGTCAGAAAAATGCTCACAAAATGTTCTTGTGGTTCCTCTGAAAAGTGCGCAGTGTAACCATAAAAAACTGATGTTTGCTTTTATCAAAAATGACAGGAAGGACAGACAAAGCTGGTGAACTCACGGGAAGGTAGAAGGTGTTCTTGTCCAGGTAAGATATGGGATGTCCATCAGGGTGTAGAAACGTCTCGTTTGATTTATTGTAAACTGCATCTGTGGGGGGCAGGTTCTCTTCGACAAAGAACTGCAAGAGAAAAATTGCTCTGAATGACAAATACACAAATCACACATCAGAATGTGCCTGTAAAGAAACATGAATACTGTATATAAATCATTACATTATAAAATAATTTTAATAACTGTAATTTTTAGGTTATTATCTGCTTAATAAATAAAAAATAACATAATAATATAATATAATGACCGTCAGAAGCAATATCAGAACATTTCTCGGTCATTACTTTTTTAGAGGTTTATTTATATACCTCATACAGTTATTCACAAAAATAAAATGCCTTCTTTTAGCTTGTTTACAAACAGTGACATATGCCACAAGTGAAATGGGCAAATTTGGAGGGCAAACAGCCGTGTGCCGCCAATGTGCAGATGGACACACATCTCTGCCAAGAACTGGCTGCTATAACGCGAATCAGGCAACTGTAATGAAAACCTCTAATGCAAATGTGTGTGATCCAATCAGGCAATGTCTCATTTGTACAACCATATGCATTAAAATATTTATATGAAATTTCCTGGCTCACTGCAGTTGACATACCATATTGAAGACAGCCATGACCAGGATGAGGGCTGTGGTTGCCATGGTGAGGGTGATGCGTGGCCAGGGCTTGTTGGCGATGATTCCTGATGATCGGAGGAGCCACAGCCAAGATGCGGAGGCTGTCTTATTGCAGTGCTACAGAGGGAAGGTGTTTATTGGTCAACACACGGGGAAATAAAGCAGCGAGAACCATTTGAACATATTCAGTGGAGGGCGAAAATCTTTTATTCATAAACTGAATCTAATGTACAGCATTCAACTCTTGTGTCTTAATATAATTCTGTTATGATTTTATTATGCAACATACAGTATTGAATCATACACAGTACATACGGCGCAGTACTATATGAGGTGATTAGGCAGGATTAATTGCATTTAGTACACCGTGGGAAATATCACATCTGATACTACATGATGCGTTTCTTTATCTCATTTCTTTTGAGGAAATTAAAAACCAAGATACCTAGTCAGACTGGGAGCTCAATGAACACAACTATCACAATATTGAACAAACATGGCCTTTAGCCAAAATGAATTTTCTTGAAAGAAAAAAAGATCTAAACTTTCACCGCACAATACATCCCTATCACGTTCAAAAATAACAAGAACAAAAAACAAACAGCATTACAATCATCTACATATTGTCATATTGTCTTGGGTAAAACTATGGGTCTGATTTGCTCCCGCTAAAATTGCTAAAAATGATATTTTGCATATGAACACTTACCAGGAAATGACCAATGAAGCAAATGAGCAGAATCAGAGACAACATTAGAAAGGACATTCCGAATGATATTCCCAAAACTGCAGTTCTGTAAGAGACAGAGACGCTCTACATGCTCACTTGATTCAAGCACAGAGAGGAAGAACAGGTTTACTCTCACCAAAAACTCCAACTTCACAAGAGATCATATAAAACACTTTTATCATATTTTACTGTCTAAACATACATTTTAGTTTATACAGTCTGTCTGTCACTGTGTTTTTAACCCTCTAGGTACCGTGAGTACATATAACATCCATGAGATAAAAATGATTTCTGATGTTTTTCTTGCTTAAAATTGGACACTATAACAATATAAATAAACACTTTTATTTTATTATTATTATTTTATAAATGCATTACAAAACCATGCAAAAGATCATTCTAATTTAAAAGAATGATCAAGGCAATATTAAGGTTTTTTTCTTGAAAAGCATTGACCAATTAAATGGGTATGTTTTTTTTTTAAAGACTGAAACAAGTTATGTTGCCTGGAGGCATAATGCTACCAAAAAGGTTAATAAATGGCTAAATTTGCAAGTAAAATGAGCAACAGCACTGAGACCTGTGTTCTGTAGACAGTTGCTGTATAGCGCAGAATGGCACGGAATCTTCGAAATGCATTATTACTTAACCAGAAACTAGTGCTGAACAGCTAACAAAATTCAAATTGTGCTATAGATAACGTTACAGATGCTGTTTAAATATGTAATATGCTTGTTTTGCGTGTCGAATGAAAGAGTGACGCGGTTATAAGGAGGACGCGCACACATGAACTGAACACTTTTTGCAGCGACCCGCCAAAATAAAAGTCAGATTAACTTGAACAAGTTATAACCATAGACTGTATAAAACATGTTATAACACACCTGCAATTTTTTTTGTAATTCGACCACTGAGTTTATTATTTACTTTAGTAAATTGAAGTAAATAGTACTTATTATTAAAAAATATTACTTGATTGAAAAAATAGTACTAAAATTTTGTAGACCTAAAAACAGAAAAAAAAGTACTGGTAAGATACTGGTTTATTACCATAGTTGTACATTATACCCTATTTTTACTGTTTTTCCATGTGCTGTAGGTTTTTTAATACAATTTAAATGGTAATATGTGGGCAAATATATCATTATTGTATAGTAAAAGATGGAAAACACAGAATCCAGAAAAATTAAAGCTGAATAAACAGAATTTGTGAAAAAATAAAACTGAATTTGTGAAAAAATTTAACGGATCTCATAGGGCCCTATCTTTCATGCAAACTCAGGGCCCGTATGTATAAAACTTCTCAAAAATGCTCTCGAGTTGTCTTAAACTTTGACTTAAG
Organism: Triplophysa rosa; assembly: GCF_024868665.1. NCBI lineage: Eukaryota > Metazoa > Chordata > Actinopteri > Cypriniformes > Nemacheilidae > Triplophysa > Triplophysa rosa. The sequence continues at coordinate 13,143,346 of NC_079897.1, read as the reverse complement.
TGTCAAAAAAAATCTTAGTAAGAAGTAGGTCTTTTTTAAGAGTAGGAGCCTTTTATAAAGAACCTAAAAGCAACTTTCAGTAAAGTTTAAGACTGATTCTTAAGTTCTGACTTAAGTGTTGTAAATTAAGAACTACAATGATTTAAACACAAAATGGCCACCCTTGACCTCTGAACCAGCCAATAGGGAGCCGGCAAGGGTGAAGGCAGAGCAGCATGGCACCATTTATTCATGACTGAATTCAGACATTACTTAATTCAGACAGTACATTCATATATATATATATATATATATATATATATTAATTAATTTATATATGAAGAGTTTGGTTCCAAAACGCTATAAATCCATTTTGATTAATTTGAGTAAAAATGTGTTTTCTTTACAAAGAAAGTGGCAAGATGAAAACCACTATTTTCTGTTTCAAAGTTTCACAAAGCATCTTTAGGTTCTAGTAACATAAAAAATTCAAATTCAAATCCAGATTTTGATTTTAAAAGATTTATTATAAAAACTGATAATTTTTCACCAAAAAGCAATAAATCCATTGAATCAATATAAAAGTTATTTTTCCACATTAAAACTGTTGAAAATACACAACAAAGTGAGTTGATCCACATATGACATCCTCAGAACTCAATACATTATTAATCTTACATATAGGCACTGGACTAAAAATACATTCAATCAGTCATCGCTCCTAAAATGAATTCAACGTGTCATCTTTTTAATGCTATAATTTAGTGCCTCATCTTCTTAATCTCATCACGTAAATGATTAGATTTCGATGGTTTATGTTTCTTCCCCACCGCAGAAACCAGCACAGGTTCATCGATGCCGTCAAAAATATTCATTTTTTTGTTTGTTTGTTAAACACAAAGTAGATCACGAAAACTAGGATGCCGACCACATTCAGAGCGCCGCCATTACTGTTTACAATGCGTGGAATGGTGTGCTGTGATTGGTTGAGCGGACATATCGCATTCTGCAGAGAAGTGAGACTGGCGTATATTGCGGTTTGGAAAGAAAGTGAGAAAACATGACAGAATAACATGGCGGATATCGCATTTTGCGTAAAATTAAAAAGTGACTTTTCAATGATGCACCTGATACAATACTGATTTTGAAACTTTTTTTTTTAAATGGCGTTTATTGCGTTTTGGAACCAAACTCTTCATATACAGCTGCAATTCATAACTTATATAAAATTTTGTTATTGGGCATGTACATAAAAATGAGTGCTGAAAACTGTCTGCCTACCTTCCCCTGATTTACAATGGTAAGCTTATACTAGTGATTGACATACTGAGCTGTACGATTTTGTGTGAAATTTAACATCGGTTGACTTCAACCCATATGAAGATAAATACAAAAAGTAACCTGCAATTTCATTTTTCAAACAGAGATGTCGACAGAGATGCAAAAGTTAAAAATTGCAGTTTCAAAAATTGCGCAAAAATATTACAAATATATATCCATTTTGGCTTGGTTTCATACACTTTTAATTGAGTTTTAACAGTTAATTTAAATAATTAAGATGCTGAATCACACCCTATTATAGTACATAAAGAAAAGACCAAAGCTGCAAATCCTTAAAAAAATAATTTAACATTTTTTTATATTATTATATTATTTCATGTACTCCCTGTCATCATATCATTCCAATACATTGTTTCTTTGTTGTAAAGTCCATGGTATCTGCCTCTGTTCTGCCATCTTGTTACTCTTAACTAGGTTAGGAGACCTCTTCAGCTCTCCTAAATAATTTAGGAGCTAGCTGAGACCTAGTCTTAACACTTAGGAAACTTTATGAATCACATGTTTTCTTAAATCTAGGAATAAGAGTAAAATGATGTCATTCTTAGAATTTTTACACACGTAAGAGTACATTTTTACTCTAAGATGCTTTATACATACAGGCCCTGTTTTAATAAATGCTTTATTGGACTGTGGGGAACGTTTTGAGCTCTGAAAGTTACAATGTGTCTACACAGTACTTCTGTAAAAATGAAGAAAGTTGTATATCTCATAATATTGCTCCTTTTAAAACAAAACAAAAACATCTGACACTGTTATGGCAAACATAGACGTAGGTGATAACTGAACATACTTGGGCAGGACCAGGATCTGCACGATGAAGATGCAGAAGAATATGAGGCAGGCACATGTGATGTAATATTTGAAGGCTGGCAGTGTCATGGCTCTGTACTGCAGGAGAAAGAACACACTGTTCTCATTTAGCATCTCACATGTTTGAATTGACTCGATTCATTCATCCATCTCATTCTTAAGAACAGGTTTGCAATTCAATTATTGCTATGTATATTGATGTATAATTGATCAACTATGGATGTCTAGCTCAAGTAAACAATGGCTGCCGCTGTGCAGAAGCTTACCTCTTTTTCCAATGCTTTGTTGTGGAAAAACAATGATATTCTTTGAATGTCCTCTGATTTGAGCCACTGTCTATGGAAATAAAAACCCACAAAATAGATCAAATCAGGCCACAATGAGAACTACAATATTAAGTGTTATGCATGAATACGAGACAAGTGCTGTGTACTTTTGGGAATTGATGCCATCAATAGTTCGGATCATCCTCTCATTGAGTTCCTCCTCGAAACGTTTCTTCTGAGATTTGGTTCTAAAAAGACACACAGACATATAAATGACAATGTCTCAAGGATTCTTTCTCATACGCTAATATTTTTTTACTGTTTACTTCAATTATACACATATTTCTGTACATAAATACTATAATAGCCCACACATGCAGCATCTCTCAGGACACCTGACATGAAGTCAAGGTGAATCCTCTTTTCACAGCCTGTTTAATTTGTGTAATGTGACGTATGGCAGTGAAATAGGACATTCAATAAAGAAAACGCACGTTTGAGACTTTTATTCATAGTAAATTGCCTGACCTTAATGTATTTACTTTTGACCAACATTATCTAAATTGACATTAGAGGAAACTAATCATATTACTTAATTTTATTTATTTGTTCTAACTGAAATAACGAACAAATCGTTCACAATAACACCAGGACCACATATTGCTATAAGTAAACAGATACGCGGGGCTTATTGTATGATGTTGATGGACAAGACAAAAGAAAATATGATTTCATCATACTGATAAGTAATTATGTAATCAAAACTAAATCATTTTACATAACATTTGTGTTTGATATGTATTTTTATGCTTTTTAGAGAATTGCAGCATTACTATAAAAAGGCTAACACTAATGCTGTGCTCAAGACAACTTGACTTCGGGATATTTCCCACCTTGAGTTTTAACAACACTCAAAGTCAGATATTCGACCTGTGTACTTGGGACAGATCGATCCTCAGGGTGACACCCAAGATGTTTCTCTTAAGTGATATTGTAAAAACAAACTTTAAATTATTCTTACAGCACGAAATGATCTGATACAAAGTCTGTTATGTACATTTTATTAATTAATAAATACAGTTTTGATGCTCTTTACCATGTTGTAATGTATAATTTACTAGAAAGCATTAAGGTCGCAGGTAGTACATTTAAACTTGTTTTTTTCCAACCTCTAAACGCTGCATTATGCCGCAGTCAGACTTGTCTTTGAGCATGCAAAATTCGTTCAGACGGTGGTAAGAAAATGGCCGAAAGCGATTCCTCCATTTTACCGAGAGTTCACGCTGTGACGTTTTGATCTTCTATTGGTCTCACGCACTCATGTGACGCGAATAAGCAGGTCAGAGTTCAACAAACTTGAACTTTGCTACGCAGCGAAATGCAAAATATCTTCGGACGGGCTTGCGTTTCCGGTCTGACGCATTAGCATGCGTATGAATGGAAGTCAATGGAACGAAAAGTCAAGTGTGACCGCGGCTTTAGTCTCTCTTGCAGAGTGCTATTTGTGTGGCGCTCTGATTCGCTGTCTAAATCTGTCACTACAGTCGGTGTTGGAACAGAGCTAATAAGTCACCTACTGCCTGTTAGTATGCACAAATGTGACTACTGGAAAAAGATGAAGGGTCTAAATTACCTCTCCGAACGTCTTTGAAAGTGATACTGGCCCATAGGGACATCCTGTTAAAGAAGTGGCTGGTGAGTAGCTATAGAAGTAAGAGCAATTCCCATTGCATTTACAGTTTTTTACAGTTTGAAACAAAGGCATCATGTGATACACTTCACATACTTTAAAAACCGACAAATACACTTTTTTAAAAAAATTGTAGTGTTTTTATGTTTATAATGTCTGATAGGTGGCTCACAGCAGTGTTGATCTTGCCATTCTCATTGGTCATGCTGTCTCGATGGTGAAGGTTAGCGAAGGGTTTGGCTGCACCCCAGGACTCCAGGTATCTGGTCATCCTCACTGAAGCTCTCATCTTAGCTCCATACATGGTGTGTCTGGGTCTGTTGTAATGTTGAGGACTCTTCCTTTCAGCCTAACAAGAAATTCCACAACAAACCTTCTCAGATGCCTTCAGGAAGTTAAGAAACGTCTTTTTTATTCTTATTATGCTTTTTAATGACTCATAGATGAGATTAGTCGGAAACTAGATTTGGGTATAGTTATTGTTTTCATTTGTTTCAGTTTCTCACACCTTCGGGTTGATCACCAAGTAGGTTATAACTCCATGCTCCTTTAGATAAGGATCCCGTTCCTGGCCATTTCCATCTTCAACTTTATACGCCCCATTCAAGTGCTCTAGTGTTTCTGAGGTGATGTGGACTCGTCTGTTTATTAAAAAATATATAATTAAGACTGAATAGTGATATAATATGAATACTGACTACATTAAAGATGCACTGAGCAAAAATCCCTCATGTGAGAATAAATAAATATCATGCATAAATAAATAGTAATTCAAAATTACTGAATGCACCTTCAAGCATGTAATTATTAAAGGGGTCTTTTCATGAAAATCTGACTTTTTCCGTGTCTAAGTGCTATAATCGGGTATCTGCTGCATCTACCAACTCAGAAAACGTGAAAAATGACAACCCAGTAACTTTATTTATGTAAGCCTATCTCTGCAAGCCTATGAGAAAACGAGCCGAGCAGATTTCGCACCCTTTCTGACGCAGCTACAGGTTCTTATTATAATATTTCCGCCCCTTAATCTGAATGTTTCCACCCATTGCGCTGCCGCCATTTTTTTTTCGCAAGCGACATAAGTGTATTAGTTCCGACACCATGGCAAAAGTTCGAGCAAAGCATACTAACTGTTCTGTTGTTGGCTGCACAGACCAGCACAGAACACTGTTTAGAGTCCCAGCCTCAAAGGACACAAGAGAGCAATGGATTTATTTGATTTTCAATGGAAATCCTCCAGACTGAACGAGGCAAAGCTGCAGATAAAGACATTCTTAGTACGGATATTTTTAAAGACCTTGGGGACCCTGTGTCAACTTGTGAAAAGGTTGGTAAAATGTCACTGTGACACGTTTGTCTGTTCACTCGTAGAAAGCAATGTGTATGGTTTGTAAACACGCGACGGGTTTGTCTTGAGTACTGTCACATATAGAAAGCAATGTGTATGGTTTGTAAACACGCGATGGGTTTGTCCTGTATAACATTACTTTCACTTATAGAAAACGCAACACGTTTGTCTTGAGTACTTTCACTTATAGAAAGCAATGTGTATGGTTTGTAAACACGCAACGGGTTTGTCTTGAGTACTGTCACATATAGAAAGCAATGTGTATGGTTTGTAAACACACAATGGGATTGTCCTGTGTAATGTTACTTTCACTTATAGAAAATGCAACACGTTTGTCTTGAGTACTTTCACATATAGAAAGCAATGTGTATGGTTTGTAAACACGCGGCAGGTTTGTCTTCAGTACTTTCACATATAGAAAGCAATGTGTATGGTTTGTAAACACATGATGGGTTTGTCCTGTGTAACGTTACGTTACATTCACTTATAGAAAACGCCACACATAGAAAGCAATGTGTATGGTTTGTAAACACGCAACGGGTTTGTCATGTGTACTTTCACAAAACGTGACGAGATTGTTAGGAGTTTGTTTGCTTGTGTTTTGTGTTTAAAGACGAGACACAGTAGTGTTTCTCATTCACTTTATATGACCCTTCTTTCTTGTTTTGTCATTAGAAGCACAGACTCACAGCCCTGCCAGAGATATTCTTATTATAGGGAGATAGAAGTGTCTGTAACACCTCAAATTGCAGAAAGCGTAATGGCTAACAACATCTATTGACATCCATAGCCTCTGGTCTCCTTTCCTTAGTATTAGCCGTTACGCTTTATTGGCTATAAAAAGATTGCAGGCTTTCTATCTAGTGGCTTTGGTTTTCTGCTGGAAAGGGGGTGGAGACTAGCAGCTCATTTGCACTTAAAGAGACACACACTAAAACGTTTCTCCTCACATGCAAAACTGGGCATTTAAAGCATGGTATAATAAAAGATCTGTGGTACATAGACACATTCTGTGGACCCCTAAGATTTATATTACACTTGTGTAAAAATAGAAAAGAACTGTCCTTTACAACAATTATTTAACATTATAAATGAACACAATAGCTTACCCAGGTACACCTCCAGCTTCCATGTGATTGGCTAAAGTCACATCATGTGACCATACATCATACTGCCATTTCTGGAGGCCAATCACACCGCAGAGAACATTCCCGGAGTGAACACCCACTCGCATGTTTATATCCACACCTGTGGCGTCCCGTACTTTCCTATACAGAAAAGAGATTGCTGAATGAACGTCCATATCATATCAATAAACACAAATATCAGAGGATTGATTGAACCCTGCAAGGTGTGATTACAAATACATTTGGACAAGAGATATGGCTCTGACCTTTTCAAATGTGTGACCTTTTGAATGTTGTTTGAATGAACAAAAGTCTAAACAAACATCGTCCCATTTCAGATGTGGCTTTCATTCAAAATCAACTTTTTGCAATAATGTACGAATTAAATAATGCTAAAATTGACCAGCCATTAAACTGTAAAAATAATGCATCTTTTTTACTCACTATCACAATAAAAGTATTCTTTAACTGTTTTTGTGACATTTGTAACAAAAAGGTGAAGACGATAATGTACTGTATGGTAAATTTTCTTTTGAAGTTTTTGATTTGAATCACAAACACACTACAGTTTAACTTAAAGCATCATTTGGCAAGTTTTCATTCTGCACCCTGGATCTTCTGTCCCAGACTGTGTAGCGTTCAAGTGGTGATGGTCTGCGTTTTTTTTCAGCACAATCTCATGGCAATTCATAACTATTTTATGAGGTGGCTAATTTGTATTCATTTGTACGGTTTGGGTTTGGCTTCATTCTTGCCTTTTTAAATAATTGCATGTTTTTGTACAATTCAAATAATACAAATTCATACAAAATCACCACCTTGTAACAATTATTGTCCCATAAGATCTGGGCCGGTTGCATAAACTGCTTAGACTAGTCTAACACCACATCCTAACCAAATGCGATGCGATGAGATTCTTGCGATAAGCAATTTGTTTGTCCATACCGAACGCGAAAAAGGGGCGGGATGCGACAATCAATCACAAAACACAGCCAATCTGAACAGTTTTTCTCTGTCCACGCACCCTCTCACGCTGCAGCTGAAGAGTGCAATGCTATAATTTCAGAATCTAAATGTATGTAATCAAGTGTATATAGCCTGTCATCATCCATGCTTGGCGATTATTATTCATGAGGTGCAGAACTTACATCGAATGAGATCGTTGTGTGGGCGGAGCTGTTTGTTAGGACAAAACCTCTGATTAACATGGAAAAGATACCCTTTATCACGTGTCGCAGCGTTGCATCGCGTTTGGTTAGGATGCGGTGTTGGAAGTTAGTTATCTCATTTTTTTCTTCAAGACTTGTCATAACTTCTTTAAATCATTTACATAAAAAGGTAGATTGGGCTAACTGAAATATGAAAAGTAAGTACTAACTAATTAACTTAGCGGCTAAGTTTATGCAACTGGACCCAGGTTGGGTTTGTTGCTTTTTGCTCTCAAAACACCTTCAAATATGATAGGATGTCTCTGGCTGCAATGTAGTATAATAAAATATATGGCATTTTATTGCAAATTCTGTATTACAATACACATATATATTGGAATCTGCGCTAGTGTGTCTTATTAGTGATTTAGATCATACACTCCAAACATAGAGTAATAATAATAAATTATTTTCCATCAATTTTTACATCACTGTTGACACTCTCCTATTTGCTTCTAACCATAATGTGATTCTTTCTTTAGACAGAAATTCACAGCATGTTTTCCACCACCACAATTTAGCAGCAACTGCTAATTTAAAGATAGGATTCTTCCAGGCTTCTGCAGAGCAGGTCGGAGATAAGAAAAGACAGCTCTAGCTCTCGTCTAGACTGAGCGGCAGTCATTTACCACAGTCTGACCTCAGAGACCTCTGACTCATTATCAGGATGGACGGGTATCGTGTCTCTCACAGTGGCGGTGGGCCGGGACCAGTCAGCCTCTCCATACAGAGGACTAAAATCTGCCCAATTCCATCATATTCCAGGGGTGCCATGCCAACCGTTTAGAATAAAACATTTAATTTTATGCTATGAAAAAATCAGTAAAAAAATGATATTTTAATAAACCGTAAAATATTTTTTTCCCTGTAAAATGACAGAATAAAGATATCTAAAAAATTGTTTCCCTGTTTTTCTAGTAAATTTGCTGTCTTTTTCTGTAATTTTACAGTTTTTGAGCATTTAAAAAATAAACTGTTAAAAAAATATTTTACAGTTTTCCCTGTAAAATAACATGTTTTACCAGTTTTTCTAGTAAATTTGCAGTCTTTTTCTGAAATTTTATGTTTTTGACCGTATTTCAAAAATACCCAAAAATCTGTAAAAAAACAGTAAAAAATGTTTTTTTTACATTTTACGTGAAAAATCTTTCTGTACAAATTCTGTAAAATTACATTTATTTTACAGTGTACAATTATTTACATATTTAGATTTTAGTCAGAATATGCAGCAATGACGGACAGGTGCATTTAAAATACTTAAAAAACGAATGTGACATATATTTAATTGCACATTTAAACACATATACTACATATAAATATGTTGTTAAAATAAATAATGTCACTTGAATAGTTAAATAAATTCAGGCCCAGTAGATCATGCCATCAGTAATCTACTGAACACCAAGAATTGTACAATTATATTAATAATGCTCATAATATGGAGAATCACATACAGCTGCATGCGTCACTGATGACAGTATGTGTCATGATCAGAGACAAATGTGTGAACAGGTTTGCATTTGGTAAATAATTGTGAAAATAGTACAGATCAGTGACTAAAAATCTGGCAAACTCAAGAAACCCAGAAGATGAACAAGCCCTATGGAAATATAGTTTAATGAAGAGCGTGTACATAACTCACTTAATAGCTTCACACATATCCAGGCCCATCTTCACACAGTTTTTGGCATGGTTTGGCAAGGACTCTGGGAGGCCAGATACACAGTAATAACAGTCCCCAAGAATTTTAATTCTCATACATTCATTTTCCTGAAACACAAAAATGATCATGTCTTCAACAGAAGGAACATATAGAACACAAAAGAAGTAGTTTTAAAGAATGCTGACTCTTATTGTCCCTATACAATGAAAGTAAATTGTGACCGAGGCTGTCAGTCACTAACATAATGCCATTTTTGGGTTCCACAACATTATTTCACACATTTTGTTTACATATAAAATAATCCACATTTGTTTGAGATTTGAAAAGTAAAATCTTGTCAAGCCAACATAAAATGCACTGCTACACATCTGTGTCAATAGAGAAAATGAAGCAAAATTGTATTGTCATTTTTGTATCGTCAAGCAGAATTGATGCATTGTTATCTTACCTTGGCAATCTGATCAAATTTGCCAAACAGTTCATTCAACATATGGACCAGCTCTCCGGGTGAGCAATCGCTGGCCAATCGGGTGAATCCAACAATATCAGCATACAAAATGCTGTAAGAGAACATATCAAGCATGAACAAATTGATGTTTTCAGGAGAGACTTTGCTGATTTTTTACTGATAGCTAATGATAAAGTTATCCCCAAACCAAGACAAGATAAACCCCAGAATGCTCAGGAAACGTCTCTCAGAATGTTGAGTTCTGTGTCTCAGACATTGTTTAACAGGGTTATTTTGTGTTCTTGTACAACTCTGACCTTTCCATTTCAGTACATTACAGACATCAACAGCCTTCTGCTAAAGTTTCTGTCAAGCAGAGAATGAAAGCTTGAGGAGCAAGTTGCAGGTCTCGTTACACTTCAGAATGTCACACGAGTAAAAGAGTCTTGTAAGACTGAGACATTAGAATAAATGGGATACAAATGAATGTGTTACTCCAACAACTGTAAAGAAAGTAGCTGAAGTTTTAAGTGTAGAACACTTAAATTTCTGTAGTCAATTGTGTAGTTCAGTAAAGATCACTGTTCGTCTCTGTGAGAAACATGTAACCCTAAAATAATTTCTAGGTATACATGTTTTTTTGTCAATATTTCTTTAGACTGTTTAAAAACTTAACATGAATGACAGATTTTTACAGTGTTTACCATTTAAAATTTTACCAGGGCTGCGAGGACAAACATATCACTAGAAATAAAAAAAATATAATACACAGTACATATAATATACGGTGCCGTTCTAAAGTTTAGGGTCACTCACTCACCCACTTATTCATATTTTTCAACACATGAAAACTATAGAATAACACAAATGGAAATATGAGAATTATGCTGGGACTAAAAAATACACAATAAATAAAAAATACACAATAAATAAAAAACTGGTTATATTTTATCTTTAGTGTGGTCACACTTTGCCTAGAAATTGCAGAAATATTCTCCAGGGGGCGTAATATAGAAAGATCGTAACTTGAAAATCTTATCCTATCTGTTTGGTAACCATGGTAATTTCAGTTAGGACCTCATTTAAGACAAAACCCATTACAGAACAGCACTTCCTACATGCATAATCATATTTTAACTACAGACAGGAAAGGGGTAATACAGAAGCATCTTAACTTGACAAATAATCTTTGTAACGGTCTTAACTTTAGGACAACCCCACAGCTGTCCTAACTTCAAAATTATTTAAAAACTAACAGAAAACTCACAGCTCACAATTGCGCTGTCCAACAATGGCATTACTGTACATTTATTAATCATTCAAAATGAAGACCGGAGATGTTTAATGGAAGAAAGACTCTTGGAGGACCCTGAAGATGGGTTACAATTTGATGACAAAGCACTTAGAAGTAAAGTTTTAGCATTGTGTTCGCTTTGGAGCTTGCTCCCGTTTTCTTCGTCTCCCTTGCCTGTAGGGCCGCTTTCTTTTTTGTTTCGCTTGCAAGGGTGGTTAACTTTTTCTTCACAGCCTCAGCTGTACGGTTAATGCCGGACACTGCAGACACATTATCAACTCGTGCCCACTCCCTGTCGTTGTCTTCGTGAGTGGGCGAGTGTGAAAACTTTCCAAATAGTATCTGCTTTGCCTTTTCTACCAAACTTATTAAAGTTTCTATTTCCACGGCACTAAAATGAAATGCTTGTCGGTATTGTTTTTTATATTTTGTTTACCTCATCAGCAGCTCGCGCAGTGTTGGTTGCTTGGTAACAGACCTGAAAGTGGATTGCCGAGCTTGATGGTGCAATTTAGGATTTCCTAACTAGAGATAAGATACGATTTTGTAAGATAGGATAGGAATCCCAAATCAAGTTAAGATTTGCTTCTGTAATACGAATTTGTGAAAAATCCTAATTTAACGTATCATATTTTAAATTAAGACCTCAGATAAGAAACTTTCTGTAATACGCCCCCTGGCCAACATCTTGAGATCCCACATAAAATACTGTATGCTGGGCCTGCTCTTTTTTAATTATTCAGTCCAAATTATTCATTTGAACAATTTAATAATTAAATGTTTTTTATTATTGTATTATTAATATCAAGCTTTCAAGAATAATGCTTTAGATTATATGCATTCATTTATTATATTAACCTAAACCATAAACCTAAACCTTTAAACTGGGTGTGTAATAGGATTATTATCATAACATTCATTTAACTAATTGTAAAAAAATAATATAGGTACAACTGACAGCATATTTTAATTTGTAAACATTTGAATATGTACCAACAGTACCATCCCTTATTCTATAGGGGTAGGCAGATAGGTTGCCTGTGGCCTAAAATAAAAGGTAAAAAATGTGCTCTCCCCTACTCGAGAAAGGTACTCAAGATCATTGACAATCAAATATGAGCAAATGAATGTCTTTTTCTACTGTTCTACAATCATATGCAACCTCTGCTTCATAATGAGGGGTCATTTCGCTTATTAAATTATGATTCATGATGAGTGTGATAAGCAGTGATGAGAACAGTCATTTGGTGGTGCATGGTGATTGTAATAGAAAGTGACGTAAAACGCACCTGACGTTGGTGTGACGTTGCACATATAAATTATGGAAGTTGTTGGTGTTTTCCACCTGTCCAAACTTTGGCCCCTGAAGCCTCTGTATGATTTCGGCTTTCATGACTCGAGCGATGTGCGCGGGAAGCAGAGAGAGTAGCAGACGTTCCTACAGCACAACACACATCACAGCGGGGATGTTACTTGACATGATATGATCCTCAGTATGTGCAGCAGACTCTTCTGTGTCGATGTTACATAAAACACAGCATACAGTTTCAGCATACATTTTAAAGACGACCATTGATGTATGATTTACGCTTGGTTCCCGAACCCAGTGGTCTGAATTTTGAAGGAACAGTATAATATATATAAATATATATATAAATGAAAATTCTGTCATCATTAATACACACCCTCATGCTGTTTAAAACATGCATGCCTCTTTTTCATCTGTGGAACACACAGGATTAGCTCAAAAGGAATCAAAATTTCCATCTACAAATACGACAAAGGCATTGTTTTCAATTACTTTTACAGCAGTACATTATCTATAACTGAAATAGTACAGTGAATAGAGGACAGAAAATGATATTGGGTAAGAGAGAATAACAGTCAGGAAAGGACCAAGAGTCAGAATTCATTTTACCCATAGCGCTATTGTGCAACTTGTCGCCATGCAACCCACTTGGCTATTTGTCCAGAGGCAAAAAAAGGTGCTATTTGTTAACAATTAGTTTATGCATTAGCTAACATAAATATTAGGGCTGTCAACAGATTTATTTTTTAATCGTGATTAATCGCACCCTTTTCGTGCGAATAACTGCGATTAATCGCACACGTATAGTGAAATTAAACATCATACACTATTTATTTTGTTTAACATGTTTATTTTAGTGCTGTTAATCGATTAAAAAAATGAACAAACTAATCACACACAGCTTTTATGTTTTTAAATATACTTTAACTTTATAATAATTTCAAATTAATTATCAAATAATTATTCAAATAATTTTATCTCCAAATTAAAGTAGAAACAACACATGCATCTTTAACAGCATCATTTTATGAAGGAAAGCCAACATTCTAATATTGTTGGCTTTGCAACTGATGTCTTTATTAAAAAAAATTCTACTAATCAAACCCATTATAATAAGTGTGCCTGTCTAACAGGTAGGAAATATACAGAAAATAAATAAAGTTTTCGAACACTTTACAGTCTTTACTGCTAAATACATGAAATACAGAAGAATCCTCATTAAAGCTACAAAATCACATTGATTTCTTTATTTCTTTTGTTCTTTTATTAACATCAAACATTTAACATTTGATTAGCACGCTTAAGAACGCCGCCCCTTTAAGAGCTGCCGCTCTAAGCAGGTCTAACGTGCTTCCTATTTTCACTACTCTCTGCATTTATTTAAGACTTTATTTGAACTCGTTGAAGACTGCTTGCGAAAATACTAGTAACTACGTTACTGTCATGACAAGGAGATCCAACTTGAGATGCTTTCTACGCGGCACAGTGTTGGACGCTCCATCATGATCTGGGGTGCTTTTCCTTCATTGGGAAAATGGAGCTTCAGGTTTGCAGGGCCGTCAAACGGCAGCTGGCTATGTGGACATGTTGCAGCGGGCATCCCTCTTGACTGAGGGTCCTCATCTGTGCGGTAATGTCTCTTTCAATTTTTCAACAGGACAACGCTGCAGTTCACAATGCCCGCCTGACTAAGGACTTCTTACCACATGGAGCAACGTTGCCACCAGCCTCCTGGAAACAGTCGCATCAAGCATGCTGAAACGAGTGTTTGAAGTGATCAACAAGAACGGTGGGGCTCCTCACTACGGAGTCCATTTTTGACACATTTAGTTCTGTTGTGGGGGTTTTTTGGGCTATGGTCTTAAACTTTATTTTTATGTTTGAGTTTAAATGAAGTTTTCAATAAATTGCCTACTCTCTGTTTTTTTTGTCTCTTGCTCCTGTTTCTTGTTTAGGCATTTTGAAGCAGTACTTATAACCTGATTACGATCCACCAGCGAGAAATGCGGATACTTGTAATGTTTTCCCCGGTCTTAAGATTTTGTTCAGGAGTGTATATGTGAAGAGTTTGTTTTTTTGAGTTTTGTTTTCAAAAATCATGTTTTTATTGTTATGTTTTTATTGTGTTATTTAGCTTATTTTTTGAGTTATTATGGCTTAAATAAAAACAAACCAACTGCAGTTTGGTTGATATTAATTGGAATGCACAATAAAAAAACATGATTTTAGATCTTTTTTTTCAAGAGTTCATTTTGGAAATAAACTCTTCATATATATATATATATATATATATATATACTGTGTTTTTAAAAATAAAATATATATTTAAAAAAAGCTATTATTTCAATAAAATTGTCAAATTCGATCACACATTTATTTGTGTGTGCTGGCAGTGTTGCTGTCTATATAGGGAATTGCAAATTAGTCACTTTTCATGAAGCAGTTCATTAAATTTTGGAACAGCTTTAGTGTTCACTGCACAACCCCAGTGTACATTTCACAATGCACCATTAAAAATGAATATTAAACATCGACCAAATCTGCAGGCGGTTAATCCGCTAAGAAAACTCCCGCCGCACATTAGCTCACCCATATTAGAGTTCCCTCGCTGTGAAGCCCTTAAAGCAAATTATACTTTAGCTCAGATTTTTCACACCTAGGTTTTGGGAGGCAGTCTACAATGATATTTCACCTGCTTCTGGGAGTCCTGTAATGGAGTAACGGTGGGCGTTCTTCAAAAGGTACAACTACGATTACCATTTTAAATTTTCAGATTTCACAGGTTTCCCAGCAGGCATGAAGAGTGAATGAGTGTAATGAGATTTAACAGGGATGTTCTGGAGGGTCATTATGAAGGCTCGTGATAGCTTGACTCTTTCTACGTGGAGGAGAAGGTTAATTGCCCACTAGGTCTTCTACAGTTCCCTAAGCAACCGTAATGAACTCATAAAAAATCATTTTAAAGTCCTTATCATTTTATTAGCATCGCCATGAAAGCCATAGACATTCATTTATGCCATGACAAACGTCTTATTATCCTTTTTTATCTACTAATTAATGCAGCACACAATAAATCTGGGATCTACAGCTGAACAGCAGCACAGAAGTGCACATCGCCTCGCTCGTAGCCGAGACCGCTAAGCCGTGGAAGGCACAATTCATCACCTGCAGCCTGAGAAGACTTTCTTAAGAGTTAATCCAGAGGAAAGCAGAGAGATGCCGTTTGACCTCTAGCAGAGCACACGGACTGATGGAAGGCAGCCAGCACACGGGGTGGGCTTCCGTCACAGCATCTGCCTCTGTGGCTCTGCCTAAACTGGAAACTGAGCGTGGACATCAGAGAAGCATCCTGGTTTCCACTTGATAGCAAGAAGAAAAAAGAGGACACCCTGGAGGCTTGAACTAACTCAAATGGTGACCCATGAAGGTAAAACAAATGGTTAATATGGGAGGACGTCCAACAGCAGATAAATTCAAAACAGTACGATGACAAATTTGTCTGTCTAAATCTGAGTTGTAGTCCCAACAGACAATAACAAGTCAACAGTGGTCAAGTCACTGGAGCTTAAGCAAGCACTTCCTGTTTTAGTCTTTTAACAAGTGTAAGAATGAAATACAACCAACAGAACATTTCCAACTAATATTAAAATGTGAAATGAACATCAGAAGACTTAATTCATGTGAAATAAATAAAAAAAACGATTAAACAAGATGAAAGCGATATTTCAGAGGCAAAAAATGTTTATGACACGTCTGTGTCACTTGCCAGAAAAACAAGCCTCAGGTTCACGCGCAGCTGAGGGATAACGGAAGCTCGACAATAATGTTAATAGTGCTCTCATTAAGGATATTTCTCTTAAACAAACGCATCGATTCCTTTGTTAAGAACACAGAGTCATGTCGAGCCGTTCTTTGATCGATGGATGCACTTTTTGGAGCTTCAAAAAACTTCCCACCATTCACTCCCATTCTACCGCTTGGAAGAAAAATGATACATAGTATTATAACTCCGACTGCATTATTCTTCAAGAAGAAAATCCTATTCAGTCAGGATGCCTTGAGGGTGAGTAGAACACGAGGAAATTTTGTTTTGCCTCTGAAATATCGCTTGAAGCCACCAGAAGTGATCGTGCCGCCGTTTTTGCATGCTCAACCGACAGAGGGCATCATTGAGTTTACAGTCAAACTAATGATCTAATATCGCCTGTTTTACAGTGCACCATTTGCACTATAGCAAGCTCTCCTCACCGATCAGCCACACCCCCTCCAGCAACTCCGCCTCCCAGAATCACCCGTTCACACTCACCGGACTATTGACACTCACAAACTCCAATTCCCATCATCCCTTGCACTCATCATAATTACACCCACACCTGATTCACATTACTTGGACACTATATGTACCCTGCCCTGTGTATTCCCCGGTGTCAGATCTAGTTGTTATTTCCGTTACTGTCTAGTTCCGACCCTCCTGTGTTTCTGAGTTCTCCTTGTTGCATGTTTCTTACCAGTTGGATTATACCTTTTTGTGGATTCCCTTTTTGTGCCTGTTACCCCTTTTTTGGATTTACGGTTTTGGATTTTTTTTTGGATTAAATATACCCTTTGCACCGTCTCCTGTTGTGGCATTGTTCTTCCCCTTACGTGTAGTGTTACATGCACATGATTAGTTTTTAGGATATGTGTATGCAAATGTATAAAAATATATACTCTATGTGCATCGGATGTTATTTGCAATGTTTATTCCGGTAATTCAGATTCAGAAAAATCCTACTATTTTAGCTTCATGACTAAGTTTATACATGGTCAGTTTGATTTCTGTGAATAAGATGAAAAATGTGTACAATATGCAATATGGCAATATGCACAGCAGTGTGTTTTGTATATATTGTTGAATCAAATGTTAGTTTAACCAGTGTTTAAGACATTATTTTGAAATGCTTCACAATAAATGCAACTGTTTAATCATTAACAAATACTTTATCAACATAAAACAATACACAACATAAGTGCATGTAACATCAATGTTGGTGAGTGAAGTTGTAGGCACAAACCTAAAGTCTATATTCAGATTTCAAAATGAGCACTTTGTTATTATAAATGAAGAGGAATGCAACTTAATCCCTATGCAGGGAAATTTCCCTACTCAAGTTTTATCAATAACATCTGATAACTTCCTATTAATTTAATGGAATGTTTGGGCATACCAACATGGCGACACGCTGGCTTCAATGTTATGACGTCATGAGCAATTCCTTTTCTTTATTACGGAACAGTGCTAAAAACCACTGTTCATTATTTCTGCATTTGCACTTGGCAATGCTAGTGGCGCAAAAGTGATGCACTTCCCCTTTAAAAATAATCACATAGATACAGCTTATTTCATCTGAAGCAAAGTAATGCAATTATTGCATGAGGGAAATTTTCTTCATCATATTTCTGTTTCATTTTACAAAAAGGCAACAGTGAACTAAAGTTACCAAGACAAAAAGTAGGACAATACTTCTGCAGGCACATTATTTAATTCGATAAACATGATGTGTTTTGCTGTGTTCTGTGTGTGTGTGTGTGTGTGTGTGCGTGAGTGAGTGAAAGAGAGCAAGACAGAGAGAGAGGGAGGTTTTGTTATTTTACATTATCTAATTCTGTCATTCAATCATCAAACCGACACACAAGCTTTTCAGTATTTCATCACTGGGCCAAATTCACTCCTGCATTCCCCAATGTGATGTCACCATCAGCATTCAAGAGAAAATACAGATCTCACAGTTTTACAGACACTCTGAATATAAACCCCAAAGAACCTGATAAACAATCCCGTCAGAAGAGAAAGGAGGTAAAGAGAGACTGATACTCAACCTGCTGCCGCTTCTCAAACTCCAGCTTGATGGGTGATTTGATACAGTTGCAGGTGTCCTGATACGTCTGCTTTAGCGCCAGCTCCATCAGATGTTTATGATACGCTCCTGCCAGGTTACCACATATGAAAATGATGATGTTTGCCAGGATCTAGAGACAAACAACACATTCTTCAGATAAAATACCTGTGCTTTGAAACACAAATGCATTTTCCCCCGCTGAATAATCAGGGTAGGTTTTAAGATTTTTTAAGGGGTAAAACAAAGTAACATCAGGAAGTAAATCTAATAATCAGCGGTACAACATACTGCTCTTCTATTGATAATATCATTTGCCATTTTAAAATATGGCTAAAATATGGCAAACAATTTTCACTAGCAGTCTCAGACTACGCTACAAAAAAAGCGGAAAGCATTTTCTTGTAAAGTCTGAATAAACAAAAGCAATGTTATTTCAGAAAAGCTGTCAGACAGGATTGTGCCGGATTCAATTTCCCAGCCCAACGTCATTGACACCAGCTTACGCACAGAGCACTCAGACACCAGTGAAGCCCCTTCAATTTTCCATGCCAGCCTCAAAGAGCTTTTAGAGAAAATCTCTGCTAACCCAATCAAATGAGCAGCAGGAAGAGACTCTTGGTATTGTAGTCACTATTTGCGGCAAAAAATAAGTACTTAAGTCTCCAACTTTCTATGCGCACATCTTTTCTTAATCTGGTCTTCAATTACTGCCCGTGTTGAAGGACCGTGGCTATGATTACTCCCTGTTTTCCAGCTGAGCTCTACTGTCCTTCATCTCTTTAATGCTCACTATTCAACATGAGGTCTGATGAGAACTGTGCATCAAAGGCTTGGCTCTATGAGACTTTTTTTTAATTGCTCTAGAATGTCCGTTTCAATTGGGTCTCTTGTAGAAAGTCTCAAATTCATCTCAGCTGTCATATTTCAAACTATGAGAACTTAAAAAGGCGTTAGGCGCTGACAATTGATGAAATGAAAGTGAAGAGTCATTCATAGTGACAAAAATGCAAAACTGTGCATTTCCAATTCAAAACTGTGCATTTCCTATCCAAAACAAAATCGTTTGGGGCATATTAAATATAATAACATTATATTTATTATTTTATTAAATTGTTTTTATATTAAATAAATATTATATTAACTGCCCTTAAAAAGATGATGTCATGACGAATGGTTTCTGAATAAAATTGCCTAGTTTTGTGTTCAATAACCTGGTGCAGTTTCACAGTTCAAGGTAAAAGGTATTATAGGCATTAAACACCGATAACATTTCTATGAGGTCTCGCAGCACCAAACCACACATGCGGAATGTTTTTTTAAAGGAACAGACAGTCTTTAGAGTCATTACGTAAACACTTTGCTTTAATATTGTATGCCCTCTGTTGCCCTGAATGTCAATATCAGAAAGGTTCTCAACAAAACAAAACAAAAACACTTTTCCATTTAACTTGTTACATTTTTCTTCTGTATGGGATCAAAGAATTTTAAAAAATCAGAGAATTCATTTAACTGTTATTCCAGCACAAAAATTCACCACAAGCTTTCTAGATTAATCAGGTGCTTAAACTGAAACAGCACAAGACATTATATTTGACAGTACTTACAAGATTAAATACTTAGTTCTTTACAGTAAAATCAACACATTCTATATAGTACAGTATGTGCGAGAGAACAATGCATTATATCAAAGTCCGTTTATGGAAGTTGTGTCACTCGGCGGCCGTGTTTGCAACACCTCTGGGCAGCTATTTACATCATAGCAAGTGCACAGTCCTATCTACTGCAGATAGTTCTAAAATCGCTGGCAGAAATCACAATTAAACAATATATTTATATCAATAATAAACCATGACATGAACTGTATCATAACTTTGGTTAAATTGCGCTAAAAATCACCTTTTTCGAGGTCGCCGCATCTACTGCGCCTGCGCACAGGCTGGCTAGCGCCTCACGAGAGCCCCGCCCCAGAGAATCGTCAGTCTTTACTGATTGACGATAGGCTCGTTTTACTGGAAGGCGGGACTTCCTTTGCTAGAGCGGCCATATTGAGCGGTGCATTCCTCGCCATTCAGTGTAACGGCAGTGGCGCATCTTGTTAATATTAATATTAGTGCTGTCAATCGATTAAAAAAATTAATCAGATTAATCACACATTTTTTCTGTGATTAATCACGATTAATCGCACATAACAATTATATTTTAAAATATACTTTTACATTTTAATAATTTCACATTTAATCTTCAAATTGATGTATAAACAACATATTTCTTTAACAGCATCATTTTATGAAAGCTAACATTTTGATATTAGTACTGTAACTGATGTCTCTATTAAATTGATTATTTTAACATTAATTATAGCCATTCAACAGTATAATTGAGAGCTCATGTAGGAAATATACAGAAATTGAAGGACACTTTACAGTCTTTAATGCTAAGTTATAAATTAAATGCAGAAGAATTCTCATTAAAGCTACAAAATCACATTGATTTCTTCTTTTATTTTGTTCTTTGATTAACATTAGTGACAGGAGTCACAGCAGCACGTTTAAGAGCGTGGCCCCTTTAAGAGCTGTCTCAGAACGCAGATCTGACCGTCACCGCACTCCCATTTTCACAACACTTTGCATTCATTTAAGATTTTATTTTACACTTTGAAGTCTGTGCTTAAGAAAATGCTAGACAAAACGGGCTTTCTGACATAATCTTGTATGGTTTTATCCATTCAAGCACGAAAGAGAGCTTAACACGGATGCGCTGTCTGACAGAGATTCACCGACGCAGCCTTCAGCCCATGACTGTATACACCAGACTGGACCTCGCGTTGCGTTTTGCCGCGTCCCACAGTTTAGAAGCCGTCTATCTTCATTGAACGCGTCAAAGCAACTGTTTCAAATCGCGCTTAAGTGGTTTAAAAGCCTGTACACGAATAAGAGCGTGATTACATAAAGTAACGCTAGACAAAGGATGTCAAAACAAACGGATGTTGCGTTAATTGCGATAAATATTTTCTGACGCGTTAATTTGAAAAAATTAATCGCATGCGTTAACGTTGACAGCCCTAATTAATATCTTTGATTATATACATATACATTCTGCCATGTTTATATTGTCATACGACACATACGTTTGTTGACCTATGATATGTTTGGCTGTCTGTACATTATGCCGCTTATTAGACGGCTACTTACCTCATAAGTAAGTAACTGTACATTAAATATTGATTTAAAATATTTTATTACCTTGTTTTTAACGAATGCAGACCTTCCGCAAGAAAACCTGGTTTAAAAGTATGACATGACGTTCAAATGCCAGGAAAAGCCATTTGATTTAATCATTTGTAAATATAATGTCATGTTATTAAAGAACATATTTATATTTCAGTTTTGCGTAATATTAAATTGTGCCTGTCAAAATTATTTGCAGCATCCAGGTTACCATGTGCTGTTAGTTTTTAGCAGTCGTTATCTTGGAATATCAGCCCTTGGAATGTAGTGATTGGCCAATCCGAATCAAGTATTCCGCCTTTTAATAAACAGAAAACAACCACAAAAATATTTACTCAGGTGTTGGTAAACAATTACAATTTCATCTTAATTGCATCGCTTTTCCAGTTTTTCTCTTTATGATTCGCACATATTTCCCATACAAGTCTGCAAGTAAGCATATCAAACACAGGAATTGTTTTAAGAGCAAACACAGCTCATTTCTATGTACAGTAAACAGTCTCATAACAGATTATACTTTATTCCCAAAACTGCCAAATGTGTAAATGTAGGATGCGAATGCATAAAACAGCTCCAAACCCATCTCCTCGTATTATCAGCAGGTATATGACAAGTCCAAAGACCTGCAGTTTACTACAAACAGTGTTATAAATTAGCTGTAAAAGATTTACAGCAGTCATCAGCTGGCTAGGATGAAATCACAGATGATTCATTTGTGTCAGAGAGGCGGCGAAGCTTCGTATTATTCAGATTTATGACATGAGTGGGATTTTCCACAGGAGAGATTCTGCCTCCTGACTGATGGGTGGAGAATCTGTTTGTATTAATACATGACAATGTGATTCCAGTTGGGGTTTGAGCTATGTTTAAAAAGAAGTGTATATGTTTATACTGCGACTTTGCACCTGTGAAGCGGACATCACCAAAGTAGATGCTTTACAAAGCAACTTCCAAGTTGGTGTTACACATAAATCATAAACGCCCCAAGGACTAACGCTGAAAAATATTAACAAGTATTGTTAAAATGCAACACAATTATGTGTTGACAATGAAGAGAAATGGCTTATATTTTGAAAATCTAAATGTCCTGAATGTCCTAAAGGAAATCAGTTGGCCCTTGTGTTTATATGCGTTTGGAATCAGAAATGAAACCACAATGAAGAATCATATTGATAAACAACAGGATTATCTAGTTAAGCCGAAAAGCCACCTCAAGAGAAATATCCAGGGAAAAGCCACAGTGAGCTATCTACAATCATCAGTTTTAATGAACCAAGATACTCTACAATCTATACAATCAAACCTAATTTAAAGGAGTAGTTAACTTTAAAATTCAAATTGCATGATAATTCACTCACCCACAAGCCGTCAGTGTGTTTATTTCTTCTGTAGAAAACAAATTGTAGAGCGTTTTGAAGCTGCGATGAAACTGATATTTGGACCTTAACCAACAGCCCCCCGTTGAAGTTCATTATATGGAGAAGAACCCTGGAAAGCTTTCCTCATAAGCCTCAATTTGTTTTCGACAGAAGAATTAAACACACGGACAGCTTGTATGACGTGTGTTATGAGGAAAAGGTCGGAGTCAGATGCAGGGTCAAACAAGGGGTTTATTACAGAAAAATCCACAGAATATCACACACCAGGAGAAACCTTAATAAAGAGCAGGACAAGGCTCGAGCGCTCGGACACGTAATAATAGGGGAATGATACCATGAACCAAGAGTAACTCACTAGCGTAGGAAAGAGTTTGTTTAATCCGGAGGCCGTTGCGAAATCCCAGAGGGAGAGTCTGAGAGAAGTTCCGTGTAAATAAACCCCGAAGGGAGAGTACGTGAAAAGTTCTGTGTGACAACACAGAAGGCGTATCCATGCGATGCTCCGTGTAACAGCCCCGAAGGGCAAATCCGTGAAAAGCTCTGTGTAACAACCCAGAAGGCATATCCGTGAGATGCTCCGTGTAACAGCCCCGAAGGGCAAATCCGTGAAAAGCTCTGTGTAACAGCCCAGAAGGCGTATCCGTGAGATGCTCCGTGTAACAGCCCCGAAGGGCAAATCCGTGAAAAGCTCTGTGTAACAGCCCCATAGGGCAAATCCGTGAAATGCTCCGAGCAGCTAGCCAGAGAAAAGAGTCTGCGTGGCCACCTTGAGGATGAATGGTGACACTCCCGAACCGATCCCGGAGAGAGAGAGAGAATTCCTCCGGTATGGGTGAATAGTGGTTCCTCCAGCAAGAAGCCTCCGGGCGTCCAGGGAAATAACTCCACACAGCCAGCCAGAAGGAAACCCGAACTCGCCAGACCAGCACCACTCTGGAGAAACAGTGGGACACCGGGCAGGGTGCAAAGAGCTCTGGAGCCTGGACGAACAAACAATATTAGAGACTCGACAAGACAAGACTAGAACTAACGGCAAGACTAAACAGGAAACAAGACTAGAAAGCTAACGACTGGAAGTCAGCGAATAGTAAACTAACGGACTGACAAGGAAGCGAGAGAATGCAGGAGGTTAAATAGAGAGAGACTAGATAGCGGGAGTGGAAACCGGTGTGAGGAGATTAGCTTGAGTGAGAACAGGTGTGTCGTGAAGAGAATAACGAGGGAGGCGGAATCTATACACAAACACCCAGCACAAGGCGAGCTGTCAAACTCTCCTCACTGTGCTAGACAAACACTAACATGTAAAAGACAGGACAAAACAAACAGGTGATCAGACCCGGGACCTGACAGTACCCCCCCCCCAGCAGCGCTCCCAAGTGCTCTAGGAGGGGGCTCACCTCGTCACCGATTGAAGTCCACGATCAGAGCCTGATCCAGGATGTCCCGGGACGGTACCCAACTTCTCTCCTCAGCACCATAACCCTCCCAGTCCACCAAGTACTGGACACCTCTGCCACGGCGTCGTATGTCTAGTAACTTCCTCACCGTGTAGGTGGGGGAGCCATCCACTAGACGAGGGGGGGGGGAGTGGGACGATTGCTGGCAGGACAAAGTGGTGAGGAGACCACCGGTCTAACCCTGGAAACATGAAAAACAGGGTGGACCCGACCAAGAGTAGGGGGGAGTCTGAGTCTGACCGCCACTGGATTAACCACCTTGGAAATACGGAATGGACCAATTTACCTGGGTGCCAGCTTGCGAGAAGGTGCCCGGAGAGGCAGGTCCTTGGTAGACAGCCATACCCGTTGACCACACACATAGGTAGGAGGAGAGGACCGGTGGCGATCAGCTGCTGCTTTGGTCTGTATTGCGGTCTGGGCCAAGAGCCCTCTGGCCTTCTCCCAGGTGTGGCGGCAGCGCTGGACGAAAGTCAGAGCCGACGGAACTGCAGCGTCGGGTTTCTGAGACGGAAACAGGGGAGGATTATAACCCAGGGAACACTTGAAGGGAGACATACCTGAAGCTGATGACGGGAGGGAGTTGTGGGCGTACTCTACCCACGAGAGCTGAGAGCACCAGGAACTCGAGTAGTTGGATGTCAGACAGCGGAGCATTCTTCCAAGATCCTGGTTGGCCTGCTCGCATTGCCCGTTGGTCTGCGGGTGAAAACCAGACGACAGACTCGCTGAGGCCCCGATCTGTCTACAAAATTCTCTCCAGAATCGGGAAGTAAACTGAGGACCCCTATCGGACACAATGTCGACCGGCAAGCCATGGAGGCGGAAGATGTGATCCACCATCAGTTGAGCAGTCTCCCGGGAGGAGGGGAGCTTGGGGAGGGGAACAAAATGGACCGCCTTGGAGAAGCGATCCACTACCGTGAGAACCACGGTGTTACCGCAGGATCGGGGAAGCCCTGTGATGAAATCAAGGGCGACGTGAGACCAGGGGCGTGAGGGTATGGGTAAAGGGCGGAGTAGACCAGTGGGCGGGCGGTTGGGTGTCTTGCATTGAGCACAGGTCGGGCAGGCCAACACGAACTGTCTGACATCATTGGCCACAGATGGCCACCAAAAACGTTGACTGATGGCAGCCAACGTTCCCTTATTACCTGGATGGCAGACCAGTTTAGACGAATGGCCCCACTGAAGGACCTCTGAGCACAACGTTGCCGGTAACCACAACCTGCCCGCCAGACACCCTGCCGGCACTTGCACCCCTCGACCGGCCGTTGTCACCCGCTGCTCGATACCCCAGGAGAGGGCCCCGATCACCATTCCCTTAGTGAGAATGGTCTCGACCGGGGCCTCCTCCCCGGCGGCCTCGAACTGACGGGAGAGAGCGTCCGGCTTATGGTTCTTAGACCCGGGCCGGTACGAGAGGGTGAAGTCAAAACGGCCAAAGAAGAGTGCCCAGCGGGCCTGGCGTGAGTTCAATCTCCTGGCTGAACGGATATATTCTAAATTTTTATGATCCGTTCAGACCAGGAATGGCTGCGCTGCCCCCTCCAACCAGTGATGCCACTCACCCAAGGCCAATCTTACTGCTAGCAGCTCTCGATTACCGATGTCATAGTTACGTTCAGCAGGGCTGAGGCGGTGAGAGAAGAAGGCGCAAGGGTGCACCTTCCCATCCTGGGCTGACCTCTGAGATAAGACTGCGCCGACCCCAACATCCGAAGCATCGACCTCAACAATAAACTGGAGCTCAGGATCTGGAATAGACAGAATAGGTGCAGAGACAAAACGGGACTTGAGTGAGTCAAAGGCTACCTGAGCTTCCTGATTCCACCTGAAGGGTACCTTGATGGAGGTCAATGCGGTAAGGGGCATGACCGTTTGGCCAAAATTCCTGATGAATCGCCTATAAAAGTTGGCAAAACCCAGGAAGCACTGCAGGGCCTTACAGGAGTCGGGGGTGGGCCATTCAGCGACAGCCTTTATCTTAGCAGGATCAGCCTTGATCCCCTTCGAGGAAATTATGTGGCCAAGGAACGTAACTGACTCGGCATGGAATTCGCACTTCTCCGCCTTAACAAACAACTGGTTCTCGAGTAAACGCTGGAGAACCTGTCTAACGTGCTGGGTGTGCACCTGGAGAGAGGGGGAAAAATTAAGTATATCATCCAAGTACACGAAGACAAATATGTTAATCATGTCACCCAGAACGCTATTGACCAGGTCCTGGAAGATGGCTGGGGCATTGGTTAGACCAAACGGAAGAACCCGGTACTCAAAATGTCCCGTGGGGGTGTTAAACGCCGTCTTCCACTCATCTCCCTCCCGGATACGGATGAGGTGATAGGCATTGCGGAGGTCTAACTTAGTGAAGACCCGGGCTCCCTGCAAGAGCTCGAAGGCAGAAGACATGAGAGGTAGGGGGTGCCTGTTCTTAATAGTGATGTCATTCAGCCCTCGATAGTCAATACAAGGTCGCAGGGAGCCGTCTTTCTTCTGGACGAAGAAAAAACCCGCACCAGCCGGGGAAAAAGAGCGACGGATGAGACCAGCGAGAAGCGCCTCCCGAATGTACTTGTCCATAGCCTCTCTTTCTGGACCAGACAGGGAGTAAAGGCGACCCTTGGGCGGAGAAGTGCCTGGGAGGAGGTGAATGGCGCAGTCGTAGGAGCGGTGAGGAGGAAGAGAGGTAGCCCGGGACTTGCTGAACACCATGCTGAGATCGTGGTACTCCACCGGTACGCCGGTGAGGTCAGCGGGCTGAACCTGCGGGGCATAAAACACAGAAACAGGAGACGAGGCAGGACCCAAACAAGACACATGACAAGACTGACTCCAAGAGAGAATAGAACTGTTCTTCCAGTCCACATGAGGATTGTGCTGTACAAGCCAAGGATGTCCCAGAACGATAGGGTTCTTGGGAGAATCGAGGATGTACAGCAAATGCTCTCATGGTGGTTACCAAATAAGAGCAGACTTACACTGGGAGTGACATGTGTGACGGTAGTGAGGCGGCTGCCGGCCAGCGACCAGGCCTCGATGGGTTCGGCGAGGGGTACGGTCGGAATCCTCCACTTCTGAGCCATGGCTGCATCAATGAAATTTCCCTCGGCCCCAGAGTCGAGTAAGGTGTGGCCGGTGTGGGAGATGCCCTGGAAGAGCAGTCTACAGGGTAACTGGGCACGACCAAAAGGAGAGTTTGAGCAAGGAATGGCGCCCACCAGGACTCTCCGTCTTACCGGTGGGCACGGTCTTTTACTGGACACTGGATGGCGAAGTGACTGGGTTTGCCGCAATATAGGCAGAGTCCCTGGGCCACGCGTTGTTGTTTCTGCTGGGTGGAGAGGCGAAGTTGCCCCAACTGCATGGGTTCTGTAACAGGAGAAGTAGTTGATGGGGTATCACTGGATGAAGAGGCCTGGGAACGCCAGGAGAGGTTAGAGAGGCGGCGTTGTCGCTGTAGCGTGAGTCGACCCTCTACTCGAAGAGCGAGATCAATAAGTGCCTCGAGTTCCTTAGGCATGTCTAGAGCTGCCAGCTTGTCAGCGATGCCATGATTCAGGCCCTCCAGGAAGCGGGCGCACACTGCGCTTGCGTTCCAGTCACACGTCGCTGCCAGCGTTTTGAGGCGGATGGCATAGTCAGTTACTGATCCCCCTTTCTGTGTTAGGCGGGATAACAGAGCGGCGGCTTCATCTCCCCGAGCTGTGCGGTCAAACAAATTCACCAACTCTGTGCGGAAGTCCTCGAAGGTGGAGCAGAAAGAGGTCTTGGCATTCCATACAGTCACTCCCCATTCACGGGCCCAGCCAGAGAGAAGAGTCAGAACATAAGCCACTTTAGAAGTTTCTGAGGCATAGCGATGTGGCTGCAGGGTGAAGACTAAGGCGCACTGAGATAAGAATGCTTGGCAGGAATTGGGATCACCGTCATAAGTAGGTGGGTTATTGGCGTGTGGTTCGGGCTCTTGGCGACTGGCGGCAGCGGCAACCGCACCCAGTCGGAGTTCGTCGAGTTGGGCCGCGAGCTCGGAGATCTGGGTATTAATAGCCCCCACCTCTTGGACGGTAGTGTTTAGCTGGGTACTCTGCTGTCCCAGCATAACTCCCTGCTGAGCGAGGGCGGAGCGGAGGGAATCTGAACCTGCTGACTCCATACTGGTTCAGTCTGTTCTGTTATGAGGAAAAGGCCGGAGTCAGATGCAGGGTCAAACAAGGGGTTTATTACAGAAAAATTCACAGAATATCACACACCAGGAGAAACGCCTTAATAAAGAGCAGGACAAGGCTCGAGCGCTCGGCCACGTAATAATAGGGGAATGATACCATGAACCAAGAGTAACTCACTAGCGTAGGAAAGGGTTCGTTTAATCCGGAGGCCGTTGCGAAATCCCAGAGGGAGAGTGTAACAAGAATAACACACAGAGTAGGAAGGAAGAGGCTGGAATCAGGGATCACTACTGCTGGCCAGAAGCCTTTTTATTTCCACCGCACACACACACAAAGTCACACTGGCGTCTTCCACGCCCGTCTTATCTCCACTTCACCACAGGTACGCTACAACCTTCTCCGGCTCACTTCCGGGTTTCTGTCCGTGCTTCTCGCCTGTTCAGCAGCAGTAGTCCCAGTCTCTCCCCTCCAACGACTCTCCATCAGTGGCTTTTATCTCTCCCCACGCCACTTGCTGGAACGAGACACAGGTGTACGTGATTCTCGTCTGCCACACTCAATCACCGCTCGTCTCCCCACTCTCTCTCCCGCTGCAGACTTCGCTGAACCACGCCCCTTCTGCCACATACCCCCACCGCCCGACTCAGGCCGGGGAGCCATCCGGCCTGCAGCCTCCCCCCCCCCCTCCTGGAGAGGAAGTCAGCCACAGCCATCTGTGCACCCGGCCTGTGGATCACCTTGAATTTGAAAGGTTGAAGGGCTAGATACCACCGGGTGATCCGGGCGTTGGTATCCTTCATGCGGTGGAGCCATTGGAGAGGGGCGTGGTCCGAACAGAGGGTGAATTCTCGCCCCAAGAGGTAATATCTGAGGGTGAGGACGGCCCACCTGATGGCCAAACACTCCTTCTCAATGGTGCTGTACCTCGCTTCCCTCTTGGACAGCTTGCGGCTGAGGTACAGCACCGGCCGTTCCTCACCCTCCACCTCCTGGGACAGGACGGCACCCAGCCCCCTGTCCGACGCGTCGGTCTGCAGAGAAAAAGGAAGAGAAAAGTTAGGAGACTGTAGGAGCGGTCCGCCGCACAGAGCAGCCTTCACTTGGTTAAAGGCCTGCTGGCACCGCTCCGTCCACTGGACCGGGTCTGGTGCCTCCCTTTTAGTGAGGTCAGTCAGCGGGTTGGTGAGCTCCGAATATTTAGGTACAAACCTCCTATAATATCCCGCCAACCCCAGGAACTGCCTCACCTCCTTTTTGGTCTTGGGCCTCGGGCAGGCTGCAATCGCTGCTGTCTTATTAATTTGGGGACGCACCTGCCCGTGTCCCAAGTGGAAGCCCAGATACCTGACCTCCACCCGCCCAATTGCGCACTTCTTTGGATTCGCCGTGAGCCCGGCCTCCCTCAGCGACCTCAGGACCGCCCTCAGATGCACCATATGCCGCTGCCAATCGTTGCTGTGTATGATAATATCATCCAGATAGGCAGCGGCGTATGTCGCATGGGGCCGGAGGACCCGATCCATGAGACGCTGGAAGGTGGCCGGAGCCCCGAACAAACCGAACGGAAGTGTCACGAACTGGTGCAAACCAAACGGCGTGGTGAAGGCTGTCTTTTCTTTGGATACTGGTGTTAGGGGGATCTGCCAGTACCCTTTTGTCAAATCCAGTGTCGAATAAAAATGAGCAGCACCGAGCCGGTCCAACAATTCGTCGACTCGCGGCATCGGGTAAGCATCGAATTTTGAGACGGTGTTAACTTTACGATAGTCCACACAGAACCTAACCGAGCCGTCCGTTTTTGGCACCAAAACTATCGGGCTCGCCCAGTCACTGGTGGACTCTTCTATTACTCCCAAGTCTAACATAGCCTCTAATTCTGCCTGAACCACCTTTTTTTTGTGTTCAGGTAACCGGTAGGGTCTACTACGCACCACTACCCCAGCCTCGGTTTCGATATGGTGCTGTATGAGGTTCGTCCGGCCCGGAAGGGAAGAGAACACGTCGGCAAACTCCGCCTGCAGGCGGGCCAGGTCAGTGAGTTGCGAGGGTGAGAGGTGGTCTCCCCCTGGGGCCAGGGCAATGGATTGTGGTTTTACATTTGCCTCCGGCCCGAGATCCTCCTCCGCGGACACCACCGTCGCCATCATCACTGCCTCCACCTCGCTCCATTTTTTTAGGAGATTGAGGTGGTAGATTTGACGTGCCCCTCCCCTATCTGATCGGATAACCTCATAATCGAGATCGCCAACTCGCCGTGTGACCTCGAACGGTCCTTGCCACTTTGCAAGTAATTTGGAGGAAGACGTTGGGAGCAACACAAGCACTTTCTCTCCCGGTGTGAATTTTCTCAGGCTAGAACCCCGGTTATACAGACGGCTCTGTTTGTCCTGGGCCTGTAGCAAATTCTCCAGAGATAGCCGCCCCAGTGTCTGAAGTTTTGCTCTCAGGTCCAAGACATACTGAATTTCGTTTTTACTCGATGAAGGTCCGTCCTCCCAAGTCTCCTTCAGGACATCGAGAACCCCTCGGGGTTGACGCCCATACAGAAGCTCGAAAGGGGAAAACCCTGTGGAGGCTTGGGGGACCTCCCGTACTGCAAATAAGAGGGGTTCTAACCACTTATCCCAATTCTTGGCGTCCTCGTGTACGAATTTACGAATCATAGTCTTCAACGTGCGATTAAATCGTTCCACGAGCCCGTCCGTTTGTGGGTGGAAAACGGTGGTGCGAATCGATTTAATGCCTAATAACTCGTAAAGTTCGCGTATCGTACGTGACATGAACGCCGTGCCTTGATCCGTGAGGATCTCACGGGGGATCCCCACCCGGGAGATGATACGAAACAGTGCCTCCGCCACACTCTTGGCAGAAATGTTACGGAGCGGCACTGCCTCGGGGTACCGTGTTGCATAGTCCACCAGGACCAATGCAAAACGGTAGCCTCGTGCAGATCGCTCTAATGGCCCGATGAGGTCCATACCAATTCTATCGAAGGGAACCTGCATCAACGGAAGAGGGCGCAAAGGCGCTTTTGGGGTGGCCGGTGGGTTCACCAACTGACATTCACGGCAAGACGCGCACCACCTGCGCACGTTGTCGTGAATGCCCGGCCAAAAGAATCGGGCCATAAGACGATTTAGTGTATTGCCCTGCCCTAAATGACCTGCCATAGGGTTACTATGAGCCGCCTGGAAAAGCATTTCCCGACGGCTCTTTGGAATCAATAGCTGGGTTATATCCTCTTTTGTCTGAGTGTCTTGGGTCACTCGATATAACCGATTATTCCTGATAGCAAAATACGGATAGGAGGGAGGACGTGCAGGCTGAACCGGCTGCCCGTCAATGGATGCGACCTGCTCAAACGCCCGTTTCAGCGTCGCATCCTGCGCCTGCTCCAGGGGGAAATCATCGCGATCCGAGAGGAGTAACCTCTCGATCTCGTGCGTCTCCCCCGAGTCAGGTGCCGACGGACCCGGTTCCACGCTGCCCGCGTGCACGCAACCCCGCCTACCGGGCTTCTTCTTTACCCAAGAGACATCCGCACAAAGCAGTCCCAACAATTTCGGAAAAGCCGGCCAATTCGTCCCCAGAATTAGCGGATGTCTGAGGTGGGGATTAACCGCCACCTCCACACTATGCTTTTTTCCCCTAAATTTAATAGGCAGCCTCAACAGAGGGTACTTTACCACATCCCCGTGCACACACCGCACCTGAACCTCGCGGCACTTACCCCCTGACGCGAGCCGAACCAGATTTTGGTGGATGGAGGTCTGGTTACAACCTGAATCCACCAACGCCTGGTAGGTACCCCCCCCAATACTCACGGGTATCTGGTACAGGCCAGCCGGACCAGGGGCAGCCCGCGGCGTGTCAGGGACCCGGATCAAAGTCCCCACCTCCATCACCGGACACCGATCGATAAAGTGATCCGGATCCCCGCAACGCCAACAGGCCGGCCCAGACCTTCCCGCCGCCCTGGCGGCAGTGGGTGTGACAGACGGCTGGCGTGGGGAGACCGGGACCGTCGGGGCGGTATCCGTGGCCTCCACGGCGGAAGGACGCGTAGACATAGCGCTCCCCCCCTCCATCAGTCCCGATCCATACCCTCCTCGACCCCGAGGAGGGCCTCTTCCTAGGAAAGGCAGCCGGGTCCGAGGCGCGGCTACCGGCCGGTTCGTTGGTGGTGGTAGGGTGCGAGGTGCGGAGAGAGACACTGCGGGGAGAGACTCCCCGATTCCAGGGCACGCGACCAGGTGATCCTCCGCCAACTGGATGGCTGAGTCCAGCGACGCCGGCCGGTGGCACTGGACCCACCCCGCCGTCTTCCGGGGCAGGCAGGTGATGAACTGTTCCAGTACCACCTTGTCGATGATGTCCCCAACGCCGCTTCCCTCAGCCACCAGCCATTTCCGGCAGGAGTCCCGGAGCTGCTGAGCTAGCAGGTAGGGCCGCCCGGCTTCTGCCAACCCCAGCGACCGGAAGCGCTGTCGGTGTTGCTCTGGGCTCCGGCCGACCCGCTGCAGGATCGCCTTCTTCAGCTCCGCATACACCAGGAGGCTCTCTGGGGGAAGTTGTTGGGCCGCCACTTGCGCCTCACCGGAGAGAAGGGGTATCAACCGGAGGGCCCACTGGTCCCTTGGCCATTCACTCGACTCGGCGGTCCGCTCGTAGAGTTCCAGGAACGCCTCGGGATCGTCGTGCGGGCCCATCTTCTGCAGGATCAGATGGATCGGTGGGGCTGGTCCGCTGGTACCTCCCCCTTGAGCCCCCCGGTGCATCCAGCTCCGGAACGCCTCGCGGTCCTCCTGTTGAGCCCGCAGGATCGCCTGGAACCGGCTGTCCTGGTCCTCCCGCAGCTGTAACAGGGCCCGGTGTTGTTCCTGGTGGAGGACCGCGAGGGACGTAATCACCTCCGCAAACGGCGAGGTCGGCGGATTCATCCCCCCGGCCGCGGCACTCCTGCTTCCTTCCATCCCGGGTTTCGGCACCACTGTAACAAGAATAACACACAGAGTAGGAAGGAAGAGGCTGGAATCAGGGATCACTACTGCTGGCCAGAAGCCTTTTTATTTCCACCGCACACACACACAAAGTCACACTGGCGTCTTCCACGCCCGTCTTATCTCCACTTCACCACAGGTACGCTACAACCTTCTCCGGCTCACTTCCGGGTTTCTGTCCGTGCTTCTCGCCTGTTCAGCAGCAGTAGTCCCAGTCTCTCCTTTGCAACGACTCTCCATCAGTGGCTTTTATCTCTCCCCACGCCACTTGCTGGAACGAGACACAGGTGTACGTGATTCTCGTCTGCCACACTCAATCACCGCTCGTCTACCCACTCTCTCTCCCGCTGCAGACTTCGCTTAACCACGCCCCTTCTGCCACAGAGAGTCTGAGAGAAGTTCCGTGTAAATAAACCCCGAAGGGAGCGAAAAGTTCTGTGTGACAACCCAGAAGGCGTATCCGTGCGATGCTCCGTGTAACAGCCCCGAAGGGCAAATCCGTGAAAAGCTCTGTGTAACAACCCAGAAGGCGTATCCGTGAGATGCTCCGTGTAACAGTCCCGAAGGGCAAATCCGTGAAAAGCTCTGTGTAACAACCCAGAAGGCGTATCCGTGAGATGCTCCGTGTAACAGTCCCGAAGGGCAAATCCGTGAAAAGCTCTGTGTAACAGCCCAGAAGGCATATCCGTGAGACGCTCCGTGTAACAGCCCCGAAGGGCAAATCCGTGAAAAGCTCTGTGTAACAGCCCCGAAGGGCAAATCCGTGAAATGCTCTGAGCAGCTAGCCAGAGAAGAGAGTCTGCGTGGCCACCTCGAGGATGAATGGTGACACTCCCGAACCGATCCCGGAGAGAGAGAGAGAATTCCTCCGGTATGGGTGAATAGTGGTTCCTCCAGCAAGAAGTAGGGAAGCGGAAGCCTCCGGGCGTCCAGGGAAATAACTCCTCACAGCCAGCCAGAAGGAAACCCAACTCGCCAGACCAGCACTGCTCTGGGGAAACAGTGGGACACCGGGCAGGGTGCAAAGAGCTCTGGAGCCTGGACGAACAAACAATATTAGAGACTCGACAAGACAAGACTAGAACTAACGGCAAGACTAAACAGGAAACAAGACTAGAAAGCTAACGACTGGAAGTCAGCGAATAGTAAACTAACGGACTGACAAGGAAGCGAGAGAATGCAGGAGGTTAAATAGAGAGAGACTAGATAGCGGGAGTGGAAACCGGTGTGAGGAGATTAGCTTGAGTGAGAACAGGTGTGTCGTGAAGAGAATAACGAGGGAGGCGGAATCTATACACAAACACCCAGCACAAGGCGAGCTGTCAAACTCTCCTCACTGTGCTAGACAAACACTAACATGTTTAAAACAGGACAAAACAAACAGGTGATCAGACCCGGGACCTGACAACGTGTTTTAATTTTAGTTTTATTCATATTTTAAATTTGCTTTTATTTTTAGATTTTAAGTTTTTATGTTCAGGTTTTAGCTATTTTTTGTGTATGCTTTTGTCATTTTATAATTTATTTGTTTATTTTTTATGTTGATATATAAGATTAATTAATTTTTATTTTAGTTTTTGTTTATTAATGTAATGTTAGTGCTTTAAACTTATTTCAGTTTATTTTTGACGCAACGTTTAAATTTTTAGGTCAATATTTTATTTGATTTCAATAAACAGAAGAGTTTTCAATTTTTTAATTTTAATAAACTAAAATAACCTTGTGAATTATCATGAATTTTTTTATTTTAAAGTGAAATATTCCTTTAACTAGTTTAAACAGCTGAAAAGTAGGTAGGTACAATTTAATTCTATTTATTTTGCAACACTAATAATTATATGGTACCAGAAGTATGCATATAGCAAACCATCATGTAACTTAACAGGTAAAAGAGAAAACATTGGCACAGGACTCATGACCCAATACTGGGTGTTGTGCAGGATTTAAATTTAATCTTCAACATTCATTTTAATGTGTATGTATATTAGTAATAAACATGGGCGTGTCCAGGATTTTATACATGGGGTGGAAAAGGGGAACAAGAGCACAATGAGGGGTGGCAACCTAAACATATAAATCTTCATTTTCGCTGTTGCATTGTCAGGATTAGGAATATTATAGATTCCTAATTATTGATCCCTATTATAGTTTGGTTCAGATATTTTTTTCTGATTAAAATTTCTGAAAAATAGTTTCATTTAACTTTTACCAGTTTTTGCCTACATTAAAATGCAGAGGGTTTAGGTGATGATTATGATGATTACTTCTTTCTTACAATAGAAAAGGAATAAATAGTGTTCACATAAATTGTTCAGGGAAAAGGTGAATTCTTCCCTCAGAGGATTTGTACATGTTGTTTCAAAGCAGTTTTACAAAGGTCACAAATAGTGCCTTAAAAACAGTAACATCTCTAGTCTGTTTCCCAGCACAATTCAATCCAAACGTTGGTAATTTATATTGTTATTTCTGAAAGACAACTGCAGAAACTTGATAGTTCATTGCTGATCATGGCTGTTTAAACAGTTTTGAATTTGATCTAAAATCCTGAAAGAAAATTATTATTTATTTTCCAGGCTATATCATATATATAAAAACAGACACTGTATGTATAAAGAATAAATATGAATATATACACAAACGTGCAGTCGAGTAAAGCTGTTTATGACAGACGGATCTCTCGAGATCAGATTGAGAGATGTAGTCTTCACTTCCTAGCATGCACTGCTGCGGCTCTTTCTTGTCCAGCAGCGCACACTTTATTTACTTTTAAACGGATGTGATGGTTTTATCTTGTACAGCTACAGACACTTTGTGGCATCATTTGTATGTCGAATTAGCCGCTAACAGCTTTAACGCTACACACCACTAGAACTTTAACTTTACACTTTGCCTTGGGCAGTGATTTAAATAAAGAAATAGGCTATGCAAGAATGCGCTTTCATATTGAACTCGTTGAGGTAGAGGTGGGTCACAAGTATCGGAACAGTGGGGCGCGTTCCATATGGATCACAGATCAACCACAGTCCGCTGGCCCACAAGATTTTATTGTAACAGTAAACAGGTTTTACTGCTACTATTGCTTTGGTATATTTGATGTGTGGAGATTTACATTCTCACCTACATGCCTCTGGAGAAGCGCATTTTTCTTTCGACTCAATTATGCAATTATGCTGCCACTCCTGTCTGAGGATACACGCTGTGATCAGCCTGCTCAAACGCCGGCAGACACGCATCTCTGTATTCATTTGCAATTTTGAGCAAAAATAACGCTCTCCATAAACCTAATCCAAAAACTGTTTGTACATTACATTAGTACCCAAGTCGTGACTCTATGGTCAGCTATGGGGTGGCAACAGAGGGGGCAAAGCACATTTTCAGGCTGGCAGCTGCCACCCGGTGCCACCCCTGTGGACACGCCACTGGTAATAAAATGCGCGTCACGGTCGTATTATTCTCACACTAAAGAAAGCTGTTGTTGTCACATCTGCTGAACTTCTATCTGTAAAAGTGAAATGTACGTGACTGTCCAATACAGGCACTATGCCTAATGCAAGTTTTACAATTATTAGTAAGATTTCATGAAAAGAAGATATTTTCATTGTATGCGTTAAATTGAGTGGATTTTGAAACTCATTAAAATAACAAATTCAGAAGCAGCTGTTACTAAAGGTCAAAACTGTTGAATTTTTGTGACCTCACAGTGCTCATGTGCTGTTGTAAAATGTAAAGTCAATAGAGTTTCAGCACTATAGATGGACACACATATTTTTCACCAATCACATTACACGGTTATACATGTTAAAGTCCCCAATGTGGTGAAAATTAGGTTCCCTTTCTGTCGGTCTCTCGACGTTGTGTCGAACCGACAGATGGGGTTCGTCCTTGAGAACCAATCACTTCCGACTTCTTAGAAAAGGCCAATGAAAATTGGCGAATGAAATTTGCATGCCGGACTCCGCCCCCGGATATCCGGGTATAAAAGGGAGACGGCGTGCCTCATTCATTCACCTTTTGTTCTTCGGAGCCTTCGCTCGTGATCAACAGACTTCGCTACAAGACTGCCGGCTCTACGACGTGGTGCAGCGGACTGTCCCTTCCTGCAGCGACTTCCCCTGGGCGTCTCGGCGGTTCCAGAAGTGTTCGAGTTTTTTCTCTAAAAGAGCAAATTTCTCCAGCGTGGCATGTCCCGCTGTTCTCTTGGGTGCAACACACTCATCGAGGAGGGGGACGGACACGATGTCTGCTTCCAGTACGCTGGGGCAGATATTGTGGATACGTCCTGCCCGCACTGCGGGCGGCTGACGATTCAGACGTTGCGTCACGGGTGGCTGTGTTCCCACGGGACTCAGCCACCACCTTGTCTGCTTCCCGTTCCGTGACGGCAGGACTACGGCCCTGCCGCCCGCTACGGCGAGCAGCGAGGGTGATATGAGGATTACTGTGAGCGCTAATCCGTCAGCCACTGGCTCGCGGACCGTTCGCACCTCGCCTTGCTCGTCTGACCGTTCCCCATAAGACGGTCCGCCGTCTTATTCCTCAATCACGTATCGGACACGGTACGTGATGATGAGATGTCTGTTGCAGCATCGGAGGGTGACTTACTGGCATCAGACTCCGACGATTCCTTGAAGCTCCCTCCCTCGGGGGGTCGAGATCAGGAAGAAGCGGATGTCGAAATGTCAGCCATGCTTTCCCGGGCCGCCGGCATTGGGTTGCGGTGCACCGCACTGCCTCTCCCAACGCTCGCGGCTGGATACACGGTACATCGGGCTTGAGAGCGGCTCCAAGCCGCACTCGCCCTCAGTGCCGTGTTCCCCCGGAAGTGCATGAGGAACCTAGTACGACCTGGAACGCCCCCTTCGGCGCGTACACGTCAACTAGTTCCATCACCCTTTCTTCCCTCGATGGTGGGGCAGCTAGAGGATACGTCGATGTCCCCCCGGGGCTCGACCTAAACTCCCGTCCAAAGCACGTAGGCTTTTCGGCATCTGAGGTGTCGAGAGCTTACTCTGCTGCGGACCAAGCTGTCCCCTCTCTCCATGCTATGGCCTTCCTGCAGGCCAATGCGCTGAGAGAGCTCCACGAGGGTAAGACCGACCCAGCGCTTATGCAGGAACTCCGCGGCTTCACCGACCTCGCTCTCGGGCGAACAAGGTGATC
The DNA here is from genome assembly GCF_024868665.1 of Triplophysa rosa. Lineage (NCBI taxonomy): Eukaryota > Metazoa > Chordata > Actinopteri > Cypriniformes > Nemacheilidae > Triplophysa > Triplophysa rosa. The sequence goes on along the minus strand of NC_079897.1, from coordinate 13,104,592 downwards.
GCGCGGGCCCTGGGTCGGGCGATGTCCACACTTGTGGTCCAGGAGAGACACCTCTGGCTGAACCTTGCACAGGTGAGTAACTCTGAGAAAGTCCGCTTTCTCGATGCACCCATCTCGCAAGGGGGGGCTGTTTGGTGATACTGTCGAGTTCGACAGTTAGGGAGCAGACAGAGGATATCACGTATGTCCTCCCCAGCCGCGACTCGACCGCCCTCTGGCCGCCGAGATCCCGTGCACCGTCTGCTTCCCAGCAGCCCTGGTCCTCTTCGAGACATCGAAGAGGAGACCACCACCCCATCAGCAGCCGCGGCGAAAGCCAATGCGGCCCTCATGGGAAGACCCCAGGGAGTTCGAGAATACCTTTCTAAAAGTTTTCTCCCTCTCTGGGCTTTTATCACAGCCGCTCTCACCCTCTACACGACGGTGTTCGGCAACTCGACGTTGCGTCACGGCGAGACCCAATGTCGAGGATAATCAGCAGCCTAAGCACTCTCAATCGACGGTGCTTTGTGCCACATCATCGTCTGGGTATTATCACAGCCGCTCTCACCCTCTACACGACGGTGTTCGGCAACTCGACGTTGCGTCACGGCGAGACCCAATGTCGAGGATAATCAGCAGCCTAAGCACTCTCAATCGACGGTGCTTTGTGCCACATCATCGTCTGGGTATTATCACAGCCGCTCTCACCCTCTGCACGACGGTGTTCGGCAACTCGACGTTGCGGCGAGACCCAATGTCGAGGATAATCAGCAGCCTAAGCACTCTCAATCGACGGTGCTTTGTGCCACATATCGTCTGGGTATTATCACAGCCGCTCTCACCCTCTACACGACGGTGTTCGGCAACTCGACGTTGCGGCGAGACCCAATGTCGAGGATAATCATCAGCCTAAGCACTCTCATTCGATGGTGCGTTGTGCTACATCTTCGCCAGACAGGTAAAACTGCAGAGCCGATCTCCTCCCCGGGGGTCCCCCCCACGGCGAGGGATCCGTACTGCCAGCCATCGAACCACCCCCGGGAGGTCGATGAAGCAGAACGTACCCCTAGCCTCCCTGTCGGTCCCTGGGAGCCTGACAAGAGCTTCCCAAACCGTCACGGTGACTACGGGATACGGTCCGTCTCGGCTACGCGATCCAACTCCCCGGACGCCCGCCCAAGTTTCGGGGCATCCTCTTAACCTCAGCAGAGGCAAGGATGCCCCGTGCTTCGGGCCGAGGTCGCCACCCCTCTGGTGAGGAAGCGATCGTGCTCGTCCCTCTAGCCGAGATGTTCAACGGGTTTTACAGCCCGTACTTCATCGTCCCCAAAAGAGCGGGGGTCGCTAGATCTGCGTACCCTGAACAGGCACCTACTCAAGCTGCCGTTCAGGATGCTCACGCAGAAGCGCATCCTGGCATCTGTCAGATGTCAAGATGGATTCATGGCAATCGACCTGAAGGACGCTTACTCTCATGTCTATTCCCCCTCGTCATCGCCCGTTCCTACGGTTCGCTTTCGAGGGTCAGGCATATTAGTACAGAGTCCTCCCCTTCGGTCTGTCCCTGTCCCCACGAGTCTTCACGAAGATCGTGGAAGCCGCCCTCACTCCCCTCAGGGAGAGAGGTGTGCGGGTACTAAACTATCTCGACGACTGGCTCATTTGACACACTCGTGAGATCTGTTATGTACACACAGGGACCTAGTGCTTCGGCACCTAGATCGATTGGGACCTCGGGTCAACCGAAAAAGAGCAGGCTCTCCTCTGTGCAGAGCATACTCTTTTTTGGTATGGAACTCAACTCCATTACAGCGCCACTGCGCTCAGTCAGTGTTGAACTGCCTGGAATATTTCAAGCAGTCAGCGGGAGGAGGCTCCTGGGTACATGGCATCCTCGACGGTGGTGATACCCCTCAGGTTGATGCACATGTGACCGCTCCAACACTGGCTACAGAGTCGAGTTCCCTGGAGGCGTGGCACACCGGCAGCAGGCGAATGGTGATTACGCTTTTTCTGCCGACGCACCCTAACCCCTTGGTCTTCAATGACCTTTTTCTACGGACGGGGGTCCCTCTCAGGCAGGCGAGGCGCGTCAGTCGACAGACGCCTCCCTGCAGGGTTGGGGTGCCGTGTGCAACAGGCACGCAGTGTCAGGGCGATGGACGGGCCCCCGCCTGCGCAGGCATATCAATTGCCTAGAGTTGTTGGATGTGCTACCCGCACTGAAGGGGTTACTACCCCTCGTGCGGAACAAGCACGTGCTGGTCCGGTCGGACTGCACAACTGCCGTAGCGTTTAACCGCCAGGGTGGCGTTCGCTTATGGCAGCTAACACGACTCGCCCGACGCCTCCTCCTGTGGAGTCCGCAGGGCCACACATATCCCAGGTGACCTGAAGCAGACAGCCGATGTGCTCTCTCGTCAGTTGACGCCTCGCGGAGAGTGGCGACTCCATCCCCGCGTAGCCAGCTCATTGGGGACAGTCAGGGCGGGCTCAGGTAGACCCCTTCGCCTCCCTGGACACCACCCATTGCCGCTAAAGTACTCCCTGCCGCGGCACGGAAGCTCTAGCGCACAGCTGGCCGTGGGACAAGCGGAAGTACGTCTTCCCCCAGTGAGCCTCATTGCACAGACCCTGTGCAAGGTCAGGGAAGAGGAGCATCAAGTGTACTAGTTGCGCCATACTGGCCCAACCGGACTTGGTTCTCGGAGCTAATGCTCTTGACGACAGCTCCCCCCGGCCGATTCCCCTGACGAAGGACCTGCTTTCCCAGGGGAAGGGCACGTTATGGCATCACGGGCCAGACCTCTGGAACCTCCATGTCTGGCCCCTGGACAGTACGAGGAGATCCTGAGTGGCCTAACCCCTGTGGCGGTTAAGACCACTACTCAGGCTAGGGCCCTGGCCACTAGGTGACAATTCGCCTAGTGGTGCCTCTTCTCATTCTGGTGCTCTTCTCGATGAGAAGACCCGCGGAGTTGCTTGATCAAGTGCGTGCGGTCCTTCCAGAGACTCGAGAATAATCTCTCCCCTTCCACACTGAACGTGTATTTAGCCGCTGTTGCCGCTCATCATGACCCTGATGACAGCACAACCTGATCATTTGGTTCCTAAGGGGCTTGGGAAGGCTACCATCTCGCCCATGCTCCGTACCCTCTTACGACCTTGATGCGGTCCTGGAGCCCCTCGGAGATGCCGCTCTTTCTCACTTCACGATGAAGATGGCTCTCGGGAGGACGCTCAAGAGGGTAGTGGACCTACAAGCATTCTCTGTGTCCATAGATTGCCGAGAACTCGGGCCCGGTTATTCTCATGCTATCCTGAGACCCCGGCCCGGCTACGTGCCCAAAGTTCCCACCTCTCCCCCGAGACACCAGGTGGTGAACTTGCAGGCGCTCCCCACCGGGGAGGAAGACCCAACCCCATCTGTGTTGTGTCCAGTACGCGCATCGCGCCTCTGCTTGGACCGCACGCAGAGACGCAGTAGCTCTGAGCAGCTCTTTGTCTGTTTTGGAGATCAGCTGGGAGGGCTGTCTCAAACAGAGTTGGCGCATTGGATCATGGACGCCGTCACTTGGCGTACCTGTCCTAGTTCGCCTTCGCCCACTGGGTGAGAGCTCTCTCCACACGGAGTACAGCCTCCTCGTGGGCACTGGCTGGCGCCTCTCTGGCAGACATCTGCAGAGCTGCGGGTTGGGCTACACCCATCACCTTCGCGAGGTCCTACAGCCTTCGCGTAAAACCGGTCAGCGAGTCTTGCGGGCATCAGGCAAGACCGGCGACCGGTAGGGTGTACGCCTATGACAGTATCTGACCCTAGGGGGTCAGCGTACTACTAGCCTCCCTTCTTCCCCCACTGGGTGAAGAACAGGCACTCTATCCATCACTAGCAAGCACCTCCTGTGGGCTGGCTGGGCAGAGCAGCCCTGCCCCTTAGGCCGGGTATCACCTGAGTTATTCGCAACATAGCTCTAACCGGACCTAGTGCTACCAGACGTTGCAACCCCCCAGCAGGGCGGTTCTGTCTGATGTATCCTCATGCTGGTTCCCACCTTGGTAACCCATGACCTCCTTAGGTGGACCTCCACCTCGCGGTTAACTCCTTCAGTCCGCACTTTCTTCCCATGAGTTCTCCCCCATTGGTGAGACCATGTTGGTATCTCCACTAGTCTCCTCCCTGTGGTAGGAAGTGGTCTCTGTAGCGCATCCCCCGCTTGAGGAAGTAGCGCTTACCCAGTGGCCTTACGGTTCCGGGCGGCTTCTCGCTGTTAGAGAAACAAGGCTGCCGCCTGTGAGGCTGAAGGTAGGGGCCTTCCCACCTTTCTAGAAAGCTCTGGGACCCCCTACCTACCCACTGGTAGGTTACAATTTCGCGGTAGCGTCACGGCTGACAGGCCCAGGCCAGTCACCGTCGCTTTGTTGAGATTGTGACAGGGCACAGTGTTATGGCGTTTTCCATTGGAACCCCATCTGTCGGTTCGACACAACGTCGAGAGACCGACAGAAAGGGAACATCTCAGTTACGTTTGTAACCTCGGTTCCCTGATGGAGGGAACGAGACGTTGTGTCCTCTTGCCACAACACGTGCTGTCCACTTCAGCAGTCGTGAGAGGTCTCAGGCTCCTCAGAACTAAGGTGAATGAATGAGGCACGCCGTCTCCCTTTTATACCCGGATATCCGGGGGCGGAGTCTGGCATGCAAATTTCATTCGCCAATTTTCTTTGGCCTTTTCTAAGAAGTCGGAAGTGATTGGTTCTCAAGGACGAACCCCATCTGTCGGTTCGACACAACGTCTCGTTCAGGAAGAAAGAGCTGGTATGTTTGAGTGGAGGCGGAGACTAATTTGCATATTCATGGTTCAGCATATGATAAATACAGCAAGAGTGTAGTTACATTCAAGATATTATAGAGCATGAAATTATTTTCTCAGTTTGATGATCAAATATGATTTTTTTTTACATAAAATGATTGACTACCGAAGGACTTTTCAGGTATTACAACACTTTCTGGTAACTCCTAATCTTACCCATCAAACACTGTTACATCCTAAAGCTTTCCTAATACCTTCCAAAAAAAAAAATCAATCAACCGCTCTTAGGTCACAGCTCAATTTTCAAAGCTCCCTTTTACAATCTTTCCTCTTTTGAAATCGAAGCCCATGACCAGATTGTGTTTAATCCTGAAAGCGCATGGATTTCTGCCTGAGGCTCATTAGCACCTGCTCTCTCTTCCTCAGCGCTTCCGCAGACGTGCACAATTTTAAGCAATGTAAAAATCTAGAAGACAAACGTACTGTAAAGAAGTGGAACAAGAGTTCAAATGATGACAGACATCTCTGATAGCACAAAGACATCTGGGAAACGTCTATTTAATGTCTGCATTTACATCTGCAAGACGTATTTTTTACATCTGCTGCGCAGAGACACATCTTCTTTATACAGCGTGAGCTGGGCAGTTATCAATTCAGGCATGTGTCATCTGTACAGCGCGAGCTTCACAGTTATAAAGTGAGGCTTGATTGTATTGTTATTCTGATGTTATATTTAATAAAAGAGCTCCACAGTTATAAAGTCAGGCTAGACTGATCTGTAGAGTGCATGGTTTTATGCCCCTTAGCCTTGTTCATATTTGTTTACAACGCGATTTGCAGCCCGCAGCACAGAGCAGCGAGAGTCACGTGACAAAAGTGAAACATTTGTTGGAATCACAATGCCGGCTCAACATCATCAGGTCTATCAGCCAACGGCGAAGGACGACGGCATCGTCTATCGGCCCAACCCTAGTCGTCATGAAATGGAAGTATCGATTGTATTTTTTCCGTATCGTGACATATACCCGAGTGAAACAACTTCTGAAATGAGACAAAATGTTTAATATTGAAATATTATCTATTTCTAAGATGCTTCTCTAAATTTTCCTTAGAATAAATAACAGGAGCAAGTGGGACGGTTGTTGACATAGTAAGAAGCTATCAGAGCTATCAAATCAGTGTATGGATCAGAACATTTGATCTTAGAGGAAATCATCTTAAAAAAAGTTAATTTTGTGCCTTGTGATGGACTGGCCGTCTATGTAGGGTGTACAAAAGATGCTGGGATAGGCTCCAGCCATCCCTCAACCTGGAAGAATGAATAAATGGAGTTCATTTTGGGAGATTTGAGCACAGTCTGAGATATTTTTAAGATCCCTTCTAAGACTAAAGGATCTTACCATATCATCTGCAAGTGACAAAAAATCTGTACAAACCGATTCCTATTAATAGGTCTGAATCGAGGGGTCACGAAAGGTAATCTTAGCTCTCGGGAGCTTATGGTTAATAATCTGATCAAATGAAACTAATAGAAAGCAACATTTAATGGCTTGTACAAGCAGGTCAGAGTGTGTGCACGTCCTAAGCATAAGTGTGTCATTCTGAAGAGAGCATCAGTGTTAAATCACCTATTTACATACCCTTCACTGGATGTGTTTCTTTACCAGCTGGCTGGCTCAGCCGAAGTGACTGTACACTATTGTATATGAAGTGCACAGGCAGACACACTGTAAAAAATACAACTTCAAATTGTTCTCCCAACAAAGGTAATAAAGTAACTTTTTTTAAGTTTTTTTAGTAGAAGAAGACGAATGTATTATTTTGAGAATGCTGAAAAAAATTAGTCTAAATGTGGTACCAACAAAGATTATTTTGTTGACTGTACTTACATATCTAAGTGATTGTCCAAAGTGTGTCAAGAAGTTTGACCAACTTGCCAAAGTGTGTAATCTCAAAAAACAATTCCAGTGTTTGAAAGTTCCCAACATGCATTGCAGAATTTTCAATTCACCGGCTAAAATTATTAAAATGATTGTTATTTTAGTGTTTGCTGGCTATATTTTTTGTTTTTGTTGTCATTGTAAGTTACTATATGATGTTTAATGATGTTTGATGATTGTTACCATGATTGAGACTCATGTGCTCAGTGTTGAGGCCACTGCTAAAATGTTTAAAACAGCTTAAGCAGTTACTTAAGTAGAGTGTGTATATACTATATCTATTAAGTAGACTGTTTATATAACAATAGAACAATTATATATTGACGTTATACTGTATAAAACATAATCTTTTGAGTTGGGTCAACTAAGTCCATAGTTGAGTGAACTCAGAAATTTGATTGTTTCATATTTATTTTAAGTTGGTTCAACTATTTTTTTTTTCAATTGACAGTCATGTGACATTACTCAGTTAATTGAGTTAGGTGAAATACTTTGAGTAAACTCAAAAAAGCTGTGCAGCGAGTCGCCTTGAAATTTTAAGTTAAGTCAATTTTTCATTTTTTACAGTGCACAGTGGTAGCAGATCTAATTCAAAAATGAAATATAAAGTATGAGTTTAATCATGCTTGTCTAATCCTTTTTGTCTGGGGTGGTGAACAGCTGTCAATGACTACTAGGTAAGCGGATTACCAGCATTGAAGGCCTTCGGTGGCCAAGGAACTAATTATTGCTGCCGGCATAACATTTGCATAATATATTGACTTTTCCATAAAGTATTGCCAATGGTACTGTAGGTATATGATACCATTACAGCTGGCAGGTGAAGGAGTCACTCTGTGCTTTCTGGTGTGATATTTATAGCACAACACAACACTGTTGCCAGTGTCAGTGCTATGGAAGGCTGTTTAAATATACCCTCAATATGACCTTAGATTCGCAGGTAAACAGGGTGGATGTTTCTGCTGACCTAAACACACAGACTGTATTTATCCCCTTAATTTTTTTCATGGAGGGCAAAAAAACCTTTGCCCATGTTCCCACCACCCCATGTGTACATTTATTTTTACAGTTTATTCCATTTAGGAGAAGGACATTAGAGATAGTGTCAATTCTGGTTTTGAATGACTGCAAGTCAAACCTTTTATATCTTTCTTTCTGTCAAAATAAATGAACATGTGATTGAACTTCCGGCATGAAATGGAAGTAGCGATTGTTTTTTTACCTATCGTATCGTGACATATACCCAAGTAAAACAACACTGTAAAACTTTGCTGTAATTTCGCAGCAGATTTGCCAGTAACTTACTCTAGATTTAATGTACATTAAATTTTGTACATCTATTTTGTTTTAAGCATACACTTACCTAGTTTCTTTCATAAAACAAGACTAAATATCTTGGGTCACTTTTCTTGCTATGTAAATGTATCGTAATTTAAGAAGTTTTAAATATTTTTAAAGAAAACAAGAGAAAAATGCTTAGGAAGAATGTCAATTGCTGTGCTAATGCCATTGTCTCTTCTTGCTCATCTAGTCAATCTAAAAAGTCAAAGTGTTTTCATTTTGATTAAAGTAATTGAAAACAGTACTAATTGGAAAGTATATTAAGTAGTAATTCAATCTACAGCAAGTTACTGGCAAGCCTGCTGCAAAAATTACTAGGGATGCACCGATACCATTTTTTAAAGACCGAGTACAAGTACCGATATTTTTTCTGGTACTCGCCGATACCGATACCTGTAACCGATGCCTGTATAATGTACAATAATGTTAATAAACCAGTATCTTACTGGTACATTTTCTTTTTATCTTTTGTTTTTAGGTCTACTTAAATTTAAGTACTATTTTTTAATCAAGTTCTATTTTTATGATAAGTAGCACAATTTTACTAGCACATTTACTTCAGTTTACTAAAGTTATTATAGCGTGTTCAAGTCAACCGGACTTTTATTTTGACGGGACACCGCAAATGGTGTTTGTTTATGTGTTCGTGTCCTCGTGCAGTGAAACGCTGGTGCTGAAAGCTCCACAAGCACAATGCGTTCAGTACACAACCGCACCACTCTTTCACACACGGTAACGCAAAACAAGCAGAATACATATTTAAACAGTATCTGAATATTTCGTTAGCTGTTAAGCGCTAATTTCTTGTTAGGAAATGCCCGGATTCCTCGATTCTGTCTGCGTTTTCCGCATTGCGGAAAGTAAGTAACAGTAACACTGCAGAAAGAAAGAAAGTAACTGCAGCAGTAACACTGTTTTGCATGCTCTGGCGCTAAAGTTAGCATGAAATTCCCGCTTATTTACAGAAAATTTATAACGTTAATGCACATCATCAGCAACTCACCAGGAAAACAAACAATCTCAGACACCTTGGTCCACGCATAATTATTTTTATTTATGTTCCTGTACGCAAACAGGGACGCGTCGTATAGGATTGGGAAACCCGCCACAGCAATTACCAACTTCTCCATTTTGCTTGGGAACTAATGTGGTCGGAACCAAAGTTTACAGGGCTGTTTTCTCTGGAATCATCTCAAGCGATGGACTTCTACTGATTGGTTGCCGCCGAACCGCGTCATAGTTCATTACCATAAAGTTGACCTGATTTCAACTCTCCTTGACGCCCTCAACGGCCAAGACGCGCTGCGCTGCTGCTCGCCGCCGGCTCACATTGAAAATGAATGACTTCCGGCCACTTTGACGCTCTTAACGGCGGCGGTCTGAACGCACAGAATTATAGAATTATTACGTATTACATATATTATATTAGAATTATACAGTTCTGAGTAGATTTGAGATATTGAGTGTCAAAGTTTTTGCATTTCATATAGCACAAACTATATTGGGAACAAATCTCTTGTATTGTATTGTCTTGTATAAAAATGTATTCTAAATGTACAATATAAACATTTTCTGAAATTTGTAAATGGAGATTTTTGGAACATGTCAAATGCAGATAGAACCTTCTGATTCTAAAAAATCACTTTCTGTTTAGAATTATAAGGTTCTATCTGCAAAACATTCATTAAAGCAATACATTTTCAAGCAAAACAAACAATTTACTTATAATTTTTGTTAAAACATGAAATTAATGCTCTCATAATGTGTTGATAAAACTTGACATGTATAAAGAAAGATACATTTACATGCTTTTATGACATTTATTTTATATTTTAGTACGCCTAACTTTTGTTCAAGTTAAGCGTAAAAGGCAGTACAACGTCCTTCAAAATATTTTCTTTTGTGTTCTGCATAAGAAGGAAAGTCATACAAGTTCGGTATGACATGAGGATAAGTAAATGAAAAAATAATTTCATTTTGGGGTGTACTGTCCTTTTTAAAGCAATGTGTGTAGTTTCTCTTTCACTAAGCTGCTGTCAAACACCCCTTCTAAACAAGACAAACTGACAGTCCATTCACAAATTTATGTCAATCTTTCAACCAATGTGTCAAGGTGACAGAACTGCTCAAACAAACAATGATGCTGTTATAGTGTCCCAGAACCATAATGTTCATACAGTCGTCTCTGCATATTAAACCGGGAATGGAAAAAGTAAGTTAATACTGAATAAATGACTTCCCCTTTAAGTTCCTTTTTAACAAAAAGTGTTGTTAACTCGATAAAATAAACCTCAAAACACCACATCGGCTCCAAGGGCTGACCATAGAAATAACAATGTTCTTTATGGCTGTACGTGTATGAGTTTATTTATGTGTGCAAGTGCGAGAGCCACAGAGCAAGCGAAAGAAAGCGAGAACGAAAACCGTAGCGGGTCAAGAGATTACATGTAATTAAAGCAAATCAGTGTGATATAGTGTCCGTTCAGTTACGATTACATCAGCCCATTCATCTTTTGGATTGTATTGCCGTCCTCTCATCCAGCACCCGTTTAAACCTGTGCATTCACTGTCGTCATTACCCACTGAAGTACATAAGTTGCTATTGGTGAGAGCCCCCTGGGGAAATACTGAGCCATAATGAAATTTAACTCCGCTTTTCTGCCAATGACACTGAGATTAGATTCAATCAACTTAACCTGAGCATCACTGAGGCAGAACACTAACACCGTCCTATAACAAACAAAATCACACAAAATCATGGTTCTACTGCAAAGTATTGAACAAAATCAAAACATTACGCTTTGAGAACATTTCAAGTAGTGGACATTGTCATCTGCCAATGCTATCTGTGTCTGATACTGAGCTAAAATAATAACACATTATAGTCTGACAGGCTTCTGGATCTGTCTGTTCTAACTTTGCCAAGAGATTGATTGACAGGTGATCTGACCAGCTATGATGCCCATACTGTTTGTGTTTATTATGTTTTATTTCGAATTTCTCCAACTTCAATCCACGCATGCAATTCTGTCCTTACAGTACTTCTGTATGTTTAAGAGCTGATAAAGATTTTGAAACTGCCCCCCATCCATCCAGCACAAAGTAAAGTAATGAGCTACTTGCTCCTGCAATTATCGCGTTGACCTAAAAACGTCATTGGTGCAGTGGATGAGATGCAAAAAGACCACACAAGCTGCTGAGCCTTTGGCACAGTCCTGTGTGAGAGCCGTCCCACCCTGGCGCCCGAAAGGGCACAAATCTGTTCCTTCACAGTTGCTATGATAACACCTCACAGAGCAGGACAGAGTCACGCATGTTCACTCCCATCGCAGAAAACGACAAATCTGACTAAAAGATTACAGCATCCTTCCATTATTATTATTGACCCTGCTTAAAATGCTTTAAAGGTGCTGTGTAATTTTTTGGAGAATCTATAAACAAAAATGCAATATAATATACATAACTATGTTTCCCTTTCTGTCGGTCTCTCGACGTTGTGTCGAACCGACAGATTGGGGTTTGTCTTGAGAACCTATCATCTTCTGAGTATTTTGAAAAGGCCAATGAAAATTGGCGAATGAAATTTGCACGCCGGACTCCTCCCCGGATGTCCGGGTATAAGAGGGAAGCCGTGCTCATTCATTCACCGTTTGTTCTTCAGAGCCTGTGCATCTGATGAGCGACACAGCGATCATCAGTTATCAATATTCTGCTGGAATCTACGACGTGGTGCAGCGGACGGTCCCTTCCTGCAGTGACTCTCCCCTGGGCGTCTCGGCAGTTCCGTAGGTGTTTGAGCAAATTTCCTTTTCTAAAAGAGCAAATTTCTCCAGCGTGGCTTGTCCCGCTGTTCTCATGGGTGCAACACACTCATCAAGGAGGGGGACGGACACGATGCCTGCTTCCAGTACGCTGGGGCAGACGTTGTGGATGCGTCCTGCCCGCACTGCGGGCGGTGACAATTCAGACGTTGCGTCAAGGGTGGCTGTGTTCCCACGGGACTCAGCCACCACCTCGTTTGCTCCCCGTTCCGTGGCGGCAAGACTACGGCCCTGCCGTCCGCTACGGCTAGCAGCGAGGGTGATATGAGGATTACTGTGAGCGATAATCCGCCAGCCGCTGGCTCACGGACCGTTCGCACATCCTCTCGCTCGTCTGATCGTCCCCCAGGAGACGGTCCCACCGTCTTACTCCTCAATCACGTATTCGGACACAATGCGTGAAGATGAGGTCTTGCAGCATCGGGGGGTGACGTACTGCCATCCGACTCCGACGATTCCTTGGGCTCCCTCCATCGGGGGGTCGAGCCCAGGAAGAAGCGGGCGTCGAAATGTCAGCCATGCTTTCCCGGGCCGCCGTGAGTGTTGGGTTGCAGTGCCCACACTGCCTCTCCCGGCGCTCGCGGCTGGCTACATGGTGCCTCAGGTTTGAGCGAGCCTTGGGACCAAGCTGCCTCCTCTCGCCACGCTATGGCTCCTGCCAGGTCAGGGCATTGAGAGAGCTCCACGGGGATAAGACCGACCCAGCGCTTATGCAGTAACCCCGTGCCGCCACCGACCTCGCTCTACGGGCGACCAAGGTGACCACGCGGGCCCTGGGTCGGACGATGTCCACACTTATGGTCCATGAGAAACTCCTCTGGCCGAACCTTGCGCAGATGAGTACACCGAGAAGGTCCGCTTTCTCGACACACCCGTCTCGCAAGGAGGGGGATGGTTGGTGTTACTGTCGAGCCGCAGTTCTCGACAGTAAAGAAGCAGTCCTTCTGTGCCGCGACTCGGCTGCCTCGGCTGTCGAGTCCCGTGCACCGTCTGCTTCCCAGCAGCCATGGTCCTCTTCAGGAGGAGACAGCGAAGAGGAGACCATCGCCCCATCAGCAGCGGCGGAAGTTGCCCTCATGGGAAGACCTCAGGGAGATTGAGGCTACCATTGGGCCCGACCCCAGCAACATCGCTGGGAAATCGGAGAGGGACGGATCCTGCCCCGTCTCACCATCTTGTGGCCGCCTCCGGGGGGCTAGCGCCCACTTACTCTCAAAAGAGAGTCTCCTCTCTCTCTGGGTTATCACAGCCGCTCCACCCTCAGCACGAGGGTGGATGGAAACTCGACGTTGCGTCACGGCGAAGCGCAATGTCGAGTATAAACACCAGCCCTCAGCACTCTCAGTCAGACAGTGCGTTGAGCTGCATAGTCGCCAGGCAGGAAAAACAGCAGAGCCGATCTCCTCCCCGGGGGACCTCCCCCGGCAAGGAATCCGTACTGCTAGCCATCGAACCACCCCCCGGGGGGACGATGAAGAAGATCGAACCTTTAGTTCTGGGAGCCTGGCCGGGTTCCCAGACTGTCAGGCTGACTAGGGAAGACGATCCGTCTCGGCTACGCGATCCAGTCGCCTGCCCAAGTTCAGGGCATTGTATTTACCTCAGTCAGAGGCTAGGATGCTCCCGTACTTTGGGCCAAGGTCGCCACCCTTCTGGCGAAGAGAGCGATCGAGCCCGTCCACCAGCCGAGATGTTCAACGGGTGTTGCAGCCCGTACTTCATTGTCCCCAAGAAAGGCAGGGGGCTGCGCCCTATCTTGGATCTGTGTGTTCTGAACAGGCACCTACACAAGCTGCCTTTCAGGATGATCACGCAGAAGTGCATCCTGACGTCCGTCAGGTGTCAGGACTGGTTCATGGCAATCGACCTGAAGGACGCGTACTTTCATGTCTCGATCCTCCCTCGACATCGGCCGTTCCCACGGTTCGCATTCGAGGGACGGGCATATCAGTACAGGGTCCTCCCCTTCGGTCTGTCCCTGTCTCCACGAGTCTTTACGAAGGTCGTGGAAGGAGGTGTGCGGGTACTAAACTATCTCGACGACTGGCTCAGCTTGGCGCACTCTCGAGATCTGTTGTGTACACACAGGGACCTGGTGCTCCGGCACCTAGATCGGTTGGGGCTACAGGTCAACTGAGAAGAGCAAGCTCTCTCCGGTGCAGAGCATCCTCTTTCTCGGTATGGAACTCGACTCTGTCCTCATGAGCTGCCCCGCTCACCCCCCGCGGGGGGCGCGAGACCCACGACGAGGAAGCCCGCGCTCACGCGGCCTCCCGGAGGCAGCGATCAGTGTTGAACTGCCTGAAGCTCTCAGGCAGTCAGCGGTCCCCCTTATACAATTTCAGAGGCTCCTGGGATACAGGGCATCCTCGGCGGGGGTGGTCCCCCTCAGGTCGATGCACATACGACCGCTCCAACACTGGCTACAGAGTCAGGTTCCTTGGAGAGCGTGGCACACCGGCAGCAGGCGTAGGGTCATCACGCTTTTCTGCCGATGCACCCTAACCCCTTGGTCTCCCATGACCTTCTTGCGGACAAGGGTCCCCTTAGGGCAGGTGCCAGGCACATCGTGGTGTGACGGATGCCTCCCTGCAGGGTTGGGGTGCCGTGTGCAACAGGCATGCAGTGTCGGGGCGGTGGACGGGCCCCTGCCTGCGTTGGCATATCAACTGCCTAGAGTTGTTGGCTGTGCTACTTGCACTGAGGAGGCTACTACCTCTTGTGCATGGACAAGCACGTGCTGGTCCGGTCGGACAGCACAACTGCCGTGGCTTATATCTATCGCGCTCACGGCAGCTAACACGACTCTCCTGATGCCTCCTTCTTTGGAGTCAGCAGGTGATCAGCTCCCTGCGAGCCACACACATCCCAGGCGTCCTGAACCAGACAGCCGATGCGCTCTCTAGTCAGTTGACGCCTCGCGGAGAGTGGCGACTCCATCCCCGCACAGTCCGGCTCATTTGGGAGCAGTTCGACCAGGCACACGTGGTCCTGTTTGCCTCTCCGGACTCCACCCATTGTCCGCTTGGTACTCCCTGACCGAGGTACCCCTCGGCACGGATGCCCTTGCGCACAGCTAGCCGCGGGACAAGCGTAAGTACGCCTTCCCCCCCAGTGAGCCTCATTGCACAGGTCCTGTGCAAGGCCAGGGAAGAGGAGCATCAAGTGGTACTAGTTACGCCCCTTTGGCCTAACCAGGAAAGGTGGCCTCCCCATGGTGAAGAGCCTGCTTCCCCAGGGGAAGGGGCACGTTACGGCATCCCAGGCAGAACCTGGACTCCATGTCTGGATGGGACGAGGAGATCCTGAGTGGCCCACCCCCGGTCTGGTTGGGACGTCACTCAGGCTAGGGCCTTGGCCACTGGGCGGCTATACGACCCATAAGTGGCGCATCTTCTCGTCCTGCGGAGTTGCTCGAACGGGAACGGGCTGTCCCTTCCTCAAGAGAGACTGGGGAGTAATCTCTCCCCCTCCACACTGGGAGTGTATGTAGCCGCTACGGCTGTTCATCATGACCCAGTTGCTGGGTAACCTCTGGGATGGCACGACCTGGTCATTAGGTTCCTAAGGGGCGCGAGAAGGCGACCACCTTATCTGCGCTCCGTACCCTCTTGCGACCTAGGTGGCGGGCCTCAAGAGGCCCCACCCCCTTCGAGCCTCTTGTAGCTGCCGCTCTTTCTCACTCTCAATAAAGACGGCTCTCCTGATGGCGCTCACCTCCAAGAGGGTAGGGGACCTGCAAGCACCCTCCGTGTCCACAGATTGCCTAGAAGTCAGGCCTGGGGATTCTCACGTTATCTTGAGACCCCGCCCCGGCTACGTGCCCAATGTTCCCAACACTCTCCCGAGAGACCAGGTGGTGAACCTGCAGGCGCTCCCCACTGGGGAGGAAGACCCAACCTATCCGTGTTGTGTCTAGTAAGCGCACTGCGCCTCTACTTGGACCGCACGCAGAGCCCAGAAGCTCTGAGCAGCTCTTTGTCTGTTTCAGAGGTCAGCAGAAGGGGAGGGCTGTCTCCAAACAGAGGCTGGTGCACTGGATCGTGGATGCCGTCGTTATGGCATACCGATCTCAATTCGCCCCTGCCCGTTGGGAGTGAGGCACACTCCTCATGGCCACTGGCTCAGGGCGCCTCTCTAGCAGACATCTGCAGAGCTGCAGGTTGGGTTATGCCCAACAACTCCGTGAGGTTCTAGTACCTATGCGCGGAGCCGGTGTCAGCCCGCGTCCTGCAGGCCAATGTGTAGGACCAGCAGCCGGTAGGGCGTACGCCTGCGAAAGCCCTTTCCCCTTCCTCTAGGGGGATCTGTGGCTATTACGCCTCCCCTCTTTCCCCCACTGGGTAAAGAACAGGCATTTTATCCATCACTAGCCCCTTCCTCGGGGCAGGCTGGGCAGAGCAGCCCTGCCCCCTTAGGCCTGGGAACAGTTGAGTTATCTCCCACATAGCTCTAACCGGACCTAGTGCTCCAGAAAAGGTAACAGCCTCCGTGGGCTGTTCCGTCTGATGTATCCTCATGAATGGTTCCCACCTTGGCAACCCATGACCTCCCTAGGTGGACTCCCACCTTGCGGTTAACTCCTGCAGTCCGCACATCTTCCCATGAGTTCTCCCCTGATGGTGAGACCATGTGGTGTCTCCACTAATTCCTCCCTACGGTAGGTAGTGGTCTCTGCAGCGTTTTTCCCCCAGGGGGGAATAATGCTTACCCAGTGGCCCTTACGGTGCTTCTCGCTGGTTAGAGAACTAGGCCTCCGCCCGTGACGGCCGGTGGCAGGGGCTTCCCATCTTTTCACAAAAGCTCTGGGACCCCCTACCTCTCCACTGGACGGTCACAATTTCGCATTAGCGCCTACGTCTGACTCGCCCAGGCCAGTCAATGTCGCTCCGCTAGAGATTGTGACACGGCTCAGCGCTGTGGCGTCTTCCATAGGAACCCCAATCTGTCGGTTCGACACAACGTCGAGAGACCGACAGAAAGGGAACGTCTTGGTTACGGATGTAACCTCAGTTCCCTGATGGAGGGAACGAGACGTTGTGTCCTTTATGCCACAACACTGGCCGCCAGCCGCAGCGGTCGGGGGATGCTCTCAGGCTCCTCAGATCAAATGGTGAATGAATGAGCACGCCGGCTTCCCTCTTATACCCGGACATCCGGGGAGGAGTCCGGCATTCAAATTTCACTCGCCAATTTTCATTGGCCTTTTCAAAATACTCAGAAGATGATAGGTTCTCAAGACGAACCCCAATCTGTCGGTTCGACACAACGTCTCGTTCCCTCCATCAGGGAACTGAGGTTACATCCGTAACCAAGATGGTTCAGAGGTGTATAAAGACCTTGTAGAATGAAGCGTTATGTTTTTTTTACCTCAAGCTATTTCTATCTACATACACCGTGGGTCGCCTTGCATGCCATTCGTCATGTTGTTTCTACAGTAGCCCTAAACGGACAAACTAGCGTAAACTTCGTAATTACGTTATCTCCTTCGGCAAAGACGCGAGAACGTGACGAAATTTTAGTTCTGTGAGCGGGGGAGTGATCTGTTGGTTGCAATTCACAACCTCACCGCTAGATGCCGCTAGATTTCATATACTGGACCTTTAAACACTTGGAACAGAGGGCCTCTGCTCTCAAGGTTCATTAATGTTTCTTGTTTACAACCTCAATATACCAAAAAATCATTATAGATATCAGAGTCAAGCAAAACACGCTCCGAGAGTGAATACTGTATTCATTACTGTATAACTTGAAAGACGGATTTACTCCTGCGCTAAAATGTGCTTGTCAATCCTAGCTTTGAAGTGTGTCCATGGCTACTGATACATTTATGTAGCTGTGCTAAATAGTAATACAAGACTCATTTCTATACATTTTTGCATAGTCTAGCGGGCTTATACAGAGCATCATATGCACGGGTGCTGCAAGGGAAGCATATTAACGTTGCAGTTTCTTATTTCTTAAATGAATTTTTTCTACTGTAGCTACATGGGCCCTGGACGCCTCTCAGTTCTGTGCCCAGGACCTTTTTGTGTTTCAAGACTCTCTCTACACACGACCAAAAGACACAGCATGAAAGAGTGAGAAAGAAATCGAGAAGGCGTGTGAAATGATGAAATAAGCAGTAAATGCTGTATTCAGCAGTCACATCGTAAATGCAAAAAAGGAAATAAAAAAAACGTCCCTTGCTATAAATACATTCTGTGTAACTGTTCATAGGAAGTTTGACCTTTAACACAATTTGAAATACATGGAATTACCGAACGTCCTTCACAGAAATTGGCTTTTACTGAAAGGTCATTTTAGCTTGTTTGCTATGCAGAGCGTATGGACGGGAGCTAGTAAGCTTCCTGGGTTTTCTAAACAAGCAATCCAATGGAAAATGAAATGGGATATCACGTATAATGCAGTTTATGACAAGGGAAATAAGAAGAGATTGAAACGAAATGGATACAGGCGACACCTCTGACCTTTCTTACAAATTTGTAAATCTGAAATTTCAACATTAACTGATGGGGAAACAGAAATGAACTTGGATTTATGGAACATTGAAACGACTCCATGAGGACCATTATAGAAAGGGGTTATTTGTCTATTTTACAATCCTCACACATTTGTTGGTGTTTTTTGGATCAATGTCAATGAGAATTTGTTGGTGTTTTTAGGCATTTGTGTGAATTAGCCTTTAGATGTGAAATACCTCACATTCAAAGCCATCAAACATAGTTTATAAACTCAATGCATCAAAAATAAAAGTATTCCTTTTATTATTCAACACACACAGATGTGCACACGTACACACAACGACAAAGCTACTGGCATTGGTCCTACTCAGCAGAGAAGGCACATGTCAACATTTGGTGCAAAGGGTGAATCTCACAGCTCTTGGCAGACGCAAAGCAAGACACCCGGAGAAAAACTGACCTGCCATACCAGGGGCTCCACATTGTCGGTCGCAGAGGAGAGACAGACACTGAGGACAACTGTATGAGAAGAGGCGGTGAGTATGCTGGCTATGATGGCATCCCTCATGGAGAAGGGAAGCATGGTGTAAACCACAAAGATGATGAACAAGAAGAAAGACACCTGAAAACAGAACAAACAGAGTAAAGGTTATGAAAGAGCAACAAATGCTGGAAAACAAGAGTAGGCCTATTATGTTGGTTTCATTTTGTTTATACAGTGTAATGCTGACTTGTCTATACAGAGCCACTTGAGATAAAGGGGTGAGAGATGCAATTTCATGTTTTGCTTTTGATTTAGTGTGTTATATAACCGTTTGTGCATGTATAAGACGTCCAAAGTCACAAAATTCAAAGTATTGTACAAAATGTTTTAAAGCTTGTCCACATCGGGACGATAATCGTGCGGGCTTATCGCCAGCGTTTTCGAGACTTTTTTAACGTCCATACCCAAGCGATTTTCACTGGCGATGAGCCAAGTGAACGTGCAAATTTGAACCCAGACATAGATGACGTTTACCGAAAAACTGAAATACCCCGGTACACAAGGTTGCGCTGTGCAACTGTATGCTTCTGACACTCGCTTGTCACACAGAAAAAGAATTCATCTCGCCTCGATGCATCTTTCGTCTACTTACTTCCTCTTCATCTGTGCTCGGCAAGACCAAGTCGTATTTTACTGTAACTACAGCAGCTACAGGCACGTGTACAAAAGCATCAATCCCACTGGTCAACCAGTTTTTAACGCGGCCTATCAAACCCCCCCCAAAAAACGAGCCTGAGGCATTTTTTTTTATGCTGGCCTGCCGTTTTACGCGATGGTGTGCACACTCACATTGGCTCCCTTTGTTTAGTCACGAAGCATAAAACGTTGTCGAGACAAGCCTTTACTCTAACTAAAAGAGAATTCTGATCCAGATCTGACTAAAATGCCTCTATCAATCATGCCCCCACAATTCTATGCCAGTTTGTGGTAATGTATGCATGCTGCTGCCCAAATGTACACACAGAGAAGAAGGCGTAGCTTCAATTATTACAGCCGTGGTGCTGCAGCCGCCATGTCACAGTGTAAATGCATAAGACAACATAAAAACATCCCTCTGTAAAGTGTTTTTCTGGTCGATCTGTTGGTTTCATTCTCCTAACTAGGTTTGAAGGCGAAACTACTGCAGGTTTTACTCTTTATGCACTTATTTACTTGTGTTTATGCTATTTATTATAACCGGTCCGACGGTAATCCACTCCGAGTGGTTGGCGAGGCAAACTGACGATCGTTTCGGCATGAGAGTTGCACGCTCTGGGCTTTCACACACTGTCTGGCCTCTGCTGCTTCATGATTTAATCTGACACTGCTTTTATTAGCGTACTGTTTTTGAAACTGTTATTACGCGAAGCATCTCCAAGTGAGTGGATGGATAAACTGACAATCAAATTTTTGCCACACGCTTGAGGTATTCAGCCAGTTTTAAAGGGGGCATATGGCGGAAGTACGTGTTTTTCTGTGTTTTTGGTGTGTTATAAGTTGCCCATGCATGTATTAGACACGTAAAATTGAACGAATGAAAGTGTGGGAACAAAAGATGCATTCTATCTAAAAGCGAATGCTCAACCAGACCTGCCTGAAACGCCTCATGTAACCACATCCCGGCGAATCTATGTAACTTCGTAACATGATTTGACTAAGACCGCCCAAATCTACACATAGTAAAGGTGGGCGTAATTGTAAATCTCATTGTATCGCCTGTCAGTACAATTGCTTTGGAACCTGATGTTCCGAATATGGTAAGGGGCGTTACATTTCTGTGAAATGCTTGCAGTATTTGACCAATCACTACGCACTGGTGAACTGAACCTATCAACTTCTGACTAGTTTAGAAAAAGCCAATGAAATTGGCGAATTAAATTTGCATGCCGGACTCTGCCCCCGGATATCCGGGTATAAAAGGGAGACGGCGTGCTGCATTCATTCACCTTTGTTCTGAGAAGCCTGAGAGACCTCTCACGACTGCTGCAGCAGGCAGCACGCGTTGTGGCATAAGGGACACAACGTCTCGTTCCCTCCATCAGGGAACTGAGGTTACATCCGTAACCAAGACGTTCGCTTTCTGTCAGTCTCTCGACGTTGTGTCGAACTGAAAGATGGCGTTCCCATGAAAAACGCTACGACGCTTTGCCCTGTCACAATCTCTAGCGAAGCGACGGTGACTGGCCTGGGCGTGTCAGCTGTGAGCGCTACCGCGAAATTGTAACCTACCAGTGGATAGGTAGAGGGTCCCAGAGCTTCTTTTGAAGGTGGGAAGGCCCCTGCCTTCGGCCCTCACAGCACCGTAAGGCCACTGGGTAAGCGCTACTTCCTCTAATGGGGGATGCACTACAGAGACCACTTCCTACCATAGGGAGGAGCTTTAGTGGAGATACCAACATGGTCTCGCCGTTTAGGGGAGTACTCATGGGAAACATGTGAGGACTGAAGTAGTTTACCGCGAGGTGGAGGTCCACCTAGGGAAGGTCATGGGTTACCAAGGTGGGAACCAATCATGAGGATACATTAGATGGAACCGCCCTGCTGGGGGGGTTACAACGTCCGGTAGCACTAGGTCCAGTTAGAGCTGAGGCTCTGTGTGCGGTCCAAGTAGAGGCGCAATGCGCGTACTGGACACAACATAGATGGTGTTGGGTCTTCCTCCCTGGTGGGGAGCGCCTGTAAGTTCACCACCTGGTGTCTAGGGGGAGTTGTGGGAACTTTGGGCACGTAGCCGGGCCGGGGTCTCAGGATAGCGTGAGAATCACCGGACCCGAGTTCTAAGCAATCTGTGGACACGGAGAATGCTTGCAGGTCCCCTACCCTCTTGAGTGCCATCAGGAGAGCTGTCTTCATCGTGAGGTGAGAAAGAGCGGCATCTCCGAGGGGCTCGAAGAGGGGCCTCGCCCGGACCACATCAAGGTCGCAAGAGGGTACGGAGCGCGGACGAGGCGGTAGCCTTCTCGCGCCCTTTAGGAACCGAATGATCAGGTTGTGCTGTCCTAGAGATTTACCAGCAACTGGGTCGTGATGAGCGGCAATGGCGGCTACATACACGTTCAGTGTGGAAGGGGAGAGATTACTCTCGAGTCTCTGGAAGGACAGCATGTTCCCGATCGAGCAACTTCGCGGGTCTTCTCTTTGAGAAGAGCACCAGGATGAGAAGAGGCACCACTTATAGGCATATAGCCGCCTAGTGGCCAGGGCCCTAGCCTGAGTGATGGTCTTAACCGCTGCAGGGTGTAGGCCACTCAGGATCTCCTCGTCCCGTCCAGAAGCCAGACATGGAGGTTCCAGAGGTCTGGCCTGGGATGCCATAATGTGCCCTTCCCCTGGGAAAGCAGGTCCTTCGTCAGGGGAATCGGCCAGGGGGGAGCTGTCGTCAAGAGCATTAGCTTCGAGAACCAAGTCCGGTTGGGCCAGTATGGCGCAACTAGTAGCACTTGATGCTCCTCTTCCCTGACCTTGCACCGGATCTGTGCAATGAGGCTCACTGGGGGGAAGGCGTACTTCCGCTTGTCCCACGGCCAGCTGTGCGCTAGAGCATCCGTGCCGAGGGGGGCATCGGATGGGGAGTACCCTAGCGGGCAATTGGTGGTGTCCAGGGAGGCGAACAGGTCTACCTGAGCCTGCCCGGACTGTACCCAAATGAGCTGGACTGTGTGGGGGTGGAGTCGCCACTCTCCGCGATGCGTCAATTGACGAGAGAACGCATTGGCTGTCTGGTTCAGGTCGCCTGGGACATGTGTGGCTCGCAGGGAGCTGATCACCTGCGGACTCCACAGGAGGAGGCGTCGGGCGAGTCGTGTTAGCTGCTGTGGCGGTTGATATACGCTACTGCAGTTGTGCTGTCCGACCGGACCAGCACGTGCTTGTCCTGCACGAGAGGTTGTAGCCTCTTCAGTGCAGGTAGCACATCCAACAACTCTAGGCAGTTGATATGCCCGCGCAGGCGGGGGCCCGTCCATCGCCCCAACACTGTGTGCCCGTTGCACACAGCACCCCAACCCTGCAGGGAGGCTTCTGTCGTCACCACGATGCGCCTTGTGACCTGCCTGAGAGGGACACCCATCCGTAGAAAGGTCATTGAAGACCAAGGGGTTAGGGTGCGTCGGCAGAGAGGCATAATCACTATCCGCCTCCTGCCTCCTGCCATGCTCTCCAGGGAACTCGACTCTGTAGCCAGTGTTGGAGCGGTCTCATGTGCATCAACCCGAGGGGTATCACCCACGCCGAGGATGCCATGTGCCCAGGAGCCTCTGAAATTGTTTCAGGGGCACCGCTGACTGCTTGAAATGTTCCAGACAGTTCAACACTGACTGAGCGCGCTCTGTAGTCAGTCGTGCTGTAATGGAGACAGAGCTCTGCACAGGGGAGAGCTTGCTCTTTTCTCAGTTGACCTGTGGTCCCAATCAATCTAGGTGCCGAAGCACTAGGTCCCTGTGTGTACATAACAGATCTCGCAAGTGTGTCAAGATGAATCAGTCTTCGAGATAGTTTAGTACCCGCACACCTCTCTCCCTGAGGGGAGTGAGGGCGGCTTCCACGATCTTCGTGAAGACTCGTGGGGACAGGGACAGACCGAAAGGGAGGACTCTGTACTGATATGCCTGACCCTCGAAAGCGAACCGTAGGAACGGGCGATGACGAGGGAGAATCGAGACATGAAAGTAAGCGTCCTTCAGGTCGATTGCCACGAACCAATCCTGACATCTGATAGACGTCAGGATGCACTTCTGCGTGAGCATCCTGAACGGCAGCTTGTGTAGGTGCCTGTTCAGGGTACGCAGATCTAGCAATCCCCGCTTTTTTAGGGACGATGAAGTACGGGCTGTAAAACCCATTGAACATCTCGGCTAGAGGGACGAGCATGATCGCTTCTTCCTCTCCAGAGGGGTGGCGACCTCGGCCCGAAGCATGGGAGCATCCTTGCCTCTCACTGAGGTTTGAGAGGATGCCCCAAAACTTGGGCGGGCGTCTGGGGAGTTGGATCGCCGAGACGGATCATATTACATAGTCACCGTGATGGTTTGGGAAGCTCTTGTCAGGCTCCCAGGGACCGAGACAGGGAGGCTAGGGGTACGTTCTGCTTCATCGACCTCCCGGGGGGGTGGTTCGATGGCTGGCAGTGCGGATCAGAGATCGGCTCTGCTGATTTACCTAACTGGTGATGATGTAGCACACCGCACCGTCGATTGAGAGTGCTGAGGGCTGCTGATTATCCTGAACATTGGGTCTCGCCGCAACGTCGAGTTGCCGAACACCATCGTGTAGAGGGTGAGAACGGCTGTGATAAACACCCAGACGATGATGTAGCACAACGCACCGTCGATTGAGAGTGCTGAGGGCTGCTGATTATCCTCGACATTGGGTCTCGCCGTGACGCAACGTCGAGTTGCCGAACACCGTCATGTAGAGGGTGAGAGCGGCTGTGATAAACACCCAGAGAGAGAGAAAATTCATAGACGTGGGCTGTTGGGACGGGGTAGGAACCGTCCCGGATAGACCAACCAGCGATGGAATGGCTGGGGTCGGGCCCGATGGTATTCTCGATCTCCCTGGGGTCTTCCCATGAGGGCCGCTTCAGCTTCCGCCGCGGCTGCTGATGGGGTGGTGGTCTCCTCTTCAACGTCTTCTTCCGGGGGGCCGCCTGAGTGGGGGCACCGGAGCCGGAGAGCGTCGAAGAGGACCAGGGCTGACGGTGCACGAGATCTCGACGGCCAGAGGGCGGCCGAATCGCGGCGGGGGAGGATATGCTTGATAGCCTCTGTCTGCTTCTTTGCTGTCGAGAACAGCCCCCCCTTGCGAGATGGATGCGTCGAGAAAGCGGACTTTCTCAGCATCACTCATGTGTGCAAGGTTCAGCCAGAGGTGTCTCTCCTGGACCACAAGTGCGGTCACCTTGGTCACCCGTAGAGCGAGGTCGGTGACGGCGCGGAGTTCCTGCATAAGCGCTGGGTCGGTCTTACCCTCATGGAGCTCTCTCGACGCCTTGGCCTGATGGACCTGCAGGATGGCTATAGCGTGGAGAGAGGAGGCAGCTTGGCCCGCAGCAGAGTAAGCTCTCGACACCAAAGATGCCGAAAAAACCTACATGCTTTGGACGGGAGTCTAGGTCGAGCCCCCCTGGGGGACATCAACGTATCCTCTAGCTGCCCCACCATCGAGGGAAGAAAGGGCAATGGAACTAGTTTGACGTGCATGCGCCGAAAGGGGGCGTTCCAGGTCTTACTACGTTCCTCATGCACTTCCGGGGAAAACACGGCACTGGGGGCGAGCGTGGCTTGGAGCCGCGCTCAAACCCGAGGTACCATGTATCCAGCCGCGAGCATTGGGAGAGGCAGTGCAGTGCACTGCAACCCAATGCCGGCGGCCCGGGAAGGCACCCTCCGATGCTGCAAGGGACATCTCATCATCATGCACCGTTTCCGAATACGTGGTTGAGGAACAAGACGGTGGGACCGTCTCATGGGGAATGGTCAGACAAGCGAGACGAGGTGCGAACGGTCTGCGAGCCGGTGGCTGACGGATTAGCGCTCACAGTAATCCTCATATCACCCTCGCTGCTCGCCGTAGCGGACGGCAGGGCCGTGGCCACTGCTGTCACGGAACGGGAAGCAGATGAGGTGGTGACTGAGTCCCGTGGGAACACAGCCACCTGTGACGCAACGTCTGAATCGTCAACCGCCCGCAGTGTGGGCAGGACGTATCCACAAGGGCTGCCCCAGCGTGCTGGAAGCAGACATCGTGTCCGTCCCCCTCCTCGATGAGTGTGTTGCACCCACGAGAACAGCGAGACATGCCACGCTGGAGAAATTTGCTCTTTCAGAGATAAAAAAACTCAAACACTTCTGGAACTGCCGAGACGCCCAGGGGACGTCGCTGCAGGAAGGGACAGTCCGCTGCACCACGTCGTAAGATTCCAGCAGTAATTCGGCGTAGAGTTTGAAGTCTCGAAGTCGATCATGTGTGAATGCTCCGAAGAACAAAAGGTGAATGAATGCAGCACGCCGTCTCCCTTTTATACCCGGATATCCGGGGGCGGAGTCCGGCATGCAAATTTCATTCGCCTTTTCTAAACTAGTCAGAAGTTGATAGGTTCTCAAGAGCGAACCCCATCTGTCGGTTCGACACAACGTCGAGAGACCGACAGAAAGGGAACACAAATTGTACCGAGTTGTCTGTGTTAAATAACATTGATCTCTCAGTGCCAGAGTCACAAAGACCCTTTTGTGATATGACATCAGAAAGAGTATGGATGGTTTGTTTTTCTAGTGAGAAAATAAGCTCCATATTCAAAACAGATATAAAATCACATAAACTATTGCTGGATGCACACCTGTGCGAACTGTCAGCCCTTCATACACCTGAGACTCGTTCCCCCCATTGACTATCACCATATATTCAGGTAAGACAAGAATATAATCTCACAATAATCAATTTATTTTTAATATTACTTTTTTTATGATTCAGTCACACTAAAATATGAATTAATGAAACTGCAGTTTAGATTAAATGTGAGCGCAGTGTCTATGCACGTCAGACAAAATTAAACAAGGATCTGTACCTGAAAATGATTATTAAAGTATTTACAATATACTGTACCCCCACAGTGTATCTCAATGTAATGTTTTCTTTCTCATTCAGCTCTGGACATCTACAGTAAATATTAAACATGCCAATAGAAGATCTACAGTTATTTCAGAGCTCTTCTAACGGCACCAAGAATTATTTCACGATTTGCATTGATCATCCTCCAACTCTTTTGATATGGCCCGCTTTTTCTGTATTATGCTTTCTGCTAGGTTTCCCAGCCACTATTCTGGTGCTTCGGGAACTCTTTCAAAGACGTCGCCAAAACACCACTAATGACTTTTTTGTGTTTAATCTGACCGTCATCGATCTTGGTTTCCTAACTATTCTTCCTATTAACATTATGAACTACATAGTTTGGTACAATACCGAATTTGAATGTTTTTGTAATTTCATGTATTCAATAACCATGTCCGGCAGACCTCTCTTCATGGCTTGTGTCTGTGGAGAGTATTATTTTGCTGTTGTCCATCCTATCATGTACAGGACCAGCAAGAGAGCAGCAATGATTAGGAAGGCGATTGCCGTGATCACCTGGTTGTTCATGAGCAGCTATGGAATTGTTATAGGCGTATATCAATGGGCTTTGACAACTACCATTGCAGCGATACCACTGCTTATTGCTCTGCCTATCATTTGTTTTTGTGATGTATGCGTTTATCGTGCCTTGAGAAAAAATGATCCCTCGGGAAAAAGCGAAGTACATCCACAGAAGAAGAGAGCACTACGGACCATCATTAGCAGCTTTGTTATGACTTTCACTGCATACCTGCCGCCAGCAGTTATCTTCGCAATGGGACATGATATACCAATGAATTTTGATGAGTACTACTGTACTTTTATCTTTCTTGCCATTTCCTTCAGTATTTTGGGATCTGTCATTATGCCATTTCTATATTTGGAGAGTTTAGGTCAGCTCGACATACAAAAAATGTTGGAAAAAATTAAATTGTCGGAAAGACCTTTCTGTTGTTCTTAAAATAGTTTGATTGTAGTTAGTGATACATTCGACTTGTGAGTGACAATCATTCTTTTGAGTTGATAGATGTAGTCCAACTGTTTTATGTAAATTAATTTGAGTGCTTGTAAACTATTTTGTAAACTACAAGTTCATCTTCTTAACAAATACAATCATTCATTTGTTTAAAACTCAATACACTTTTGCTTTCTCTCTCCCTCTCTCTCTCTCTCTCTCTCTCTCTCTCTCTCTCTCTCTCTCTCTCATATGGAAATGAGCTGCACTAGCACAACATACAAAATTTCTCAGGGTAAAAAGTACAAAAATGACATATCACTAACTAAACTTTAACCATAATATGACACTATGTGTGAAAAAAATGTCAACAGTACAATAAAATAATAAATAATGAAATGGTAAATAACTGTTCAACTGTTGTTCAATTGATTGCAATATTTGTGAACTAAACAGACACAAAGAATTGCTTTGTATGAAGTCAAAAAAGCACCAATATTTGAAGAGTTTGGTTCCAAAATGAGTTAACTCCGTTTTAAATTTTTAAAAATGTTTTTTTATTGTGCATTCAATTAATATCAATCAAACTGCAGTTGGTTTGTTTTGATTTAAGCCTTAATTACTCAAAAAATACAGCTAACTAACACAATAAAACAATTAATAATTAAAAAAAAAAAAATCTCATTTTGGAACCAAACTCTTCATTTATTGTTTCCAAGTTAAACAATGCATGTTTCAGGGACTGCGTTCTACATTGAAATTTGATCAATTCTTTAAAACACTGTCATGGTTCTGCCCCACCTTGTCTTGCTTCTCTTGACCTAGTGGCAGAACCATGATAGAACCTCTTGTTCTAGTTTAGTTAGTCCCTGTCCTTGTTGCTATGTTTTGTTATGTTCCCCCACGTGGGTCTTTGTTTTGTATTTTTTAGTTATAATTAAAGTCTGTCTTGTTAACCCCTTACCCGCGGTCTGCACTTGGGTCCTCTGTCCTTGTCCTCACCACCCACGTTCATGACAGAATGAACCAGCCAACGTCGGACCCAGCAGACAGAGGGATCTCAGCGGGAGGGGACGATGCCGCCGGACTCCCTTCCAGGGTTGAATCCGCCGGACTCCCTTGAGTAGGCGCCGGTCTTCCAGTCAGGATCGACCGCCGGACTCCCTTCCGGGGTGAGACTGCCGAACCCCGATCCAGATCGAGACTGCCGGGCTTCCCTTCCAGGGTTGAGGTCGTCGGATCTCCCTGTTCAGGGTTTAGGCCGCCGGTGTCCTGTTCCCACTGCAGATCTCTGCCGGCCTCCCAGCTGGTAGCCAAGCCTGTCGAACGACTGTTTTGGTGTTTGTCCTTGTTTTGCTGCCAGCCGCCATCCAGCCCGCGCCATGTCCCTGTCCAGTCCGGCCATCCAGCCGGCGCCATGTTCTTCCGTCCCATCCCAAGCCGCAGCTTCACCGCACGCCATTACTGTCCAGCCGGCACCTTCCCAAGCCGGCACATGTACATGTCCAGCCGCCTTCCAGCCGGCACCATGTGCTGTTCCAAGCGGCCTTCGTGCCAAGCACCATGTCTTTTTTTGGACTTTTTTTCCCCCAATGTATCCGTTTTGGTCGTGTTTGTATAATGTTTTTTTCACAGTCTGTCTAGTCTGTGTTTTGCTTAGAGAATACATCAATGAGACTTCTCTCTTAAGGAGCTCTCTATGGTTCTGCCACCTTGTCTGCTTTCTCTTGACTATCAGAACCAAATAGAAACCTTGTTTTATGTGGAAGTGACGTGTTTGTCCCCATGTCTTCCACTCGCCGATGTTGGAGTCTCTGTTCCGCCCTTTCGTCTCGTTATTGTTTGTTAATTAGTTCATGTCCTGCACCTGTCCCCTCTTGATTTATCCCCTTTATTATGCCCTTGTGTCTTCTGTCTCGTGCTGGTTCATTGTTCTGTTGTGTTCTGTTTGTGTCATGTGGGTGAGTTACTGTTCTGTAGTTAGTTTAGTTTATTGTGGTTATGTCAAGTGTTATTATTTCTAGTCTAGTTAGTCCCTGTCCTTGTTGCTATGTTTTGTTATGTTCCCCCACGTGGGTCTTTGTTTTGTATTTTTTAGTTATAATTAAAGTCTGTCTTGTTAACCCCTTACCCGCGGTCTGCACTTGGGTCCTCTGTCCTTGTCCTCACCACCCACGTTCATGACAAACACGTCATATTTTTATGCGATGTTTACATAAAGCTGTCAGAAGCTTTTTGTAATAACTCAATATTGAAAACATATGGGTGAAATAATGTGTGCTGTACAAATACTGCAGCAGACATTTCAGTGGCCATCAGTCAAAGTTTATTGCTGCTCAATTCAAATGCAAAAGTTCAAAAAAGGTCATGGAGCACAATGAATAACTTCTGGTCTTGTTTGAAAATAAATTATGGATCGCATTCCAACAAATTTAAGCTTTTCTGTTTTTTCTTATTTAATCATGTCTCAATTTTTTGTTTTTAGTCTGCCTAATTATTTGCAGAATATCCCTTGTACATGGATTGGTAATTTCATATTTTGCTTTGTCTGACAGACCTCTCTTCATGGCTGGGATATTGTTATTTTGCATGAGCAAAAAAAAACAGCCATGGCCATGAAATCAATCACTTTGACAGTGTGGTGACTTTTTGTTTTAGATTTGTAATTGTCTTTTTCTCCCCAAACATTGAATAGACACTTCTCTCAGCTTTCCCTATCATTGCTAACATTCATTACTTTTTCATTTTTTTACATTATTCACTACATTAGTTTACATAAACTGACAATGAGCAATACAGCATTTATTCATCTTAATGAATGTTAATGTCAACATTGACTAATACATTTTTCAAAATCAAATGCTGCATCTGTTAACATTAGTTAATGCATAATAAATTATTATAATGAACAATACAACTGTACAGTATTTGTAAAATATTTGTAAAAAACGAGTGCTCTACATCATCAACAGTTTTGTTGTGACCTTCATATTAGACTTGCCACCAGTGATGTTATTCTCACTGTCTTTAATTGTTATTTCAGACACATGAAGGAAAAGGGTTATAACTGTACATTGTTTTGGGGTATGGTTTGCTACAGAGTTGTTATCTTGATCATTGGATGTTGTAGGTCAGGCATTAAAAGTACATTTTGCCAAAACCAGCCTAAGCTGGTCTTAGATAGTTAAGGTGGTACCCCAGCAAGCCGAGCTGGGGCTCAACTGGTTTACCTGGAGGATGTCTCTAAAATCATCCAATATCTGGTTTGGTCAGGCTGGTCTGTTGGCTGATTGGTTTTGGGCACTAGCTATCCAGCAAAGCATATCAATTACAGGATGCCTGCTCAGTGACCCACAGCACGTGTTTTTTATCTGTCCTATCGAGAACTGGCATTGGGGAATGTGTCACTGTGTAAATACTGCAATTATACGGCACAATTTTAAATACATCATAGATGTTGATGGGTGCATTAGTTTTTGTTTGATGTAATAGCTTCATATTCAAAACTTTGACCTACAGTACACACCTGTGAGATTCTGCCTTTGGCACAATTAAAAACCTCTCATAATGTTCCTTTTAGAATGAACACAACTGAGGTAAGACAATAATGTGAAATATTTTATATATATACTGTATATATACATTTTAATAAATAATTTTAATTCTAAGACTGTAGTGTGGATGAAATATGAAGGCAGATAAAAAATTTAGCGAACAAAATATTTATAATGTAACACATTTCTTTGGATTATTTTCCTCAGGAACTTTATATCATGACAACACACGCAGTGACCCAGAATTCTTCAGATTTCTCAAACAACACCCAGGACCCAAACTATTTTTTGATCTGCATCAACCGGCCGATACGCATTCATTTCTGGATGAGTTATTCTGCTTTTTGTTTTCTGCTTGGTTTTCCAGCTACGATAACAGTACTACAAAAACTTTATGAAAGACGTCGCCAAAACATCTCTAATGACTTCTTTGTGTTTAATCTGACCATCATTGATCTTATCTTCCTATGTTTCCTTCCTTTGAATGCTTCTAACTACATAGGTTGGCACAATGCAACATTTGAGCAGGTTTGTACCTACATATACTTATTAGCTCTATCCGGCAGACCTCTCTTCATGGCTTGTGTCTGTGGAGAGTGTTATTTTGCTGTACTTCATCCCATTACGTACAGGACCAACAAGAGAACTGCCATTATGAGGAAGGGTGTTGCCGTTATCATCTGGTTCTTTATAATCGGTCTTGGATATACTATAGCCTCAAATCCATGGTTGTTTTCAAGCGCTTTTGCATCTTTACCACTGTTTATTGCTCTGCCTGTCATTGGTTTGTGTGACGTATCAGTTTTTCGGGCCCTGAGAAAAACAGATCCCTCTGGGAAAACTGCCGTACATCCACAGAAGAAGAGAGCACTACGGACCATCATTAGCAGCTTTGTTATGACTTTCACCGCATACCTGCCACCAGCTGTTATTTTCACAATGGGACACCATATGAAACTAAGTAAGACTGAACTGTACTACTGTGTTTTAAGCTTTCTTGCCGTGTGTTTCTCAGTTTCAGGTTGTGTCATTATGCCAGTGCTATATCTGGAGAGCATAGGTCAGCTCAATGTGTGGAAAATGGTTTCTAGTTGAGTACATAAAAAATAAGATATATTATGGGTTGATCTGTATACTGTACATCTATATCCAAAAAGCTGATTTTGCTAACTTAAAAAAAATAATACTACTAATTTCTGCACATACCCTATAACTACACGTAATATGATTAATCACAAAAAATGTGTTATTTGTAAAACAAATTAATCAATTGACAGAACTCAAAAATAATTTTTCACCAGGATATTTTTTTACTGTTGGTGTTGTTATTGTATAAACTGTCATTCAAATCCAATGAAACTTGAGCCATGTCATATTTATATATGCTTTGTTTATCTTGTTGCCTTTTAGAACCAGAATATTCAAAACCATCACTACACTTTTAACACTAATCTGAGCAGTGTAAGGAGAGCGAGAGAGACAGAGAGACAGAGAGTGAGAGAGATAAACACATATGAGTGCAGATCAGATTCATATTTGTCGGCCCTGACTAAAAATGAAATAACATTTTTAGAGAAAAATACCTGTAAAAAAACAGTATTATTCCAGTAGCTGAGGTGGCAGAAAAAAACACAAAATCTTTTTTGTAATATAAAATTACATGTTGTTCTTGTTATTTTAAACCGAGCTTGTAAATTGGTAGTTTATTACTGTATTATAAAACAAGGGTAACATGTTACAATAAGGTGCTATTTGTTAACAATTAGTTTTTGTATTAGCTAACATAAACTAACAATGAACAACACTTCTACACAGTGCTTAATTTTTAAATTCCGAGGTGCCGGAATAAGGGGGCGTGACAGATCCAAATCTATTTAGTGCAAATTAGTGGGGTGGGGACAAGTAACGGAATGTGAAATCTCTGTGGGGTTTTCTATCCAACTATTTAGATGTTTTGAAAATGCGCATATAAAAGCCTAAATGGAAACAGACATGCAAAGATAATCTCAGAATTATCAAAGAAATTTAAGGGGATATTATCTTGAGTTTGCATGTTCAAATGCGCGTTAAGGTGATGGAAACAGCAATAAACACAACATGATGTTGTGATTATTTGTGTATGCAAACAAATACAACACCAACCTCAACGTGTGTAGAATTCAGAAGTTTAACGTTAAACTTAAATTACACCTGCGGGTGCAGGTGGAGGCTGCCGTGTATAACGTTTATTAGGCATTAATCATCCGTTAACCATATTTCATCAGTTCTTCTGCGTCTTCACATTATTTGTCCAACAACACAAATATCTCTCTCTGAAGTGTCCATCACGACAAGTTCCCTTCAATATACTGTATAATACAAAACATGCGACGCGTATAAATATACGCGCAATATTTGACAATTAACAGTTGACAAAACGAAAGGGAAAACCAGTGACAATATGCTGCTGAGTTTTGTTTAGTTTGTGAGGCGCAGCGCTCCACAAATAAGTTCAAGGAAAGGAGATGACGGAGCGCATCCTGTAAGTTTTCTTAATTTTGAAAAAGCACAATGTTCTGTTTTTAGTGCAACTGTGCACACGACTAAACGTAGCTAACTTTGCAGTATCTAATGACGTACTCATAGTCATATCTGTTTGACCATAAATCATCAAAGAGTTTTTTAAGTTGTTTCTGCCGTTATAACAGCGCACACACAATAGCGTTTGAGAAGGATCTGTCAAATGAGGGGCCTTTTGCTTGTTCCTTGCCCTGCTTCTACAGCATTTAAATATTAATTCATGTTAATTTCATTATTATGACATTTTTAATACATTATTAAAATCAAATGTTTTCACTGTTAACATTAGTTAGTGCACCATGAACTAACATGAATAACTGTATTGACATGAACAAACATTAACAAGCACTAATACATGCTAAAAAACTAAATTGTTAATCATAAGATAATGCATTAACTAACGTTAAAGGTGCAATTTGTAAAAACCGCCGCTAGAGAGCGCACAATCAAAACAACAACAATGCCATAGCTTGATGACGCTGTGAAGGAGCGTGGAATGATGGGATCTGTTGTCTTCAACTCCACCGCTGAAGGCCATCAATCAGACGGGAACGAGAAATCATGTTAGCAGATGAGGCCGAGGGGGCTGCTTTAAAATTTTAAAGTTTTACTTAATTAATATTGCATATAGGAATTTATAGTCTGTTATATTTGACCTGTGCTTCTCTCTCCTTATCTTAAATGTGTGCTCTCACTGTGCGTGCGTGCGTGCGTGTGTGTACGTGCGTGTCTGTGTGTGTGCGTACTTGTCTGTGTACGTGTGTGTATGCGTGCGCGTCCGTGTGTGTGTGTCTATGTCTATGAGTGTTAGTATGTGTGCATATTGTGTGTGTGGAGTGTTTTGTATGTGGGTATGTGTCATGGTCCTGCCTTCCTGGTTCTGTATTTCTAGTCGTGTGGCAGGATCGGGACGGAGCCCTTAGGTTATATGTGGGAAAGCCATGAGATGTTTATGTTTTTGACATCTCATGTGTTTTCTCGTGTCTCGTCATTGGCCCCGCCCCTCTCGCCTCCCTGCCGTGTCTAATGTTTCCCACCTGCCCTGTGTCATTACCCCTCGTTTGTCTTACCCTATTTAATGCCCTCTTGTTTCATTGTCCTGTGCTCTTGCGTTGTATGTGTACCGTGGATGTCTCTGGTATGTTGTGCTGTGTTTGTTCAACGTCCCCCTGTAACTGCAACCTGTGAGTTTCTTGTTTTGTTCCTGCCTTGTCTTGCTTGTCTTTTGGATTATCATTTTATGTTTTGGACTCCCTTGCCTTTTGCTTTGACGTTTGGTTGTGTCTAGTTTTGTTATTTTGTCCGTGTTCCTGTTTATATCTTGGTTGTTTTACCCCCTCGTGGGTTTTTGTTTTGTGTTTTGATTATTTAATAAAAGTCTTTGTGTTAACCCCTTCACCACCACTGCTGCCTGCGCTTGGGTTCTTCTCCCCTGTGAAACCTGACAGAACGTAAGAGCCAGAACTGAACCCAGCAGGCAACAGTATGGACTTCACCCCCACCGACCGCTGGCCCTGCACCTCCAATCCAGTTTGGTGGGAGGCAATAGCCTCCCAGTCACGCACCTGAGGTGGCCCGTTTCCAGCGCAGCGCCATCGTCCATTGCGGGACTACGCTCGGGACGTCGAGGCCAGAGGAGCTTCAGTCCCTGAGGTGCTTGTCCGTGCCTATCTGGTGGCCGGGATGGACGATCCTCCACCCTTTCCGGAGCGGGAGGAGATGGTATACCAGCCGTTCCCACAGTTAGTGGAACGGCTGCAGCTCCGAGAGGAGGTAGTCAAAGGCTCCTCTCCCAGCTGCCATCAGGTCTCCTCTCGTCCCACTCTGGTGTCCGTCCCGGAGGACCGCGTGATAGGCACCCTCACTATCGGAGGCCCAGCACCTCCTGTCCCAAGTCTGGCAGCTCCTCCACCGTCCACCAGCCTTGTGGGCAAGCGGGGGAGGCGAGCATCCTGGGGGTACACCTCCGAGGAGTCCCAGCCGGAACCAGCCATGCCTTCTACATCCTTCCTTCAGCCGACCTCTAGGCGGGTGGCTCAGCTGAAGAAGAAGATGCAGCGGCGGGCAGCGCGGGCTCCTCCCAGTCTGGTGTCCAGTCTTGTGTCCAGTCCAGTACAGCCTGTGTCCAGTCCAGCACCCAGTCAGGTGCAGCCGGCATCCAGTCCAGAGTCCAGTCCGGTGATCCGGCTGGCGTCCAGTCCGGTGATCCAGCCGGCGTCCCAGCCGGTGATCCAGCCGGCGTCCCAGCCGGCGTCAAGCCCTGTCCAGCCGGCCTTCCAGCCGGTCCCCAGCCTTGTGCGACCGGCCTTCCAGCCGGCGCCCAGCCTTGTCCCCCTATGACTCCCCCCTAAGTCCCCCAGGACTTCGCGCCCTCGAGCGCAGCCGGGGACTAGGACTATTCCCCCAGAGACTGTCCCTTCCCGTCCCAACCCCTTTGGACTGCCCCATATGAACCCTTGTCTGTCCCCACCCCCCCTCCCATGTTTGTTGTTTTTGTTGTCACACCCCAACCCTTTTGTTATTATTGCCTGTCTGCCCCTGGTCTTGGTTGCCATGTGTGTTTGGGTCTTGTCCTTGTCTCAGTCTGTCATGTCCTGTTAGTCAACCCCTTGGTGAACACCTGGAGGTGTTCATTAAGGGGGGGGGGCTCTGTCACGGTCCTGCCTTCCTGGTTCTGTATTTCTAGTCGTGTGGCAGGATCGGGATGGAGCCCTTAGGTTATATGTGGGAAAGCCATGAGATGTTTATGTTTTTGACATCTCGTGTTTTCTCGTGTCTCGTCATTGGCCCCGCCCCTCTCATTTCGTGTATTGCCTCCCTGCCGTGTCTAATGTTTCCCACCTGCCCTGTCGTTTGTCTTACCCTATTTAATGCCCTCTTGTTTCATTGTCCTGTGCTCTTGCGTTGTATGTGTACCGTGGATGTCTCTGGTGCGTTGTGCTGTGTTTGTTCAACGTCCCCCTGTAACTGCAACCTGTGAGTTTCTCGTTCTGTTCCTGCCTTGTCTTGCTTGTCTTTTGGATTATCATTTTATGTTTTGGACTCCCTTGCCTTTTGCTTTGACGTTTGGTCGTGTCTAGTTTTGTTATTTTGTCCGTGTTCCTGTTTATATCTTGGTTGTTTTACCCCCTCGTGGGTTTTTGTTTTGTGTTTTGATTATTTAATAAAAGTCTTTGTGTTAACCCCTTCACCACCACTGCTGCCTGCGCTTGGGTTCTTCTCCCCTGTGAAACCGGACAGGTATGTCTGTCTTCTGTGTTTTCACCTTTTTCTTGTTTTTACAGGTACAACTTGAATTGTTTTGCTTATAGTCAATATGTCTCATGTACAGCTGCTTTGTAACAATGAAAATTGTAAAAAGTGCTATATATAAATAAAGTTGAGTTGAGGTAAAGTTTTATAATTGTTGCGAATAATTGTGGTCCATAAATAAGTGACTTCTCGAAATAAGTTAGTGGCTTGCTAGACGCTAGACACTACTTCCGCATTTGTCCACAACACTGTTGTCATGCGGTTTCTACGTCAGTAAAGGCAGTAACAAAGGGTAATGCGGATATGACGCCATTGACAGGCGACTGCACAGCCCAGTGTCACCATTTAGAATGGCGATTTTCTCACGATTTACAAGTAGTTGGAAACATTTGAGATATTGTAAGATGAACAAAATATATAACACAAGCTTAGTGGTTTTGGATAATTTACTGAAAAATTGTTACAAACTGCACCTTTAAGTAATAGCACCTTATTGTAAAGTGTTAGCAAAAAATGTTTACCGCATTTCAAATTCGGTAAAATAAAACAGTACAATTCCATAAAATCACAGTTTTTTATAGTGTATAACAGTATCACTGGTATAAAAGTCTCATTGGAATGTTTTTGCTTTGTTCAGCTCTGGAGATTCATATCCTAGAAATGCCAACAGTGACAACATCTTCAGACAGACCTATCTTCATGGCATGTGTCTGTGGAGAGTATTATTTCGCTGTTGTTCATACCATCATCTACAGGAACAAATCTCCAACAATAACATCTTTCAAACAGCTTAACAACAACCTTTCACATCACACCTGTCTTTCTCTAAAGTACTGCACACTTGCATACATAAACGTTCATTTCTTGCCATTCTTTTTGACAAAAGCAGATTGAATAAAGAGAAAAACATGGCAACAACAAGTAACACCTTGTTCTATTATTAATAGAATATTTGTAGTGTATATAGCGCACCTGCCGTCAGCAATCACGCACTCATTACATGTGAAATGCTGTAGTGAGACAAACAGCAGTAGTATATATAGGGGACATTGTGTCAAAATGATTGACAGGTATGATTGATGGTGACCTTGACCTTTGCGGGGGGGTTGACTTTCCCCGAACCACTCACGTTGTGAGGGACAGCCCACATCGCGTTGACCTTTTAACTGTATCCACCCACGTTGTGGGGACTGCCCACATCGCGTTGAACTTTTGACCATATCTTCCCATATTGTAGGGACAGCCCATTTGGCGCCATTTTCCGGGTGTGTCATGTTTGGGCATATCTTCTAGGAGATTTCGTGTTACACATATCTCATGCATGAATAAAAATATGTTTTTTAAAGGAAATGATGAATAAATAAAGTAGTGCGTAATTAAATAAAGGAATGAATAAGTAAATAAATAAATAAAGCAGCGAATAAATAAGTGATTAAATAAATAAATAAAGGAATGGTTAAATAAAGCAGCAAATTAATAAGTAAGTAAGTAAATAAAGCAACGAATGGATAAGTAAGTAAATAAATAAATCATTCGATATGTATATATATAGGATGTGATAAAACTTACGTTTTGCTGAGAGGCCCCTGTTTCAGGGAGACATTCCTGAGATGCAAACACTTCGACTCGTTAATTGTTGACAGCGCGCGGTTGTAACGGTATATTTCAACTTGTTTACGTCCGGCTCTGTGACAATGTTGTACATTTTAATCCTCTATGAGTTGTTTTACATGGATGGTGTGAAATTGACCGGGGTATGCCCTTATTCATGTACATGCGAAACGTTATCACACGCCAACATGTTTTTCCTAACTGCATGGAGCTGTGTCTTTAAATGGTGTGCATCATGTTTCCCCTATCCTGTCTGTTTTCCTTCTGTCTGAGAAGATGCCAGTGCGTCCACCAACCAAGGGTGAAAAAAACATCTTTATTGTTAGTGTTCATAGCATCACAGCAGGCAGTTGGGCGATTCCTTAAAACACATAAAGCAGATTTTGGTTGAAACAGCATTCTTTAACTCAACTGTCATCATCGCAGCTTAATTTATACAGCATATACTCCATCTGTTGTACATGTGGGTCAAAGACGAAAAAGGGTTTAAGCATAAAAACAATAAGTGTAATACTGCTTTAAATTGTTTAAAAAAGTTTTCCGTTTAATTTAATTGCCTTTTTTAGCAAAAAAAAATGTTTCCCTTGATTTACAGAAGACGCCCACTAAAATGTCATTCAGTGTAACGATCTTGTCAGGCATATTTACAACAAAAATCTATTTATGACATATTAAAAGTAGAGCCCGACATCGGCCGATTTGAGCCGATATGAGCCTGTCGCGGATAAATCGGCATCGGCATATATGCCGCAGATATGCCACCGATGTAAACATTTTTTACAGAACACGTATGATTGTAATGATAAAATGCTTGCAGATGGTGTAATTACTTAGTTTGTCCAGCAGAGTGCGCTTCATTGTTTGCTACTGAGGATCCAGCTCATTGTAGTGACACCAGCTGATCGCGCTAGTCAGACAGGATAAAATTTGCTGGCTGAAGTCCTAAAAGTTTGGTTTAATCACGAAAAATGTACAATGCACAATGTTCTCTCTATGTGTGTCCCTCATCCACTTGTCATGTGATTGACCAGAACACATTGTCTTAACGGTAAGTTGCTAACTAGTCTGTGAAATACTTAACTTACTGTAAAATTAATAAACAATGACCCCGTATGTTTCCCTTTCAATCCAAGTCCAATATAACATTAACTCTGTCCTTTTAAACTGCCATAGGTCACTCATGCTTATCACTTCGGTCTCATCAGTATAGTTTGTCAGTACAGCAGAGGTGTGGACTCGAGTCACATGACTTGGACTCGAGTCAGACTCGAGTCATGAATTTGATGACTTTTGACTCGACTTGACAAAATGTAAAGAGACTTGCAACTCGACTTGGACTTTAACATCAGTAACTCGTGACTTCACTTGGACTTGAGCCTTTTGACTTGAAAAGACTTGCTACTTTCCCCAAAACCCAAAGATTAAAAAGTATGTTGACGTGGACCGCTCTATCTCTCTCTGTGTTTATGTGCATCTGTGTGTGTGTGTGTGTGTGTGTGTGTGTGTGTGTGTGTGTGTGTGTGTGTGTGTGTGCGTGTGTGCGCGTGTGTGTGTGCGTGTGTGTGTGTGCTGTCGGCACAACATCCAATCAATTTAGATCCACGTTGTTTTGATCCGACAGCATCCATCCAATCAAATTGCAGGACAACCAATGAAGAAGAACTGTCAAACAACGCGCCAGTTGGCAAAAATGATACCAAAGATAGTTTCGTTCGGGTATAAAAACTACGAGGTGGTCAACAAAAAACGAACTGCAATATGCAAAACATGCGGGTCGAAGATTACAGATGGAGACGCAACAACTTCTAACTTCGTTCGACATTTGAAGTTGCACAAAGAACGGTAAGTTTTGAATGACGCTAACGTTAGCTTATCGGCTAAGTAACTTTGCTAGCTGCATAGTTAAATCAATGAGACTGTAAACTCACTGTTAACGTTACATTGCAAACACGTTAAAAGGATCCCTGGGTATAGAGCGATGTATGGCTTAATATATGAACAATGGCATTGACTTTATAATTGTGAAATAAAAAAACAGTGTAACTGTCACAGTATTCATAAACTTTGAAAAAATATTTTTACTAGGAGGCCGCCATTTTTTTGCGTCAGAATCCGTGATGTCAAATGGTTGCGACCTAAACCTGTTCTCTTTCGCAACAGCGAAGCACACACGTTTTCCATATATAACAGTAAAATATGACACGTGAAACATAAGATCAGATATATAAACACACAGGGACAGTAGGTGGCGGTATGTCCTCTTGACACAAGCCAGCCTGCCAGCCATAAAAGAACGCGTTCAGTATTAGACGTCTGTTCAAGGTGAGCGTGCATTAAATCATAGCTTTAAACTACCGCCTTTGAGACATTTAAGACTATTTAAGACATCAGCATCCACCGTAATCGTATACTTTATACATTATGAGAATATACTGATAAACACAATAATAATGCTTGCGGTTTGGTTATTTGTTCTGTATTAGAGCACACGTGAATATTAGCCCCCGTCAGCTAATGACCGAGGGAGACAATAACGTTAAGCTACTTATGTTGATAAATCAACATCAAAAAGTTAAAATCTGGATAAAATGCATTGTATAATGGCTAAAACATCGTGTATATGATAAACTCGAAATGATTTTGGTTATTAATATGCATGTTTGTGTTGTTTCTGACAAACAATATTAAAATGTCGGAAAATACACCAAATAGCGTCTTTATTTTCTTTCTTCTTTTAGCATTATATAAAAGGAGGAGCGACAACAGTAAAGGACGAGAGAGAACCAGGCCTGGACTTTACGTTATGTTTTATTATGTGTGACCGGGAGCCGCCGGCATTTTACTTTCGTTTTGTTGTTTGTTAATTTTATTAAAGTTTTGTTGTTCAACGTTCGCCGGTTCCCTCCTCCTTTTTCCTTGCTGTGAACATTGTTACACATATATATACTGTATATTATCCTACAGAACCTTATATTTACTGAAAAACTGATTAGTGTGTCGGTGTTTAGTTTGGCTGCCTAGCTGTGCTTGCAACCAGTTTACGTCATCGAAAAAGAACATGGCGGCCTCCTTAGGTTAAAATGAGTATTACATTTAGGGTTTTTTTTAAGAACTGAAAATATTTGATGAGTTTCTAACGACAAATGCTAGTAGTGTAAGGCTATTACAACGCATTAAGCCATACATCTCTCTATACACCGGGTTTGCTTTAAAGGGACTCGAAAGGACTCGAAACTCAAACTGTAGGACTTGGGACTTGACTTGAGACTTGTCGGTCTTGACTTGGGACTTGACTCGGCACTTGTCTGTCTTGACTTGAGACTTGAGGGCAAAGACTTGTGACTTGCAATACAATGACTTGGTCCCACCTCTGACAGTCAGTAATGTAGCTGTATCTTTGATTCTGCAGTCCAATACATTTATGGAATTCCAGAATTGACTTAATTAAAAATAAATAAATACAAAAATAAATCCATGAAGAAATGTAAAAAAGCAAAAATAAATGAGTATTTATACTTTTATTTCCTTATTTATGGGTAATTATATATTTTTTCACGCTTATTTATTTCCACATTTATTCATGTATATATGTATTTATTCCTACATTTATTTATTTTTACATTTATTTATTTCTACATTTATTTATTTATGTATTTCTTTGTCTGTATGCTAATGAGTGGGGGCGTGTTTCACCTCAGACATTAGCAATCGATCTCAGAGCGGCGGTGCTGAAGCTTTGAGGCCACAGGGACACCTTGTGGTGTGACCAAACGAAACGAGGTTGACGAAGTTGCATAGAGAAGGCAATCTAGTCATTTAATATCACCCTAACTGTATGTAGATAGGGCTACCACACATAGCCTACATACTCTTTATTAGGGACATTGCCGTAAAACATTATCCGGTCGAGATTTCTAAAATGTCTTTGCACACATGAACAGAAACTGCACAACAACAGGTCTGCTATGAGACACTTGGAAGAATACACTTGGACATGGAAGCGCGTGAAATTATCCACTAGTGATCACATTTATTGTAAATGCGCTGGATGGAGCTGATAAGAGCTTGAGTTGTTTGTCGATGAGACTCGCACAAACCAGCTCAGAACACCGAGAGAAACCAGCGCATTTCACTGAAGTCTACGCAAGCATTATGATCAATGCGTTTGAAACGCGTCTGCACATACAGTTTACATTCGCGTTTCCTAACTTTGCAATGCATAACACGTGGCATTTCGAATGCTTAAATTATAACGCATGTTTCCATAGGCGTAATTTGCGGGTGGACGGGTGGGTCATGTCCCCACCACTTTTTGTCAAAGTCAATTTTGTTGCTTTGTAAGCAGAGGCAATTTCTAACAACTCCGCCCATCAGTTTCAGATTGGAATAGACAAAGTGTAAGAAACGCACACGAACATCAATTTCTCCAGTGGCGTAGAGCGTAAAGCGTGTATTACCTACTTCATGTCATCGAGGGTTCGGGACTGCTGTCCGCTGAACTTTTTCCCTGTCACATATCAGATTGTAAAGGTTTAATTGCACTTTGATGCTATATATTCGTCCTTATTATTCTCGACATGCCGTTGCTATGGTCTATTGCAAGATTAATTACATTTTGATACTTGATAGAAAACTCAAATAAATGGAAAAAGTCACAACTTTGTACNAACATCAACTTCTCCAGTGGCGTAGAGCGTAAAGCGTATGTTACCTACTTCATGTCGTCGTGGGTTCGGGACTGCTGTCCGCTGAACTTTTTCCCTGTCACATATCAGATTGTAAAGGTATTTATTTGTAATAAACGATGAAAATATTTGAAAATGGCTGTTCAAGTCATACATGTACCAAACATTTTGCGCTTAATTGCACTTTGATGCTATATATTCGTCCTTATTGTTCTTGACATGCCGTTGCTATAGTCTATTGCAAGATTAATTACATTTTGATACTTGATAGAAAACTCAAATAAATGGAAAATGTCACAACTTTGTAGTTTCATGAGTTCAAAACAAAATTTAGAAAGTTTGTTGTATATTTGTAGCCTATCTGGCAATGCCCGTATAATAAGTGAAAATAAGATTTTTTTAAAGATATTATTTTTCCATCTGTTTCCCTGTATAACTTACTTGAATGTTTGTCCTTATTAGCAGGGGGTTCCCAAACGTCTCAATCCTTGACCCAGCAACAGGTAATCTGTGTCAAACACACATTTTTAACATGGGGAAAACACATTCGTTTCAGTAGTTTTTATTTTATCACAAATTAATACGTTTAATTACGTACGGCAACAGCCATCCTTACATATAATAACGCACAACATGCTTTAAATGATCTATTAATGAAAACATGATATTGTTTAAAAACAAATGGAAGCAAATCTGATATGTGGAAATTTAGAATAGTGAGTTTAGCGGATTCGTACGGTGGCGTATTGCTGCCACGTATTTTTCCACTCAATTATGTTGTTAAAACGAGATATGTCGTTAAAACGAGATATGTCGTAACGACATATTATTTCGTTTTAACGACATATTTGAGTGGAAAAAATAAAATGTAAGTGGCAGCAATACGCCACCGTAGTAAAGGGATAATATGACGTCTCATAATAATTACACATTAATCTATTACATGAAAGTGACATGTTTTCTAGCTGGACATAGGTAAAATGTCATGTTTTCGAACCACGGGCTGCTGTACGGTACACTAAAAAAATCCGTAAAAATAGGGCACTATATACTGTATTAATATGAAGGAATTTTCTGTATTCATTTTTACAGTTGTTTTACTTGTATTTTACATTTTGCACTGCATTAAATTTCATTTTAGCATTAACGGAAATGTCCATAAAATAAAGGAAAATGTACTGGTAATTTTCTGCAACTACTTTATCCGTTTTTTTACGGGATTTCTTTTTTACAGTGTAGCCAAAATCAAAAGAGCGAGTTGTGCTTACGGATACAGAATATTTAATAAATGTTTGACTGACAACAAATCCAGCCTGAATACATTTCAGATGTAGTAGTTTATATCCACGAAGCTTCCCATAACGGTCTAGTTCATCAACGAGGAATAATGCCACTTCCAATGGGTCCGCTCAGCTACCACAGTAACGACCG
The DNA here is from genome assembly GCF_024868665.1 of Triplophysa rosa. Taxonomy (NCBI): domain Eukaryota; kingdom Metazoa; phylum Chordata; class Actinopteri; order Cypriniformes; family Nemacheilidae; genus Triplophysa; species Triplophysa rosa. The sequence goes on along the minus strand of NC_079897.1, from coordinate 13,060,055 downwards.
GACCATATTCGTTGCCACGACGTACCAAATAACGTTTATGGGCCATGACGAGTACATCCCAACAACCAAACAGTTAAAATCGTTTTTATAATTGTATTTAAACACATTGTCTCTCGCATGGAGGATTAAATTAATTTGTGATTTAATCTGTGAATTAAAGATTCAATTTTATGCATAATTTAAATAATTTTCTAGTTAAATATGTATTATACAAAATATGACGATTAATAAAACTTAACACAGCACTGTACATCAGCATCAGTCACTTTATTCAGATACGCTACTGAAGTAAATGACATAAATAACCAAGGACTTCAACTCAATGTAGAGGATTCAAAGCAGATATTTATTGACAAAGATTAATAAATATTATCTTTAAGCTTAATATTACATTCTTGTTTTACCACAAGTTTAGCGGGATGTCCGTTTTTTAGATACAACTATCAAAAGCTTCTTCAGTCACACTCGCAAACATCAGGGTCCGTTCATTTAAACGCGCCAAATCGATCGAAAATGTGTTTACTCTCACATCTGTGAGGTATAAAGAAAAAAAGTTAAATAACCGTTAATGTTTTAATGATGCCAGAGTGTAGCTCTTTGCAGAACAGAGAACGCGCGTGCTCGACAAGCGCGCGCATTAAATAAATAGGAACAGTTTTAATTGTTTTAAATTATTAAACTCCAGTTTAATAGCTCAGTTAATAGCACCAGTTCAGTTAATGAACCATCTCGTCAAAAAACTGAATTAATTTACCGAATTCATGCAATTCCGTTTGAATTGTCTATTAATGAAACCAGTGAGAAAAATATGTTGTTTAAAATGATATAATATCTCGTTAAAACGGGAAAAATATGACGTTTACACAAGAAAATTATTTCGTTTAAACGACATATTATCTCGTTTTAACGACATAATTGAGTGGAAAAATACGTGGCAGCAATACGCCACGGTACGAATCCGCTAAACTCACTATTCTAAATTTCCACATATCAGATCTGCTTCCATTTGTTTTTAAACTGTTTTCATTAATAGATCATTTAAAGCATGTTGTGCTTTATTATATGTAAGGATGGCTGTTGCCGTACGTAATTAAACGTATTAATTTGTGATAAAATAAAAACTATTGAAACGAATGTGTTTTCCCCATGTTAAAACTGTGTGTTTGACACAGATTACCTGTTGCTGGGTCAAGGATTGAGACGTTTGGGAACCCCCTGCTAATAAGGACAAACATTCAAGTAAGTTATACAGGGGAAACAGATGGAAAAATAATATCTTTAAAAAAATCTTATTTTCACTTATTATACGGGCATTGTCAGATAGGTTACAAATATACAACAAACTTTCTAAATTTTGTTTTGAACTCATGAAACTACAAAGTTGTGACTTTTTCCATTTATTTGAGTTTTCTATCAAGTATCAAAATGTAATTAATCTTGCAATAGACCAACGGCATGTCGAGAACAATAAGGACGAATATATAGCATCAAAGTGCAATTAAGCGCAAAATGTTTGGTATATGTATGACTTGAACAGCCATTTTCAAATATTTGAATCGTTTATTACAAATAAATACCTTTACAATCTGATATGTGACAGGGAAAAAGTTCAGCGGACAGCAGTCCCGAACCCACGACGGCATGAGGTAGGTAACACTCGCTTTACGCTCTACGCCACTGGAGAAGTTGATGTTCCTGTGCGTTTCTTACACTTTGTCTATTCCAATCTGAAACTGATGGGCGGAGTTGTTAGAAATTCCTCTGCTTACAAAGCAACAAAATTGACTTTGGCAAAAAGTGGTGGGGACATGACCCACCCATCCACCCGCAAATTACGCCTATGGAAACATGCGTTATAATTTAAGCATTCAAAATGCCACGTGTTATGCATTGCAAAGTTAGGAAACGCGAATGTAAACTGTATTTGCAGATGCGTTTCAAACGCATTGATCATAATGCTTGCGTAGACTTCAGTGAAATGCGCTGGTTTCTCTCGGTGTTCTGAGCTGGTTTGTGCGAGTCTCATCGACAAACAACTCAAGCTCTTATCAGCTCCATCCAGCGCATTTACAATAAATGTGATCACTAGTGGACAATTTCACGCGCTTCCATGTCCAAGTGTATTCTTCCAAGTGTCTCATAGCAGACCTGTTGTTGTGCAGTTTCTGTTCATGTGTGCAAATACATTTTAGAAATCTCGACCGTATAATGTTTTACTGCAATGTCCCTAATAAAGTTTATGTAGGCTATGTGTGGTAACCCTATCTACATACAGTTAGGGTGATATTAAATGACTAGATTGCCTTCTCTATGCAACTTCGTCAACCTCGTTTCGTTTGGTCACACCACAAGGTGTCCCTGTGGCCTCAAAGCTTCAGCACCGCCGCTCTGAGATCGATTGCTAATGTCTGAGGTGAAACACGCCCCCACTCATTAGCATACAGACAAAGAAATACATAAATAAATAAATGTAAAAATAAATAAATGTAGGAATAAATACATATATACATGAATAAATGTGGAAATAAATAAAAGTGGAAATAAATAAATGTATAAATAAATAAATGAAAAAATAAATAAGCGTGAAAAAATATATAATTACCCATAAATAAGGAAATAAAAGTATAAATACTCATTTATTTTTGCTTTTTTACATTTCTTCATGGATTTATTTTTGTATTTATTTATTTTTAATTAAGTCAATTCTGGAATTCCATAATAGATGGCAGTGCGCTCGTGGCGTAAATCTGTTGAATGGTGATTCAACGCCAAGTTGTTACCTAGTTGGTAAGACGGAATGCTATAAAGTAAATAAACAATGTCCCTGTCTTTTGCTATCACAATTAGCTTATCATATCGGTTTGCTACATTAGTACACCTATGATTTCTGCGGAATTTGTCACATTTTTGATAAATCAATAAAAAAGGTTTATTTTGGACCATAAAGTGTATGGTTAAATTGTTAAATACCCTGCCTCCATTACATATCTTTGTCATGCCATTATAAGTGTTTGATCACATAATTTGAGTGAAAAAAATGTGTTTATGTATATTCTGTTTATTTAGCCTATATACTGTATTCTACAGCACTTCCAGTTTGTGTGTCCAAACTTTTGACTGGTACTGTACTATAATATACACAAAGAATACCGTCCGATATATCGATATCAGACTGTTTTAACTCCCTAATATCGGTATCAGCCCCCAAAAATCTCCATATCGGTCGGGCTATAATTAAAAGACTAATTACTTTCACCCCAAATGCTAATTAGTTGTAATTAAAAAATATATATATTTGCCACTATCCTAGGTTTTGCCTATTTGTCATTAAGAATTTTTTACTCATTTAAGGCACAATAAAATGCAATATGCTCCCTTATTCTTTTATACATTTTAATATGTACAAGTCAGAATAAGCGTGTTGTTTGAATTTGTACATAAATATTGTGAAAATGACAATGTAACATTATTTCAACCAAATTTTGACATTTTATTCTCCAAAAACTTAGCTGAAACCATAAAATAGACATTTTACTTACATTTAATGTGCTTTCTATGGACATAAAATCACTTTTGTCAATTTCTTTTAATGGGGACATCTTAACGTCTTTGACCCATGTAAAGTATGAGACGCTATACGTGATTTAAAAACATTTCTCCCCAAAATAAAAATTCTTCCATCATTTACTCACCCTCAGTCATTCCAAACCTGTATGAGTTTATTTCTTCTGCAGAGCACAAAAGAAGATATTTTGAAGAATGTTGGTAACCAAACAACATTAGATCCCATTGTCTTCCATTGTATGAACACAAGACAACTACATGAAAATTTGCTTGGACGCTTTCGGAGAGTGAGCTCCAGGCGATCACCGGACATTCAGTGCTCATGTACCCTGCCTCACCTCGTACAAGTGCTTCTGAAATTTATCGCTGGCTCTGATGTCTCTGTGGCATTTAAACATGGGATTTAATTCATTTTGGCTATATCTAAAGGGCAATCTTTGGTCTTATAAATCTATCATTTGCCCCTGGGCAAATCGTTTTGACTGAGGGCAAAGTTATGTTTCATAACTTTTATCTGTTCTTTAACTTTAGTCTGAAGGAGCGGATGGAGAAATAGTCCCCAATATACCACAATTGAAATAAACCTTCTTCTGAATATATATATTTAGATGAATATTTAAGAGAACACATATGTGTGTGTACGTTTGTGAGAGTGTATATGCTATTGAATTTAAGATGTCTTTAGTCGGAAGGTTCACTGCTCATTCAAACTGTTCACTGTCCAAATACCGGGCGATAAATCGGCCTCGGCAATATATCGGTCAACCAATAATCTTAATCGAATTGCTCATCGCAGCATTATCAACAGATATGATGTGCAGTTAATGTGCATTGTCAAGCAGTAACAGATAAACAGTGAGAGCTTTGAGATTCAAAGGGAAACGTTAAAGCACATCAGCGTTTGACTGTTACTGCTTACGGTTACTGCTTGACAATGCACATTAACTGATAACGCTGCGATAAGCAATTATTTACTTGGCAGAAAGTGTTCATGGGACACGATGATTTTTTTACATTTTTAAAACATCACCAGTGTTCATAATCTGGGTGATGAGATCCATTTAACTCCATATAATTTGGGTGATGAGATACATATAACTCCATATAATCTGGGTGATGAGATCCACATAACTCCATATAATCTGGGTGACGAGATCCCAACCATAAAAAGAGTATTTTAATGATAAATCCATAGATCACTCATTTATAGAACATATTACATATTAGCACACTGAATGAGCAGAGCAATTTTGTCTTAACGTTTTAAATGGTAAGAGCACTGTGCATTTGAAAAGCATTTAATTCTGGAAAAGTTTTTTGTTCACCAGGTTTTATGAAATGTGTACTATAATTTTGTGATATCTTTACTAGCTCTGAGCATTTCCATTTGTAGCGGGTTATTATGTAAATTAGAGACCATTACAGTGCCTTCCCACATAATAATATATACTGTATATAAGCTAAGGCAATGCTAAAGCGCCTCTCGTAATGATCGTGTTTATTTTACAAAGGCACTGTTTAGCATATACCAGGGATGAAAACATTACGGGAAATTGAGTTACTGATGCTAAATTTTCTCTTATTTCAAAAATGCATTCCGTTATTGTAGCTAATCATATTATTTTACATATTTTACATTTCTATTAGTTACATAACATAACATTGAAGCAAAAATACCCTTTTCTCTGCTATAGCACAATCAACAAACAACACCAAGTGCCTGCATCATGATATTAACTACTACACAGTTAAGAAATATAAAGGTAACATATAGGCTCGGTTTCACAGACAAGGCTAGTCCCAGACTAAAATGAATGTGTGACCTGTCTTAACTGAATATAACTTGCCCAGAAAGTGCCATTGTTTTGTCTCGAGATGCACACCAGTAATGTATTCTTCTAAGGCATTTTCATTAAAGCAACATAAATATCTTAATTCTCAACTAAGGCATAGTCCTGGTTTAAGATAATCCGTGTCTGTGAAACCGGGCCATAGTGTTTTAGTCACTGTTACAACTTTGGTATTGCAGGCTCTCACGGTAATTACACCGAAAAAAGCTTTTCCTTCACATTTTCTATTAAAAGAGTTATCATCAGGCATTCATCTGGGCATATTAATTTGGTACAGTGTCTTTAAATAGCCCAAGAAATATTTCTTAGGCATTCATCTGTGTAATGCAATGTTGGGGACTTAAAGAGCTTCTAATAATTTATGTGTGCTATGCCTCGCCAGTATTGATCTTTCCTTCATCTTAATAAATCGGCACATTGCCCTACAGTATCATATTATGTGACACAAGATCTCTTGTGTACCAGATACTGTAAGTCCCATCATAGCATCAATTCACCCATGATGCGAGTATACATGCTTATCTATTGCCTAACAAGTTATGTTCTATTGTGGTGTGAATGAATAATCATCAGTTGATATATGCACTCATACTGTATCTAAACAGTATGACAGAAACACACCACGCAGGCCTCAGAACATACAGTTTTAAGTGTATAGGTTTGTTCATCGTGTGTGATGGGCTCATTGTGTAGTCTGTCAAGATCTGACATGAATAAAAAATGTCAGATCCAGTTTTAAAGGTCTTTCAGGCACAAAATAACCCCTGGCATTATGTCGCTGAATTATATAATATTGAGTATAAACACTGGTGTGATTTTTCTACTGCTGCGCTGAAGGAGTGTTCTCATGTTGACGTTTTCATTCATTATTTACACAATAAACCACCTTCAATGAGTGAAATTCATAACATGTACACGACCACAAGACCGTAAAAGATCAATAAGCTAAGACATCACATTACACAACTAACGGCTACTCAAAACCACACACACTTTACAGTAAGAAACCACAAGCTTATATCACTACACCCTGATTCGACTTGTAACATACATGGCAGTCTAACGGTTCAGTTTAAAGATGGCGCATGCAGCTGATGTTGACAGCTAAATAATCAAATATCTAGTTTTCCAAACATTCTTCAGTAACTAGCAGACAAGATAACATTAACAAACTGTCAAGGCAGGGTGTTATACATGTCCTGTTTTTATTTTTAGATGGGGGTGCCTCAATAAAATAAAATCATTTTGAAACCAATTTGCTCGATTGAGCACTGCTCAAGTATTGCTTTTCCCAAATATCAATTAAATCTGATATATAACCATTCTCCACTCACTGCACCGCTGGCTGCTTCTCTCAAAATGTTTCCAGTTTCAATTTCAAGTAAAGCACTGCAGATACTGAACAAGGATAATACTAACTGTCAGCTTGTGCTCAGTGAGGTGTACTGGTTAAAAAAAACGAATGAATTCATCTGAACACTTGTGTTTGTAACTGGGCGAACGAGACGTGAGACATGCGGATCCATATGCAAAGCGTTATTAGCAAACATGGTCATACACAGGCAGGGTCGAGCAACAGCAAACAGATATGTAGAAGGCAAAACACAGAGTATTCCTAGAGCTGGTGTAGGTCAACGATCAGTGAACAAAATCCAAGAGAAACAGGCAGGAATCAGGAAACAGGAAATTACAAGACTAGACTAAGAACTAAGACAAGACTGACTAGACTAGACTAGACTAGACTAGACTAGACCATGGAAACTAGAAACTGGCTCCGTAAGGCAGCTAACACTAGGAGAGTGATATATGCAGAATAATACTCAGCGACTTGAGCAGAATCTGAGTGAGTGTTATATAGTGGATGTAATAGCTTTCAGGTGAGCCTGTGATTGTGACAGCTGTGTGTACGTAGTGCAATGGATGATGGGAAATGTGGTGTTGTTTAACAGTCTGTGTGATGTGAAGTTCAATGAAATGGAAGAGCGATCTCTGGTGGCTAGCAGATGTAAGTCCATGAACCAGATTCACGACAGTGTTGCATGGCCACACATTAAATGTTGGATCAAGGGTCCAACATTAGGAGACCATTCCATATTTTCATTTAATCTTTAAATCCAAGATGGCACCACGGATGGCTGCCTCGGTGTGGAGTTCTCCAGTTGTTTTACTGTTTTTGTTAGTTTGTCCTGTTTTATGTTTATCTAATACAATCAGTTTCGCCAGGGATGAACTGCTGAACATTCGGCAGTACACACCACTCAATTTTCTACCAGTTTTTGACTATTCTGATGTTTTACTGGACATTGTAGTTGGCGGAGCAGCAGCGCTGTTCAAACGCTTTAAGACGCGCAAACGTGGGAAGCGAGCCGGCGCGCTCATTAAGCTCCAACAGCGCGTCTTTAGAACTGCGCTGGCAAGCATCCATCTGGCGAATCTCCGCTCTCTACCCCAAAATATAGACGAATTACTTCCGCTCTTATGGAAAAATAAGGACTTTTCAAACTCTGCTGCTCTGTGAAAAACATATTCTCTCATAAAAATACTCTGTGGATAATTCTGTATCCACATTTTTTGGAAAACTGTACCCATCCTAGCAACTTTTTTTTCAAGACATGTAAAAGCTTTTAAACCATCATGTTCTTATGTCACAGAAAAACACGAACGGATATTATGCTTTTTCTAACCCTCAAACCCTTAAAAAACATTGACTTTGGGATGAGGGAACCAGAGGTGCTAAAAGGCTCACTCGTTTCCTGTATGGTCAACAAAATTCGTCATGACTAGCACTCTAAATCTGAGCAGGGATGTGCACCCTCCATCATGCATCACAAAGTATGACCGTGTCTTACCAGTACTGTAGCTCATCACTAATTTGATTTATGTGCGGTAAACAGCACATATTTATAATGCCATGATGTCTTGTTCCTGTCCAGGACACAATTTTCTTGACCAGTAGGTTCCATTAGGTTTGATTATGAGCGGTAGTTATTATTTAAAATTCAGATGTAATTTGTTTTGGTCTGTGGGCCACTTTAGGGCCCTGAAATCCAATGCTGGTAACTCAATTATGTGTCAGGGCAAATGTGGGATGGAAAAGGCGCAGATAGAGTAACCTTTATTTTGAACAGTAATGCAACCATAAAATGGAGCATTCTGGGGACTGTGCCAACACATATGACCACTTAGCGGTCGCACTTTTGGTCCATCTCAGAACATCCATTTCAACTGGCTTGTATTATCTCGCCATACTAGCCGAGGTCCATAAAACAAATTAGGGCAATGCTGTCTGATTATCCCTGCCACGCAGCTGTCTAAAACCTGTTCCATATCCCCTAGATCAATGCTATCTATCAAAAGATAAAGAACTATAAGCTTGGGCTGAAGTTGAGCAAATGTTCACGCGTTGAGAAACAAAATATCACTGAGGTTTTATTTAAAATTTCATACAGTATATATGTATAGGCGTATAATCTATGTTGTACCTTTGTATTTTATTTATCACATGACAATAAATTTGAGCTACAGGAAAAAATGAATTTTGGTCGAATTTGAGAATTTCATGAAAAATAAATACATTGTTCCCAATGCTCCAAGTTGTAATTAAATGATAAAACGATGTAACTGATGTAATCTAAAATGATCTTCATTTGTCTACGTTTTCTGAGAGGTACACCTTCCTAAGTCTTTCCTACAAACTGGTGTCCATCGGAAGCAAAGCGCTTGCGCGTCTGAGGTTTTGGCACAATAAAGTGCAGGACTGATCTTAAGAGAGTTATTAAGAGAGATAAAGTGCAGGACCTGATTGACGCGAGTAATATTGTTTCTCTGTTGTGAAGCACATTGGTCAACTTTTGTTGTAGAAAATAGTGCTATATAAATAAAATGCCATTACCAAAAAATGCCATATTAAGAGCTAAAAAAAAAGAGTTATTAAGAGCTTTCATAAAAAAGAAATGTCAAAAAGCAGATACAAGCAATACAAAAGTAATCTGCGTGACTCCTGGCGACATATTAATGTATTATGAAGCGAATTGATCGGTCTCTAAAATAATTATTAAATATCATCTGTAAACTACAGCTTCTGCGACTGAAACTTCGGACGAATATCAGTTGCACCCAAGTGCCTTACTCACTTAGAAGGGCAGAGCTCTAGAAGTGGAAATTCGAAAGGGAGATTGGCAACTGTCTCTCATAACATAGCCGTTTCGATCACACGAGCGAACTCAATAATAAGTATCAACGCCATTTTCTCTTTGACAGACACTTTCAGAAATGCTGAAACATGACGTTTAGAACACGTGATTCTGGTTGGCCCAAGGACCAAAAAAAGACGAAGTTGTTATCTTGATTCTGGTTGGCCCAAGGACCAAAAAAAGATGATGCTGAGTCTGGTTGGCCCAAGGACCAAAAAAGACGATGCTGTTACTTTGTTTCTGATTAGCCAAACGAATAGGTTCTGGACCAAAGACGTTTTAGACGAGAGTAGACACCTAAGACGCCCCACGGAAAATTCTAAATTCAAATTTTGATTCAAAATGCCGAATTTTGCTGAAAAGTTTGCAGGTATGATGATGAGAGATGAATATTTGTGGCAAAGATAAACAATTCAATTAAGAAATTATTAGATTATTCAGTGTTGCCTGTTAAGCATGTAATGCATGTCTGTGTGCTGATTCCAGCTTGCTTCTGGTCGGATGAGGCCATCTGCATGCAGTGGGACCCTAAGAGAGTCGGCAGGCGTGCTGGGCTGCTCGCAGTAGATAAGCTCTTTTCACACTTTAAGGAGAGAAAGAGACCTTTGTGGGCTGGGGGTTTGAGAGATTTGCTTGATGGAGAAAGCTCAAGACAGCATATTGGAGGGAAAGGTGCAGAGCTCAACAAAAAGTATAACTTGGCGGCCCTGGACCATTGCAACATCCAACACTGTCAGAATAAAGGTACAAGAGCTGTCACTGGGGCGGTACACTTTGAAAACGTAAACATTTCCATATAAAGAGTGTACATTAGAACCTTAAAAGGTACATATTGGTACCAAAAGCCCTATTCGGACGGGATTAGTTTTCTAAACAACATCTGGGTTACAGCTCTTCTCACATGACGTCTGTGAATTTATGTACCTATTGGTACGGGACTAGGGCCCGGTTTTATAGACAAGGCTTAGCTTAAGCCAGGACTATGCCTTAGATAAATTAGGATATTTAAGTCGCTTTTATTAAAATGCCTTTTATTAAAATGATAGGGTCTAACCTTTCTAATGTTGAATAAGGCATATCGGCATGAATGCGTTGTCTTTGCAATGTGACCATTGAAGGACAGCTGTTCATCAAATATGACTCTGAGGTTCCTGGCTGTTTTTGAAGGAGTGATTGTGGTATTGCTAAGTTGGATGGTGAGAACGTGTTGCACCGTGGGGTGTGCCGAACACGAGTAGTTCTGTCTTGGCAGGGTTTAGCTGGAGGTGATGCACTTTCATCCAAGCTGAGATGTCTTCTAGGCAGGCTGTAATGCAAGCTTCTACAGTGGTATCGTCTGGGTGAAACGAGATGTAGATCTGGGTGTCGTCAGCATAACAGTGATACGATAAACCGTGTGCCCGTATGATGGGTCCCAAGGATGTCGTGTAGATGGAAAAAAGCAGCGGTCCAAGCACCTATCCCTGAGGGACCCCAGTGATCATGTGGTGAGCAGTGGACAGCGAGCCCCTCCATGACACCCTGAAGGATCTGCCGGAGAGGTAGGATTTGAACCAGCAGAGAGGAGTGCCTGAGATTCCTAGAGATGACAGGGTTACTAGCAGTATCTGGTGATTAACAGTGTCAAACACTGCAGATAGGTCTAGCAGAATCAGGACCAAGGATTTAGATCCTGCCTTGGCTAGCAGCAGTGCTTCTGTGACCGATAGCAGTGCAGTCTCAGTGGAATTACGTAATTGAGTGGACAAATAAAGCTGAGTTCCTTAACTGATACTGATATTACAGTTGCCAGTCTTAACAGATTTACGAGATTTGGCTCGTCTCGATTTTATTTTTGTATTTTGCGGAATTTCAAAAGCATCCATGTCTATTCGATAGGAATGATTGAATGAATGGGATGTAGGAAGTATACAGTATGTACACGTGTTAGTAAAAGCTTACGGCAGTTCACGTTGGCCAAAACACGTAAAGAAACACGTTTTGAAAAGCAATCACAGACACTCGCATTCGGACCGGCTCAGATTTCTCAGTGGACCACAAGTTTGGCGAAAAACAGTAGGTAAATTGCCCTGGAATTTTTACAGAGATCGTGTGAGAAAAAAACAGATTTGCGCCAGTAGCCTCAGGGGCAGGCTTACGAAAACACTGAAATAGTTTAGTTTAAATGCTTGCCTTTCATGATCTCCTTTTGTTTCATATCTCCCGGTTGAATCAATGGTCCAATTAAAGTCAGTGCGTCACACTTTCCTGAAACAAAACGATGTTGTTACGTATCATCACGCTTTTTTTCTTGATCTTTTCTAGTGTGTATACGGCATATACCTGCGTATCATGTAGACTACACCACTGATATATGTACATATTAAGACTTTTTTTAAAGGTACAGCAAGGGAAATTAAATTTTGGACACTCTACTTTCTACATTGATGTGTATTTCCATTGGCTAAGTTGTAGTCACAGTGTTTTCACATGCACACATTTATGTCTGTGATTCAGAATCACTGAAACATTGAAACACTGGTGGTGGTTGAGGAGAGACCCCCCTCATATGATTGTAAAGCGCTTTGGGTGTACAGCAATACACAGAAAAGTGCTATATAAATGCCTCATTCATTCATTCATTCATCGCCACATGTGAGAAAATCTACAGTAAATCTGCACACTTCTTGCCTGTCACAAGTTAATGTCAATCTGAATGAACCTCGACCTGCGAACTGAACTCTGAACCTGTGGATAGTTTTCATCTGTTACAGCAGTGCTCAGACATCTACAGAGATCAGTGCAATGCATTCAGAAACCTCAGTGGAATGACTGAAATCTTTGTATCCACAACCAACAAATTTCCATCTAATCAAGTTTTCTCAAGTGTACTTGTGTTTTCTCAAATTTATGAGAAAATTGTCTGTGATCAGTGAAGGGTGTGCTTGAGATGAAATGACATATGTGATGTCTGAAGGAACTAAAGACGGGGGAAATCAAGTGACTAATTTTTATTCTCTGTCATTTCAAATGGAGATGTATTTTGTCAAATTATACAAAACGTGTAAAAATATTATGTTATATTATGTTGTGCATTTGTGATACTGTATATGAAAGCTAGCTAATCATAGTTAAGCAAACAGGAGTCGACCATTTGAGTCCTCATTTTTGGAAAATCCACCACACAATGCTATCAGATACATGCAGTACATTTGCATTTATATACATTGCTGAACATTGTTAATAGACAAAATGAAGTAAGAGTGTGTTTTAAAGGAACAGTTCACCCAAAAATGAAAATTCTGCCATTTACTTCCCCTCAAGTTGTTCCAAATCTTTATAAATTTCTTTGTTCTGATGAACACAGAGAAAGATATTTGGAAGAATGTTTGTGACCAAACAGTTCTTGGCCACCATTGACTACCATAGTAGGAAAAATTTGTATCATATTAATTTGTATTATTATTTTACTGTATAATAATTGTATTAAATAAACGATTTGTTGAATTCTGTAGTATGTTCCTATTATTTGTTAAATGGGTCTTCTAGTTTTGTCGCATTTAAAGAAACCATAAGGTACATTGACATCTAGCGGTTGAGCTTGGTATCGGAGTCTAAATTCAAAATACTGGAGAAACAAGTTTAGCCAAGTAACCGTTCTTCTCGGTTTCTTTTGATTGTTATCAGAAATAATCTACAGGCACTCTATTGTTTGTGAATATGTACCGGAAGTTAACTGCAGCCCACGAACGCGCGCAAAGTAACGTTTGTTTATGTTGTCAATTTGAAACTGTCTATACATATCTTTGTAGACATTTATACAGATTTGGAACAACTCGAGGGTGAGTAAATGATGAAGAATTTTTATTTTGATGTGAACTGTTCCTTTAAGAGTGTGTATTTACCGTCAAGAGAGCCAAACAGTGTCCAGTTTTATTACTAGAGGTCTTTCCCCCACTAGGGAAATAGCCACTGTATTTCTACCCTTAACCGGTGGCATTTTTCCCTTTAAGACTAGACAATTATCTCCAAATGTGATCTGTTACTCTACCAAGCAGAGATGAAGTGACTGGCCATTAAGCGATGAGTTGTCTTAGCCAATGGGAATTTAGGCTGAAGACATTAAAAAAGCTGTGACACCTGCTGGGAAACCTCTTCTCTTCTGCCACCACACACATATATTTGAACAGAAGAAGAGACAGAAAGAAAACGGATGACAGAATTTCCATTGACTTTAATGAGATTTTTATGATGGTGCTAACAACATCCTGAGCCAACAATGGAAACTCCACCCTCCCCTGTTTATGACCTACAACAGTTATAAACTATACTGCATTTTGTTCCCGCATTGTAAATGAAATCTCCAGGGCACCATGGGTCATCTGCTATAGGCCAAAATATCTACCTGCTATTGACCACAGGCTCTAGTTTAGGAAATAGCTTGTTTTTTACACTGCTAAAGAGGAGACATTCATAGACAATATGCTTGAGTAAAATTCATTCATCTAAAAATGAATACATTAGCAGCCATTGTAAAAACAGTAGATTAAGTAAAAAAAGTTGTATCAACCTACATTTTTCGTTGCATATTACTTCTTTTAGCTACAGTACATGGTTTTCAATTGTTCAGTATTATGGATGCCATTTTTTGTTTTACCATATAATTTGGACATTTTGAAATGTATAGTGTTTACATCATAAGTTTAACAGCAAAAAAAACCAAAATATATGCAATAGGGCTGTCACAACATACAATAAAAGCGATATAAAAAAACTATTATTGATATTGTGTTAATAATGTACTTAATACGGTAAATAATTGATCACATTTAAAATTTTGCCTTTAGAGCCACAATGGTTATAATCTCTCTCTCTCTCTCTCTCTCTCTCTCTCTCTCTCTCTCTCTCTCTCTCTCTCTCTCTCTGCCTCCATATGATTCATTGAAAAAAAAAACACAGAATACACAAAACTTTAGTAAATTTTTTTTACATTTGAACAGATACCATGATAATATCGCTTCTGTGAATTCTTTTGGACAGGATAACCATATAGTGACAGTTTGATATCGACTATAGACGGACACACACGCCTGGCCCGAAGTTAACGTCCGGTCTGTGTTTGTTGATCTATCTGGATAATGGCCAGTAACTATATTTTAACAATTTATATTATTATTGATTATTATTAATTTTATTGTATAATACCTGAGACCTCTCACTAGGGCTGTAGTCAAGTCCACCATTGTCGAGTCCAAGACAAGTCCAAGACCAGGACTAGTCGAGACCGAGTCAAGTCCGAGTCCAAAGAGGTTCGAGTCCAAGTCAAGTCCGAGTCCAGAGAGGTTCGAGTCCAAGTCAAGACCGAGTCCAATTGAGACAGTCAAGAGAGACAGAAAAAAATCATGACTACAAGACCACATACTTAACTATTGATAATTTATGTGATGCAAGAGACAGCATATCTTCTATTCTAAGATAATCATTTTCATTATTGTTTGTAATGATCAAAAAGCAGATAAAATAAGGTCATTTTATTTTTACCATATAGGTATAGCACTAAAGTCACAAAGCCGAAGTGTAACTGTTTATTATTACTTTTATTAGCCCTCCTAACAGCAAGGTTGTGCAGCAATGAACACTTTTGTGCGTGTGTGTGTGCGTGCGTGCGTGCGCGCGCCTGCCCGTGCACGTGCGTGTTCGATAGAGGAGCCGCTTGAAAGAGCAGAGGCTCAAAGGCTCGTTTATAAGCACGTTTATAAGCACGTCGGTGCCCTTCCTTAAATAACATGTTCATCACACAATGACAACAAAAATATGATCAATCTTATCTTTAAGCCCTACTTTCCAAACTTTCTAAAATACTCAAATGCAATGCTAACTCTGAAACATGGCATTAACTTACCTCTCTTTGTGATGCCTTTGCAGGTGTCTTACGAAATTGGATGTTGTCCCACATGTTTCGGGGAAAGTTTTGTTGCAAAAAGTTTCCTTTTAAGCGCACTGTCGATACATTTATTATGGTTTGTAAAACCAATCTGTATTATGCCGCTGCTCGCTGACATCGTGCCTGATGAATGATTGATGCTGGTTCGCGCCGCGGACGAATCATTCATTCGAACCGGTTCTTTCTTTTTAGTGAACCGGTCGAACCAGTTCAGCTGAATCGTTCCCGTTTAACGTCTCCCGTAAACACTTAATATTATCCACAAATTAATTCAGTTATTCACTTTCTGGCGTGCATGACAGTCCCGCGGACTTGAACCAATATACCGGAGTTATTTAATTACAACAACAGCACACACTGAACTGAACTGCTGTGTGAAAAGAGAACTTATGAGCACGCGCAGCTCTCATTCTAGAGTCGAGAGTCGGCAACAGTTTTCGGATCATTAGTTTTCGGATCACAAGAATAGTGCTCTATCAATGTTTTGTTTTGAAGGAGAAAATAAAACATATATCGCTGGACTCGGACGAGACCGACTAGAACATTTGCGAGACCAATGACCAAGTCCGAGACAAGTCCGAGTTCAAATACCAACGAGTCCAAGACAAGTCCGAGACCATAAAAAACGTCTCGAGTCCGGACTCGAGTCCGAGACCGGACTCGAGTACTACAGCACTACCTCTCACGACTGCTGCAGAGGACAGCACATATTGTGGCAAGAGGACACAACGTCTCGTTCCCTCCATCAGGGAACCGAGGTTACAAACGTAACCGAGACATTCCCTTTCTGTCGGTCTCTCGACGTTGTGTCGAACCGACAGATGGGGTTCCAATGGAAAACGCCATAACACTGTGCCCTGTCACAATCTCAACGAAGCGACGGTGACTGGCCTGGGCGTGTCAGCCGTGAGCGCTACCGCAAAATTGTAACCTACCAGTGGGTAGGTAGGGGCTCCCAGAGCTTTCTTGAAAGGTGGCGGCCTTGTTTCTCTAACAGTGAGAAGCCGCCCGGAACCGTAAGGCCACTGGGTAAGCGCTACTTCCTCAAGTGGGGGATGCGCTACAGAGACCACTTCCTACCGCAGGGAGGAGTCTAGTGGAGATACCAACATGGTCTCACCGATGGGGGAGAACTCATGGGAAGAAAGTGCGGCTGAAGAGTAAACCGTGAGGTGGAGATCCACCTGGGGAGGTCATGGGTTACCAAGGTGGGAACCAGCATGAGGATACATCAGACGGAACCACCCTACTAGGGGGTTGCAACGTCTGGTAGCACTAGGTCCGGTTAGAGCTATGTTGCGAATAACTCTGGAGATACCCGGCCTAAGGGGCAGGGCTGCTCTGCCCAGCCCGCCCCAGAAGGTGCTTGCTTAGTGATGGATGGAGTGCCTGTTCTTCGCCCAGTGGGGAAAGAAGGGAGGCTGAATCGGTATACTGACTCACTCGAGATAGGGGGAAAAGAACCGAAAAGGCGTACACCCTACCAGTTGCCGGTCCTATATGTGGCCATGCAGGACGCGGGCTGACACCGGCTCTACGCGGAGGTTGTAAAACCTCGCGAAGGTGTTGGGTGTAGCCCAACCCGCAGCTCTGCAAATGTCTGCGAGAGAGGCCCCCCGTGCCAGAGCCCAAGAGGAGGCTACACCCCGGGTGGAGTGGGCCCTCACTCCTAGGGGGCACGGGCGATTTAGGGATTGGTAAACTGCCTTGACAGCGTCCACAATCCAGTGGGCCAACCTCTGCTTGGAGACAGCTCTCCCCTGCTGCTGACCTCCGAAACAGACAAAGAGCTGATCTGAGCTCCTGAAGCTCTGTGTGCAGTCTAAGTAAAGGCGCAGCGCGCGTACTGGACACAACACGGACGGGGTTGGGACTTCCTCCCCAGTGGGGAGTGCCTGTAAGTTCACCACCTGGTCCCGAAAGGGAGTGGTGGGAACCTTGGGCACGTAGCCGGGCCGAGGTCTCAGGATAACGTGAGAATCCCTGGGTCCAAATTCTAGGCAGTCAGGGGACACAGAGAAAGCCTGTAGATCCCCTACCCTCTTGATGGAGGCGAGCGCCATAAGGAGAACCGTCTTCATCGTGAGATGAGGAAGAGAGGCATCCCCTAGGGGCTCGAAGGGGGGCCTGGTGAGACCTGTCAGGGCTACATCCAGGTCCCAAGAGGGTATGGAGCACGGACGAGGCGGGTTGCGCCTCCTCACGCCGTTTAGGAACCTAATGACCAGGTTGTGCTGCCCTAGAGACTTCCCAGCAACTGAGTTGTGATGAGCAGCAATGGCGGCTACATACACTTTCAGTGTGGAGGGGGAGAGGTTAGTCTCGAGTCTCTTTTGTAGGAAGGACAGCACGGACCCGATCGCACAACTCCGTGGGTCTTCTCCTTGAGAAGCACACCAGGTCGAGAAGAGGCGCCACTTGTAGGCGTACAGTCGCCTAGTTGCAGGTGCCCTAGCCTGAGAAATGGTAGCTACCACCGCTGGGGGCAGACCACTCAGGATCTCCTCGTCCCGTCCAGAGGCCAGACATGGAGGTTCCAGAGGTCTGGCCTGGGATGCCATAACGTGCCCTTCCCCTGGGAAAGCAGGTCCTTTGTCAGGGAAATCGGCCAGGGGGGAGCTGTCGTCAAGAGCATTAGCTCCGAGAACCAAGTCCGGTTGGGCCAGTGTGGCGCAACGAGTAACACTTGCTGCTCCTCTTCCCTGACCTTGAACAGGGACTGTGCAATGAGGCTCACTGGGGGGAAGGCGTACTTCCGCTTGTCCCGCGGCCAGCTGTGCGCTAGGGCATCCGTGCCGAGGGGTCCCTCGGTCAGAGAGTACCAAAGCGGGCAATGGGTGGTTTCAAGGGAGGCGAACAGGTCTACCTGGGCCTGCCCGAACTGCACCCAAATGAGTTGTACTGCGTGGGGGTGGAGTCGCCACTCTCCGCGAGGCGTAGACTGACGAGAGAGCACATCGGCTGTCTGGTTCAGGTCGCCTGGGATATACGTGGCACGCAGGGAGCGGGTCACCTGCTGACTCCACCGGAGGAGGCGTCAGGCAAGTCGTGTTAACTGCAGTGAGCGAACGCCACCCTGACGATTGATATACGCTACTGCAGTAGTGCTGTCCGACCGGACCAGCACGTGCTTGCCCTGCACGAGAGGCTGCAGCTTCTTCAGTGCGAGTGGCACGGTCCACAACTCTAGGCAATTGATATGCCAGCGCAGGCGGGGGCCCGTCCAAAGCCCCGACACTGCGTGCCCATTGCACACTGCACCCCAACCCTGCAGGGAGGCGTCCGTTGTCACCACGACATGCCTCGTAACCTGCCCTAGGGGTACCCCTGCCCGAAGGAAGGTCATGGAAGACCAAGGGGTTAGGGTGCGTCGGCAGCGAGGCGTAATCACCATCTGCCTGCTGCCGGTGTGCCACGCTCTCCAGGGAACTCGACTCTGGAGCGGAGTGCACTCTAACCCAATGCACACGGTGGCCCGGGAAAGCATGGCCGACATCTCGACATCCGCCTCCTCCTGAGCTCGTCCCCCCTTGGGGGGGAGCTGCAGAGAGTCGTCGGGATCGGATGCCAGCAATTCGCTCTCCGATGCTGCGATAGACATCTCATCATCATCACGCATCGTGTCCGAATACGTGAAGGAGGACGCTGACGGTGTGGCACCGCCTGCTAGGGAATGGTGAGGCGAGCGAGACGGGGTGCGAGCGGTCCGCGAGCACTTGGCTGACGGATTAGCGCTCGCAGAAACCCCCATATCACCCTCGCCGCTCGCCTTGGCGGACGGAATGGCCTTAGCCATCCTCGTCACAGCCCGGGAAGCCTGCGAGGTGGTGGCTGGTTCTCGCAACGTCTCTATGACCATCTGCCCACAGTGCAGGCAAGATGAGTCCACGAAGGCTGCCTCAGCGTGTTGGACCCCCAAACACCTGACACAGACATCGTGCTTGTCCCCTTCCTCGATGAGGACACCGCACCACGAGAACAGCGGGACATGCCGCGCTGGAGAAATTAGCTCTTTTAGAATGCAGACGGTGAGTCACAGTCTGCGGGCTCGAACACCTCTGTAACCGCCGAGACGCCCAGGGGAAGTCGCTGCAGGAAGGGACAGTCCGCTGCACCACGTCGTAGAACCGGCAATGTGAAGTTTTTGCTAAGTAGCAAGAGAAGATCTTCATAACCGAAGGCTCCGAAGAACAAAAGGTGAATGAATGATGCACGCCGTCTCCCTTTTATACCCGGATTTCCGGGGCGGAGTCCGGCATGCAAATTTCATTTGCTAATTTTCATTGGCCTTTTCTAAGTAGTCGGAAACGATTGGTTCTCAGGGACGAACCCCATCTGTCGGTTCGACACAACGTCGAGAGACCGACAGAAAGGGAACTGTTATTTCAGTGCATGCTTGTTTAAACTCCAAAAATTCTTTTTTCACACGCACCTGTATGTTTTTTGCTCTGTTTTTAGAACAGCAGGCAACAGACAAACTACAAAGAGTAAATCTCCCGTTGTGTTTTCAGCATTATTTACTTATTCTTCGCTTTCAAGGTGTACAATGAAGCAGATGTCAACAGCCATAAAGTCCCAAGAGACCTAGATATAAGAGCCTGTTTGGTGATGGAAAGCACACCAGCCCGGCTAACTCACACGTGACCAGTATCTTGACCTTTACTTAGAAGGTTTCCTAGCTACCACATTGATGCTGAGAAACAGCATGAAATCTCCTCTCAGGATAAGAGAGTGTGAAAAACATCAAAATAAGCCAGTTATACATCTTCACACACATACATGATACACGTGACACTACTGTGTTCGCTTTACGAGGTTGCTCAATTCTTACCGTTCCCACCAACTCTCGCAGCAGCCATGTCTTTCTGTCTGTGATTTTACCTCTCCGCATTTAACAAAGTAAACATTGATTTTCTCATCCAGACTGCTGTCTCCAGAATCTCCTTTAAGACTGGGACGGACTCTCAATAAGATCTGTCTGTAAACATGAGAAGCAGACTAGTCATATTAGCAGCCATAAAATAAATCTGATTTGGTTATTTATTTCTGATTAGGGCTGCTAATAAATTGCAAATAAATGAGTTAGGAGATGGAGAAATGGAGAATAAAAGCTCATCATTCAGAATAATACACACCTCTGCTGTGTATCAGGACTTTTCGCTTGGATCTTATCTAATTGATGCTCAATAACCGCCTCAACATAAAACAATTGTGAAACAGAAGATCAGAGACTAAGAACAAATGTAATGGCTAAATGGAAATGAAATTGAACGAATAAATGGATGTGGGGACATGTACAACTGGACAGAATATTCACACTACAGACCTTTATTCATAATGCACACAATATACCATCTGAAAGAGAGAAGTTACACAGAGTCATCGGTTGAGAACATGAAGTATATGACAGATTCTCAGAATAATAAGTATGGACTGTGGCGGAGTGTGATGAAGGAGAATAATCTGTTGCTGCTTTCTCTAGCCTGCAGCCAGCACGACTCGGCAGACGCAGGAGCCTCTTTGCATTTTAAGAAGCAGCTGAACTGTGCCGCACATCAGGGGCTCTTTGTTAAATCCAGGACTGAGGTTGAACTCTTGGTGATTTCCACAGGAAGGATATGGAGTTAACTTATTAAAGACCCCGTGAAATGTTTTAATGAGCACAGTTGTCTTAGCTGTGTGTGTATTTTCTATTGACACTATTGAAATGATTGCTATTGGATTTGAAAGCTTTTATGGGGAGTATCAAATGCTTGTTCTTTTAGAATTGCAAATACAGTTCAGTTCACATCATAGGCATGAACAATAATTGTAACACTTTACAATAAGCTTGTAAGTGTTAACATTAGTTAAAACATTAGAGGTCCAGTGGATGAAATTTAGCGGCATCTATTGGTGAGGTTGCGGATTGCAACCAACGGCACACTCCAACCCTCCCCCTCTCTTTCAAAGCACTAGGGTGGATGACACAGAACTAAGATGTCTTCACATTTTCGCTTATTTGCCAAAGGAGATAACATATCTACGAAAGCTCTGTTGAGCAGTTTGTCCGTTTAGGGCTAATGTAGAAACAACATGACGAATTCCATGTAAGGGGATCCGTGGTGTATGTAGATAGAAATAGCTCATTCTAAGGTAATAAAAACATAACGCTTCATTATGTAAGGTCTTTATACACCTCTGAAGACATAGTTACATATATGATATTGCATTTCTGTCAATAGATCCTCCAAATAATTACACACAGCACCTTTAATCCATGCCGAAAACTTTATTATTTATTGTTATTTTATGTTAGCTAATGCATGTACCGTTGTTAATAAATACATGCTTACTGTAAAGTGTTACCACTATAATTTACCTCTTACTGTTGCAGGGTGTACTGTGGGACAGACATTCTAATAGCAGAGAGCATTTGATTGGACACAACATAAGGAGTGCAAGATGAGTCATCAAAGGACTACATTTCAAACGCATAAACATCATTTGCAATTTCTTAACACCTGCACTTTCAAAGACATTATTCCACAAACTAACATAAATATATTTTTAATTTTTTATAAAAAATTATATATATATATATATATATATATATATACATTATACAGAGTTTTCCCCAAAAGGTTTAAAAGTATTGTAGTACGTACCTATACATTTTACTATGGTTTATGAGTAAATACTATAGTATACTAACATATTTTTTAATGTGGGCAATTTATATAGGCCTATCCCTATCCCTGTCATATATAATATAATTTATTTAAAAATTATTTTATTTATTGGAGAACCTCTATTTTATTTATTTTATTTTTATATATTTAAGATTTAGTCCAAGCAGGCATTTTATTAAAAATTTTGCTTAAAAAATAAAGAGCAAACTGTTGATGTTAACAAACGTTAAGAAGAAAAGACAAGCAATTTATGATCTGCATTTCCCCCAACTGTACCGAAATTACCTTAAAATCAGAGGTACGTATTTTGTGTACCAAAATATTATTTAATATTATATTGTACAGTATCTGCCTGAGCCTTAAAACAAGCATTTTAATGTATATTTTAATTGCGCCTTTGGCTAGTTTTTCAAGACTATGCTATTATATAAAAAGCCTCTAAACTGACAAACAAGAAATAACCCCAACATTACAATCCTAAAATTTTGCTGAAGACATCAGGTAGGCGGTATTAGTTTGGAGGAAATGTACGACTGAAAAGATTATTGAAAAGATAACAAGCCCAATTCAAAACACAATCAGACACCCCACCACATCAAAACAATTCACGTGCCAAAGCATCTAAAACAGCATCCTCCCCTAGTAATCTCACCGGCAGATGACCACACATCTCAACCTCGATGGAACCATCCAATAACAACAGCCTGGATATTTTCAAACAGTGGCCACGGGAAAGGATCCAGGCATCTTAATGAGCTTTGTAATCTAAGTGAAAGCAGTCTGGAATGCAACCTTTTAATCTTTATTTGCTTTACTGTTTTTCATTCTTGCCTGCCTACAAAAGAGCCTAATGAATTACTTGCCTTTTGGCCTGTCTCACCTCATTTCTCTGCAAAGTGAAATGTGCTCTTTGACATTAACACCACGGTTACCAAACAATAGCTGCGTATTCATTTTAATTCAGCCAGAGAGGAGCGTTTTAGTGCCACCTCTGACTTGGACCAGTCCACACTGTATCTGACCCAACCTGAAGCAAACCTAACAAAAAAGCAGCACTCATCTCTTTATGCTGCCCTGAAAGATTCATGATTTCACTTGGCATTTCAGATGCAATTTCAGGTGCAATTACCAAAAATGTGTGGACCGCTGTGACCTGACACCTGGGACAAGCCATTATGCACGGGGAAGTGGTTTGGATTTGTGCTTTCCACTATCACTGAGGTGCATAAAGCATTCCGGCACCAGCTGGCAACGGCAGTTGGCTTCGGTGCCAAGAGATCCTGGAGAATGTGTACTCAGAGCTTGTTATGGGTCAATGTTGCATCGTGGTGTGGTCCAGAGAGCAAAGGTTTTAATGGTGGAGGGTTCAGAGGGCCACAGAGCAACAGCAGTACTATACGGCTGAGGAGAGGATCGGCTGCTGTTAAAATCACCTTTGACGTCTGAGTAACCTCAAAACTGTAGAAGTCTAAAACCACACTCCATGACTGTAAACCCTGGGTGCATTTGTTTCAAGGGCCATTCGAGTCTCTACAGTCAAACGGAACAAATTACGACAAACACACAAAAAAAAAATGATATGTTCAATTTAATTCACTTTTTTATGTCAACAGGTTCCATATAACTGAATTACGTTTAATTTAAGTAACATTATCTATTTCAGTAAACTTAAGATACTTACATAAAGTTAATGCAATGTTGTTTAGTTGAATCAGATTAAGAGTCTTGTTTTAGTTTTAAATCATTAACTTGATTAAGTTCAATTATGCTAAAATGTATATTTTACATTAAACCAATATGAAAAACCAAATTTTATCGATTAGGTTATTTATATATTTTTTACTTTATACATTTTTTACAACAATCAGACAAAACTGTAATTTGTCTTCAATAAGAAAATATTGAGTTAAGAGAACTCAACAGAAATTCTTATTTAAAAATGTAACCGCCCACTACCTAACGAAAGGCAACCCTTCTCTGAACAATGGTAACCAAAAAACACAAAAATGTGACAAACTCTTCAAAACCTTAAAGATTAATGAACATTAAACACTAACAAGTATTTTTTTTTTACTGAAAAATGCATAACAAAATATATTTTTTTGTGTTCCGCGTTAGAAAGAAAGTCATACAGGTTTGAAATGACAAGAGGGTGAATAAATGATGACAGAATTTTCATTTTGAAGATGAACTTCTTTAACTTTCAGAATCTTATTCATTCATATAATGTCTATAAATATTGAAGACCTACCTGGTGATGTTTCTTAACTTTTTCTACATACAGAGTACAAATTCATTGCATTTTCCTTTTCTTAACAAGATATATCGGCCCTGATCATGATAGTGTGAAAAATTTCATCGACCTATACCAATTATTGTTTATTATTATTGTAATTAATATATTGGTGCATCTTTTATTTTCAGGTAGCGTTTTGGTTAAAGCCTGAAAGGTATATTTCTGACACTGGTTTGGCACTGTATTGAAATAAAAGGAAAATACAATAAAATATTTTAAGAAACATTGTTAAGAAAAACAATAGCCTTTAAAGTTTCGTGATCTCTGTGTAGTAACACTTTCCCTATAGTGTCCTACTGTCCTTAAAATTTCGTCAAAATTCATTGGTTAAAATAGTTATGAGCTCTCAAAAAGGATGTATTAATAATTAACACATTGTTTGTGTTATGCTATTTAACACATTATGTGTCATTTGTGTGTTGTCCCAGAAATACTGTAACACAGATGGTCCAAAATATCTCACTTAAAAAAAATACACAAAGTAAACTAATTAAAAAATGAATAAGCAATTGGTACAGCTTCCTGCATGTACACACCATGAGGCTATAAAAGCAAGTGACCGAGTTGGTCTCGGTGACACGACAAAGCCTCCACAGAGGCCCCTTAATCTGGAGCCAAGCGGAGATATTGACTAACACAGGAAGTCATCCCTCCTTACACGTCTGACATTAGCCTTGTTTGTGTTTCACCATATGCCGCCTACTCCAGAGATACAATATGTCAGTGACAAACATGGGTCTAATTTTAACACGTCGAGTCATTAGCTGCTAGCTACACTCTCCATTCACTGAATTTTTATTCCATTTTACTCGATGACCTTGCAACTGTTTTTTCTTTTTGCTCCTTAAGGAGTCATTTTTTTAACTAATAGGAAAGTGCATTGTAGCTGGGCCATGCTGCTGATTACTTTGTGAATTCCCAGGTCTGATCGCACATTTGCAGCATTCTGATTAATGTTGAACGCAATAATGCTCGCTGGACCGGCTGGGTCAAACGTGTGGTGGCTCAGCTGCCATGGGAGTATCACACACAGCGTTTATACAATCATCATTAAAGAGTAAGGAGACGGCTGGATGCTTTACATTTTAAGAATAAAATTTCTAAAATACTTTGTCAGTATACTTTGTGTACAATTAATGTTCCAACATGCAGCCTTGCATAGGGATGAAAATAATGAACTGCTTACCTGTTAACCGATTAGCTGTTCGAAATGTTGATCGATTAAAGGAATAGTTCATCCAAAAATAAAAATTCTGTCATCATTTACTGTAAAACAAATTTTACAAAATTGTTCTGCTGAACACAAAAGATGATATTTTGAAGAATGTGGGAAACTAAACAGTTCCAGGGCACCATTGACTACCATAGTTTGTTTCCTCACTATGGAATTCAATAGTGCCCCAGAACAGTTTAGTTACAGACATTCTTCTAAATATCTTCTTTTGTGTTCAGCAGAACACTGAAATTTATGGATTCATTTTAGGATGAGTAAATGACAGAATTTAAATTTTGGGTGAACTATCCCTAATACAATCGGTTATGAAAGTCGTTCAAATAAACATTTTCTTGTTATGTGTCTAGTACAGTTAAAATAAGTGTGTTATGTTGAACGAAAGATCATCTTCAGAAATGTCCCTGAGCATGGGTGGTGTCAACACAACGACTGTTATGTTGTTTATTATGTCTTAATGCATGAATCCTCTGTTGTTCAGTTATTTGCAAATATTACATATATTAAAAACAACATTTGTTTGTATTTTTAATGGCTCACAGACACTCATCCATGCTAATTTAATTAAATTGTAATTTTAAATTTCAATTAGGGCTTTCAAACGATTACAAATGACTTTTGAACATTTTTAAAAACAAAGTTATCTGTTTTTCCAAATGAACTCTTTAGATGTTTTTTGGAGGGGCTGAATCTTGTGTTGTAAGATAGGAATCCAAATATTAATGGGGGGATGAGTCTTAACTCTTATAACTTTGTCTGATCTTATAGCGGATCGTTTATTGATTTTAACTAAATAAAAAATGAAACGGTGACCAACAGCCATCATTAACCGTTAATTGATAAGATTAAAATTATAGGGCTGTCAAAAGATTAATCGTGATTAATCGCATCCAGAATAAAAGTTTGTGTTTATATCTTATGTCTGAGTACTGTGAATATGAATTTTGTATTTAGACAAATTACATACACATACATGTATACACATTTAAGAAATATTTAGATGTATTTATTTATATTTACCAATAATTGAAATTATATATAAACATTTATTAATTTTTATTTAATTATATATTTTATGAATGTATGTGTATGTGTTAATGATACAAATTTAATATGCACATCTTACAACAAAAGATTCAGCCCCCCAAAAAAACATTTAAAGAGTTTATTTATGATTTTGTTTTAAAACAGATAAATCCTAAACTCCTAAATTTTTTTCAAAAATCATGTTTTTTTATTGTGCATTCCAAATAATATCAATAAAACAGTTACAGTTGGGTTGTTTTGAATAAGTAAAAATAACAACAACAAAAAAAAATACAGCCAACTAACACAATAAAAACATGATTTTTTGAAAACAGATATGTGTGTTTTTTTATGAACTCTTCATTTGGAGTCATTAAATATCTCATTTTGTAAAAGCAGCTCTTGTTGGCTTCAGCTAGTCTGTAGCAGGCTAGCACCAGAGATCAATTGACATTTAACAGTGATGTAAATAAGAGAGATATTGGTTCAGGGCAAATGGAATCCACCATCAGTCTTAAACTTTGCCATTGCCATTACAATCAGCATGTGTCTTGTTTTCTGCATCCAACAAAATCAACAATCAACTTAAGCACATTCCTGTGTAAATACACTTACACCACCCTGGCCTTATTAAAAACTCGCAGTTCCAAATACGACTTCTGTGCCACCTATGAAAAACGTGTCTACAAAAGCAAATCTAACCAGAATTTAATTAGCTCATCAGGGGCTGGGGGCGTCCCACATATCAATCCACCCTCTCCACTTAACCGAGAAGTGCGTATTTCTCACTCTCCCACCAGCTCTCATGAATACATCACGTGAGATATATCAGCTAAAGGGCCCCTGAATAAAAACAACCTCGATTACGCACTCGTCTTACCTGATCCCAGGGACAGATGATGCCTCCGAAAAACATAAAGAGGTAACCCATGGCAACCAGACAGGCCCAGATCACCAGGGAGAAAACCCGGAGCAGTTTCTTGAAGATGGACTCGATGCAAACCAGGACGAAGATTGTGAGGAAAATAGCCAGTGCGGAGGGGACGGTGATTACGAAGGCGACGTGATCCTCGATATCCTGCGGAGAGATGGCAGCGTTACACAAAGACCTTTAAATTCTCCCTCCGACAGCCACTGGATAACAGTTCATCTGATAAACCACTGAATGACCATCAAGCCAAAGCCCCACAGAGTCTGCTGGCAAACCGGGTCCGCTTTGACTTGCTCGGAGATAAAACGAAAAGGAAAACGTATGTTGGAGTTGTTACAGTACACGGTGTCCCTTGTCATGCTCATGCATTACTATCATTAACGACGGTAGTAATATCAATAACTTTCATAATACTTTGTACTTTAATACAAAGTACATATTACTTTTGTGAATACACCATATTGTGAATAATGGAAAAGCGTGACCTATTCTCTTTCAGTGTGCATGTCTACTGAATTTTCTTTATTTTCCAGTGCCACTATTTCTGTATGGGAGGCAAATCCTGCCAAATTTAAATAAATAAATTAAACGATGAAAATGAAAATGAAAACCAGATTAGCAATTTCATTATACACAACTGCATGCACAATATGTGTCAAAATGAAAAATAAAATGAATTTTTTTTTCATTTTCATTTTTACACTGACAATGCGTTGTCCCTGTCAAATTGAAAAAGAAAATGCAATTGGTGATTTGACATTTCATTTTCACTAAAATCTCGAGGCAAGACTGCCAATATGAAAATGAAAAGGCAAATGTGAAAAAGAAATTGTAAAAACATTTTTTACAAAGGTTTTATTAATGTTCACGCAATAATACTGACACAATTCAAATTAAAATGGAAACTTTGATTTTCATTTTATTTTCTCTTCTCTTTAATTTCATTTTCGTTTTCTTTTTCTTGTTCACAGTCATGCAAATTACGTGTTAATTAGTGGGTGTGGACGAGCGTCTGCATTACTGGGAACGCCCACAAAAACGTCATATCCGTTTATTCGAACGAACGTGTGTAGACCTTGTCAGGCGCTTGGCCTTAGCGCTTTGTAATGATCACTAGTGATGGGAAGTTCGAGTCATTTTTGCGATTCGGATGTTTGAATCTCGTTCAGCAAAATGAATAAATCTTTTTTCGAGTCATTTCGTTCATCTGAGCAGAGTTAAATTAATGTTGCATGTTAATAGCCAAATTACCCCATAACGTTTATTTATGCTAGTTTTGATCAGATATTTAAAAACAAATAACTTATAATGTAGTTAGGGACAAGTTATGAGAAACAGTTATTTAATTATTTCCTGACAGCATTTCTGTAAAGTTATATTTCTTCCTATAATACAACATATAACACGTACATCATGCATTTGACTGATGATCCGGGAAGTGGTCATGTAACGTTAAAGACTCGGACTCGAAGACTCCGGTACAGGCTGCAGGTTTGCCTGCGGAGCTACCATTTGACAAAAGAACAAAAGGGCTCGGACCCGATGACTCGAGAGACGAACTAATCATTTCTCTTTCCGGTATAAGGACTCGGACCCGATTACTCGAGAGACGAACTTATCATTTCTCTTTCCGGTATAAGGACTCGGACCCGATGACTCGAGAGACGAACTTCATTACTGTTTCTGGTACAATGTTGCACATGCGCGGTCAACACAAAATGAACGAATCACTCGCTGAGACACTCGTTACTCCCGAGTCATTTTAAAGATTCGTTCAAAAAGAACGAATCGTTCATGAACGACCCATCACTAATGATCACGATGACTGTGCCTGGTGCAATACCAAAAAGTTGTAGTGTGGTGTTCTGCATCTCTGATAAGTTAACAGACGAACAAACTAAAGCATTGGAGAGCCTGTATCTCTAGCGTGCCCTGAAACATGCCAGAGCGCGATTGTCCCCGCTCCGCCGCTGACGGCACTCACTTAATCCTTGGTGTTTCCAGTCAGATCCGTGGGCGTGGCTTGTTGGTTTTGACTAAATCTTTGGTGTTTCAAGTCTTACGAAACCTTTACCCTAACCCACACCCTAACCCTAACCATACTCTAACCATCTAAACTACCTATGATTGTTAAAATTGACGAAAAAACACGTTTGGGTGATCACGTGTGACTCGAAACACCAAGGATTTAGTGAGTGCCCGCCAGCTGACCTACTCTTACACTGTACATTACCATCCGCACCCGAGCACGCTATCATCATTACATTGTGACTGCTTTTAAGAAAACATAAACAAAGCGATCTTTCTCAGCACAATAGAATCCATCGTAATGTTCGGTTTGAGGTTGATAAGGTGTGTTTAACTTCACGCGGGCGGTGCGCAGACTAATTCGCTTAGGGTATCATCATGCGAGAGCTGTCATGGTTCTGCCCCACCTTGTCTTGCTTCTCTTGACCTAGTGGCAGAACCATGATAGAACCTCTTGTTTTAAGTGGAGAGTGACGTTTCGTCCCTGTTGGTCTTCCACTCTCCGGTGTGGCGTCTCTGTTCCCGCCCTTTTGTCTCCTCGTTATTGTTTGTTAATTAGTTCATGCCCCGCACCTGCTTCCTCTTGATTTGTCCCCTTTATAAGGTCCCTGTGTTTTCTGTCCTGTGCTGGATCATTGTTCTGTTGCGTCGTGTTTGTCTTTGTGGTGAGTTCTTGTTGTGTAGTTAGTTTAGTTTACAGTGGTCATGTCAAATGTTATTATTTCTAGTCTAGTTAGTCCCTGTCCGTGTTGCTATGTTTTGTTATGTTCCCCCACGTGGGTCTTTGTTTTGTATTTTTTAATTATTATTAAAATCTGTCTTGTTAACCCCTTACCCGCTGTCTGCACTTGGGTCCTCTGTCCTTGTCTCCGTGTCTCACCCCGAGACTCATGACAAGAGCGGCTTATATGTGTTTAAATCAGCCCCGCGTACTTCATTCATTATGATTATGAGCCAATCGTTATACGAAGTGCTGCACTATGTTATGAATGCATGTTTTAAATGATGCGCCTGTTTAAATTCCTCCTTGAAGTTCAGCTGTCATAGCAAAATGACAGCTGATTAACCCAATGTTGTCACTTCGGGGTGTCAGGATGCTTAAAGAGTACATTCCTCGAGATCATAAAAAATACATTTCATTAAGTGTTTAATTTTGCCGTGTTTGAATGTAAGCAATCTGCCAAGTTGTAAATCCGAAGGTGAACGAATAACAAAGTTATTAGCTTATAAAAAAGGTAATCGACTCTGAATCACGTGAACAAGTCATGACCTGTCCGAATCTTTAACCACAATGTATCTACGTCACTAGAAATAATCCCCGCCTAGGACTGACTGCGAAAACTTAACTCTCTCCTCCCCAAACACTGTACTAGCTCGTTCGTGACGTGTGCATCATGTCTAAGAGAAGCTGTGTTCTATGTAGTGAAACTAAGTCAGTCTTATTTTCACTACCAAAGGAAGAACTTCTGAGGAAAAAATGGTTACTATTTATTTTTCAAACGACACCAAAGGAGTATAAACCGAACGTTTTACTTTGCGCGCGTCATTTTACCGAAGATTGCTTCATCAATCTTGGCGCCTTTACTGCAGGATACATTAAACGTCTTTCCTTAAAAGATGTTGCAATACCAACTTTATTTGGACCTGTAAGCTCCACCGAATCACAACCTGTAAGTGTGACTCTTTATTTTTGTCTTTACTTAAAATTAAATTTGTGTGACGTTATCTCATGTCTGTGTTTAGCTAATGTTACCGTTATTTTTGGGGTTGTTACTGTTTGTTTACCTAACGTTAGCTATAAACTCGTTGCGCTAATGTAAGTGTTCAACCATATTAACTCGCAAAGTCTTTATTTCAAGAACTGCGTGGTGTACTATAGTTATAATAACATCTGAAGATACGAACACCGTACACTGTATGCCGTGATAACTAACTGTTACAAGAGAAGTGTCTAAAACAGTCCTTTTTCTTACTGGCATCTGTATAAGGATTAAAGAATGATTCGTCAGACTCGGGCTCGAACTGGTAAGGTAAAATCGACGCCATCTCTCTCTATACACTGTTAATATCCAACCACCTGCAAACCGTAATACAGCAGTAATGATAGGCGGTCCATTTGCGACACATGCTGAACGCGTTTGACCAATCACAGCAGACTAGACCATTTGACCAATCACAGCAGACTAGACCATCTGACCAATCACAGCAGACTACACTATCTGACCAATCAGATCAGACTACGCTGGCGGAAAGGCGGAGATTACACAGATGAATCGCAGAACGAATCATTTGAGAGTCAGTCAAGAAGTAAGGTAATAAAAACTGCTTATTATTACGAAATAATAGTATTTTTACATCATGTATGTACATAAACTTGTTGTCGGACACTCCATAAACCAAAATAAGCCCTTAAAAATATTGAGGAATGTACTCTTTAAACAAACAAAGCAATGTTTTGATAGCAACTCAAAGCCACGGAGTTAAACCTTTTAGGGAAAATCACACATAAACAGATCACCTCTAAAAAGAAACTTGAAAACAGCTGCATGTTGACTTTCATCAACTTTCTCTCATCCAGTATCTTTCGCATACTGTATAATTGCACTCAAAATAAATATAGCCCCGTTGCAGCTTTGCAATAACGTGTTTCAGCTAAATCTGTAAATATTCTGCTTTTAAAACAAAGATTATTACATAAGCAAAAGCAAACCTAGTTTAGTCAAGTATTCAACGTGTGCCGTGAGCATTTTTCATGTTCACAATATATTGATTCAACAGTGTTAGATGCGTTTAGAAAGACTGTGTTCAGAGTGAATTTTATTGGCTTCTCAGCACACGTTCAAAGTTTTTTTTTCATTGCTATCCATTCAACACAGATCTTATTGACTACAGCATTACATCTGTTCTCCCATGTGCCTCACTCTTCTAATAACACTTTAAACATGCTTTTAGGGCTACAAATGTGAGGTAAAAGCATTTATGTGGGTCAGTAAGTTGCCACCCCATGACCTCTATAATGACTGCCCCATCCTTCAGAGTAGCCATTAGATGGCTTATGTTTTCCAAAGCTTTAAAAGTCCAGTGTGTAGTTTTTTGGAGGCTCTCTTGATAGAAATGCAATATAATATACATAACTATGTCTTCAGAGGTGTATAAAAACCTTATATAATGAAGCGTTATGTTTTTATTACCTTAGAATGAGCTATTTCTATCTACATTCACCGCAGGTCCCCTTACATGGAATGCTGTTGCCATGTCGCCATGTTGTTTCTACACTAGCCTCATAGACATTGAGAGAGAGAGTTGCGTCAACTCCGTTGACTCCAATGGA
This sequence comes from Triplophysa rosa, assembly GCF_024868665.1. Taxonomy (NCBI): domain Eukaryota; kingdom Metazoa; phylum Chordata; class Actinopteri; order Cypriniformes; family Nemacheilidae; genus Triplophysa; species Triplophysa rosa. Next base: position 13,027,011 of record NC_079897.1, on the reverse strand, counting down.
ACAGTTTTTTCACAGAAATGGCAGTTCGTGGAGCCCCCGGAAGTTACTAGTAACGCATGGAGGTACGGCTAAACAGACCAATTGAGGTCAACTTTTACATTTACATTTAGTCATTTAGCAGACGCTTTTATCCAAAGCGACTTACAGATGAGGGAAACAATGGAAGCAATTGGAACAACATAAGGACAACAAAAAGCATAAGTGCAAAAAGAAAATTGGTCTCATATAGCCTATCACAGTATACAGAGCTAAGGTTTTTTTTTTTTGAAAGAGATAGAAGTCAGAACTGATCAGTACTCATTTACTTACTTTCAACTCATTTAAAGACGCAAGTCATTTAATGAATTAAAAAATGAAAGAAATAAAGCATTTGAAGAGAAAACTTTACTTCCTGGAACTATCTGAAGGCTCCATGAATCATGTGACACGGGAAATTTTTGAACTTCCATTGTCGCGACTCTCTCTCTCAATGGCACTGAGTAGCCCTAAATGGACAAACTGCTGTAAGGAGCGTGTTTCGTAAATACGTTATTGCCTTTGGCAAAGAAGCGAAAATGTGACGACATCTTAGTGCTGTGTCAGCCATTGAGTGCTTCAAAAGGGAAGGGGTGGAGTGAGCCGTTGGTTGCAATTCACAACCTCACCACTAGATGCCGCTAAAATATCCACAATGCTCCTTTAATACTCTATTTGAATGTCAAATGTGACATTGCAAAACAAAAAAGAAAAACTAGAAAAAAATCTATTATTAACAGTCTATTGCACTTTTATTTTTACACTTTAAATGCAATGTATTGCTGGTAAAAACTAGATATTTTATTATTATTTGACATGAAGCCAGCTACTTGCTGCTGAACATTACCATTCTGGAAGAGAAAAGTATTTGAACAGTATGCAGTGCCCTTCACGATTATTGGCACCCCTGGTAAATATGAGCAAAGAAGGCTGTAAAAATAAATCTGCATTGTTCATTGTTGTCCTTTTGATCTTTTATTAAAAAAATCTACAATATTCCAACATTTCATTAAAGTAAAACAATTTGAAGTGGGGGGAATAAAATATCATGAAAGAAATATCTTATACACCCTGACCCTGGTCACAATTATTGGCACACTTAGAAATTCTTATGAGTAAAATATCTCCCGAGTATATTCCCATTGATATTTACATTTTCTTAGCACACCAAGGTGACTAGAAACATGATGTTGTTCAGTCATGACTTCTTGTTGCCCAGGAGAGTAAATATTAGTAACACAAAGCCCAAACCCCCTTAATCATTTATCACAAATGGATAAAACCAAAGAATATAGTTCTGATGTGCAATATAGTTCGGTTGAGCTATACAAAATACAAAATGGCTTTAAGAAAAAAGTTAAAACAATAAAAAATCTCATTTCCAACATCAGGGCAATGATCAAGAAGTTTTAATGGACAGGAGATGTTGAAAATCTGCTTGAAACAGGATATGTGTCTATATTGTCTCAATGCACAGCGAGAAGAAGAATTAATGTGGCAAAAGACTTTTCAAAGAGCACAGATGGAAAATTGCAGTAATCAGTTGAATTTTGTGGTCAGAAAGCATTTAATAAAAATAAAGGAAAACGTCTTGGTTAACATCCTGATGGAGGGAACGAGACGTTGTGTCGAACCGACAGATGGGGTTCGCTCTTGAGAACCTATCACTTCCGACTATTTTAGAAAAGGCCAATGAAATTGGCGAATGAAATTTGCATGCCAGACTCCACCCCCGGATATCCGGGTATAAAAGGGAGACGGCGTGCTTCATTCATTCACCTTTGTGCTGAGGAGCCTGAGACCTCTCTCGACTGCTGCAGCGGGCAGCACGCGTTGTGGCATGAGGGACACAACGTCTCGCTACCTCCATCAGGGAACTGAGGGTACATCCGTAACCAAGACGTTCCCTTTCTGTTGGTCTCTCGACGTTGTGTCAGACCGACAGATGGGGTTCCTATGGAAAACGCCACGACGCTGTGCCGTGTCACAATCTCTAGCGAAGCGACGGTGACTGGCCTGGGCGTGTCAGACATGAGCGCTACCGCAAAATTGTAACCTACCAGTGGATAGGTAGGGGGTCCCAGAGCTTTTCTTGAAAGGTGGGAAGGCCCCTGCCTTCAGCCCTCACAGGCGGCGGCCTTGTTTCTCTGACAGCGAGAAGCCGCCCGGTACCGTAAGGCCACTGGGTAAGCGCTACTTCCTCAAATGGGGGATGAGCTACAGAGACCACTTCCTACCGTAGGGAGGAGATTAGTGGAGATACCAACATGGTCTCACCGTTAGGGGAGAACTCATGGGAGGAATGTGCAGACTGAAGGAGTTAACCGCAAAGTGGAGGTCCACCTAGGGAAGGTCATGGGTTGCCAAGGTGGGAACCAATCATGAGGATACATCAGACGGAACCGCCCGATTGGGGGGGTTACAACGTCCGGTAGCATTAGGTCTGGTTAGAGCTATGTTGTGGATAACTCAGTTGGTACCCGGCCTAAGGGGCAGGACTGCTCTGCCCAGCCCGCCCGCAGGAGGTGCTTGCTTAGTGATGGATGGAATGCCTGTTCTTCACCCAGTGGGGGAAGAAGGGGAGCAAAAAACAGCACGCTGACCCACCTAGGAGGGGGGAAGGTGCTTTCGCAGGCGTATGCCCTACCGGCCGCCGGTCTTACCTGATGCCCTGCAAGACTCGAGCTGATATCAGTTTTACGCGGAGGCTGTAGAACCTCGCGAAAGTGTTGGGTGTAGCCCAACCCGCAGCTCTGCAGATGCCTGCCAGAGAGGTGCCTTGAGCCAGTGCCCACGAGGAGGCTATACTCCGTGTGGAGTGAGCTCTCACTGCCAGTGGGCACGGGCGATCTTAGGACCGGTATGCCGTAGTGACTGCGTCCATGATCCAGTGCGCCAATCTCTGTTTGAGACAGCCCTCCCCTTCTGCTGATCTCCAAAACACAAAGACAACACAAAACACAAAAGACAAAGAGCTGCTCAGAGCTCCTATGGCGCTGTGTGCGGTCCAAATAGAGGAGCAATGCGCGTACTGGACACAACACGGATGGGGTTGGGTCTTCCTCCCCGGTGGGGAGCGCCTGTAAGTTCACCACCTGGTGTCTAGGGGGAGTGGTGGGAACTTTGGGCACGAAGCTGGGCGGGGGTCTCACAATAGCGTGAGAATCACCGGACTTGAGTTCTAGGCAATCTGTGGACACCGAGAATGCTTGTAGGTCCCCTACCCTCTTGAGCGCCATCAGGAGAGCCGTCTTCATCGTGAGGTGAGAAAGAGCGGCATCGCCGAGGGGCTTGAAGGGGGGCCTCTTGAGGCCCGCCAGGACCGCATCAAGGTCGCAAGAGGGTATGGAGCGTGGACGAGGTGGTAGCCTTCTCGTGCCCCTTAGGAACCTAATTATCAGGTTGTGCTGTCCTAGAGACTTACCAGCAATTGAGGCGTGATGAGCGGCAATGGCGGCTACATACACTTTCAGTGTGGAAGGGGAGAGATTACTCTCGAGTCTTTGGAAGGACAGCACGTTTCCGATCAAGCAACTCCGCGGGTCTTCTCTTCGAGAAGAGCACCAGGATGAGAAGAGGCGTCACTTATAGGCGTATAGCCGCCTAGTGGCCAGGGCCCTAGCCTGAGTGATGGTCTTACCGCCGCAGGGGGTAGGCCACTCAGGATCTCCTCGTCCCGGCCAGGGCCCAGACATGGAGGTTCCAGAGGTCTGGCCTGGGATGCCATAATGTGCCCTTCCCCTGGGAAAGCAGGTGCTTCGTCAGGGGAATCGGCCAGGGGGAGCTGTCGTCAAGAGCATTAGCTCCGAGAACCAAGTCCGGTTGGGCCAGTACGGCGCAACTAGTAGAACTTGATGCTCCTCTTCCGTGACCTTGCACCGGATCTGTGCAATGAGGCTCACTGGGGGGAAGGCGTACTTCCACTTGTCCCACGGCCAGCTGTGCGCTAGAGAATCCGTGCCGAGGAGGGCCTCGGATGGGGAGTACCCTAGTGGGCAATGGGTGGTGTCCAAGGAGGCGAACAGGTCTACCTGAGCCTGCCCGAACTGTACCCAAATGATCTGGACTGCGCGGGGGTGGAGTCGTCACTCTCCGTGAGGTGTCAACTGACGAGAGAGCGCATCGGCTGTCTGTTTCAGGTCGCCTGGAATATGTGTGGCTCGCAGGGAGCTGATCACCTGCGGACTCCACAGGAGGAGGCGTTGGGTGAGTCGTGTTAGCTGTCCGACCGGACCAGCATGTGTTTGTCCTGCACGAGTGGTTGTAGCCCTTTCAGTGCAAGTAGCACATTCAACAACTCTAGGCAGTTGATATGCCCGCGCAGGCAGGGGCCCGTCCATCGCCCCGATACTGCGTGCCCATTGCACACGGCACCCCAACCCTGCAGGGAGGCATGTGTCATCACCACGACGTGCCTCGTGACCTGCCCGAGAGGGACTCCCGTCCGTAGAAAGGTCATTGAAGACCAAGGGGTTAGGGTGCGTCAGCAGAGAGGCGTAATCACCATCCGCCTGCTGCCGATGTGTCACGCTCTCCAGGGAACTCCACTCTGTAGCCAGTGTTGGAGCAGTCTCATGTGCATCAACCTGAGGGGTATCACCCCCGCCGAGGATGCCATGTGCCCAGGAGCCTCTGAAATTGTTTCAGGGGGACCGCTGACTGCTTGAAATGTTCCAGGCAGTTCAACACTGACTGAGCGCGCTCTGTAGTCAGTCGCGCTGTAATGGAGACAGAGTTGAGTTCCATACCAAGAAAGAGGATGCTCTGCACAGGTGAGAGCATGCTCTTTTCCCGGTTGACCTGTGGTCCCAATCGATCTAGGTGCCGAATCACTAGGTCCCTGTGTGTACATAACAGACCTCGCGAGTGTGTCAAGATGAGCCAGTCGTTGAGATAGTTTTAGTACCTGCACACCTCTCTCCCTGAGCGGAGTGAGGGCGGCTTCCACGATCTTCTTGAAGACTCGTGGGGACAGGGACAGACCGAAAGGGAGGACTCTGTACTGATATGCCCGACCCTCGGAAGCGAACCGTAGGAACGGGCGATGACGACGGAGAATCGAGACATGAAAGTAGGCGTCCTTCAGGTTGATTACCATTAACCAATCTTGACATCTGGTAGACACCAGGATGCGCTTCTGCGTGAACATCCTGAACGGCAGCTTGAGTAGGTGCCTGTTCAGGGTACGCAGATCTAGCAACCCCCCCTTTTTGGGGACGGTGAAGTATGGGCTGCAAAACCCGTTGAACATCTCGGCTAGAGGGACGAGCACGATCGCTTCCTCTCCAGAGGGGTGGCAACCTCAGCCCGAAGCACGGGAGCATCCTTGCCTCTGACTGAGGTTGAGAGGATGCCCCGAAACTTGGGCGGGCGTCTGGCGAGTTGGATCGCGTAGCCGAGACGGATCGTATCTCATAGCCACCGTGACGGTTTGGGAAGCTCTTGTCAGTCTCCCAGGGACCGAGACAGGAGGGCTAGGGGTACGATTTGCATGGTTCGATGGCTGGCAGTGCGGATCCCTCGCCGTGGGGAAGCCCCCGGGGAGGAGATCGGCTCTGCTGATTTACCTGCCTGGCGATGATGTAACACGACGCACCATCGATTGAGAGTGCTGATTTCTGCTGATTATCCTCGACATTGGGTCTCGCCGTGACGCAACGTCGAGTTGCCGAACACCGTCATGTAGAGGGTGAGAGCGGCTGCGATAAACACCCAGAGAGAGAGAAAACTCTTAGAAGTGGGCTGTTGGGATGGGGCAGGAACTGTCCCGGATCGACCAACCAGCGATGGAATGGCTGGGGTAGGGCCCGATGGTATTCTCGATCTCCCTGGGGTCTTCCCATGAGGGCCGCTTCGGCTTCTGCTGTGGCTGCTGACGGGGTGGTGATCTCCTCTTCGACGTCTTCTTTTGGGGGGCCGCCTGAGTGGGGGCACCGGAGCCGGAGGGCATCGAAGAGGACCAGGGCTGCTGAGAAGCAGACGGTGCAGGGGATCTCGACGGCCGGAGGGTGGCCGAATCGCGGCGGGGGAGGATATGCTTGATAGCCTCTGTCTGCTTCTTTTACTGTCGAGAAATGCAGCTCGACAGTATTACTGAACAGCCCCCCTTGCGAGATGGGTGCGTCGAGAAAGCGGACTTTCTCGGCATCACTCATCTGTGCAAGGTTCAGCCAGAGGTTTTTCTCGTGGACCACAAGTGTGGACATCGCCCGACCCAGGGCCTGCGCGGTCACTTTGGTCGCCCGTAGTGCGAGGTCGGTGGTGGCGCGGAGTTCCTGCATAAGCGCTGGGTCGGTCTTACCCTCGTGGAGCTCTCTCAATGCCTTGACCTGCAGGATGGCCATAGCGTGGAGAGAGGAGGCAGCTTGGCCCACAGCAGTGTAAGCTCTCGACACCAGAGATGCCGAAAACCTACATGCTTTGGACGGGAGTCTAGGTCGAGCCCCCCAGGTGGCCGCCGTCTGCGGGTACCGCGACGGCACACTCCACCTGGAGGACATCGACGTATCCTCTAGCTGCCTCACCATTGAGGGAAGAAAGGGCAACGGAGCTAGTCTGATGTGCACACGCCGAAAGGGGGCGTTCCAGGTCTTACTAAGTGCTTCATACACTTCCAGGAAAACATGGCACTGGAGGTGGGCACAGCTTGGAGCCGCGCTCAAACCCGAGGTACCATGTATCCAGCCGCGAGCATTGGGAGAGGCAGTGCGGTGCACTGCAACCCAATGCCGGCAGCACAGGAAAGCATGGCTGACATCTCGACGTCCGCTTTTTCCTGGGCTCGACCCCCCGAGGGAGGGAGCTCCGAGGAATCGTCGGAATCAGATTCCAGTAAGTCACCCTCCGATGCTGCAAGGGACATCTCATCATCACGCACCGTTTCCGAATACGTGGTTGAGGAACAAGTCGGTGGGACCATCTCATGGGGAACGGTCAGACGAGCGAGACGAGGTGCGAACGGTCCGCGAGCCGGTGGCTGACGGATTAGCGCTCACAGTAACCCTCATATCACCCTCGCTGCTCGCCGTAGCGGACGGCAGGGCCGTAGCCACTGCTGTCACGGAACGTGAAGCAGACGAGGTGTTGGCTGAGTCCCGTGGGAACACAGCCACCCGTGACGCAACGTCTGAATCGTCAACTGCCCGCAGCGCAGGCAGGACGTATCCACAAGGGCTGCCCCAGCGTGCTGGAAGCAGACATCATGTCCGTCCCCCTCCTCGATGAGTGTGTTGTACCCACAAGAACAGCGGGACATGCCAAGCTGGAGAAATTTGCTCTTTTAGAGAAAAAAACTCATGCCCAGGGGAAGTCGCTGCAGGAAGGGTCAGTCCGCTGCACCACGTCGTAAGATTCCAGCAGTAATTCGGCATAGAGTTTGAAGTCTCGAAGTCGATCATGTGTGAAGGCTCCGAAGAACAAAAAGGTGAATGAATGAAGCACGCCGTCTCCCTTTTATAGCCTGATATCCTGGGGCGGAGTCCGGCATGCAAATTTCATTCACCAATTTCATTGGCCTTTTCTAAAATAGTCGGAAGCGATAGGTTCTCAAGAGCGAACCCCATCTGTCGGTTCGACACAACATCTAGAGACCGACAGAAAGGGAACTGCTACTCCATCACCACAAGTTGTTTGGGACACTGTTCAAGAAACAAATCTTCTACTCTCATGCAGAAACAAATTTCACCATATTAATCTGCTATACTGGAACTTCAACCAGGACTGGAGTCAATGGCCATATGAAATGAAAAATAGTTTTTTTTTGCAGCAATAACACAAGATAGGTTTGGTGCACACAGGGATAAAAAAAAATGCCCCATGTCCACAGTTAAATATGTTGCCATATCTTTATTGTTGTGGACCTACTTTTATACCAGAGGTCCTGGACATCTTGTTCAGATGCATGGCATCATGTTTTATATCAAATACAAAAAAATCAAAACCTGACTTGCTCTTATAGAAACATTATAATGGGTCGTGGTTAGATCTTCCATCAGCACACTGGTTCAAAATAAACATCAAAATCAACAAAAAATGTGTCACTGAATGCAAAATCAAGATCCTGCCATAGCCATCCCAGTTCCCTGATCTGAACACTATAGAAAATGAGTGGGATGAACTGAAGATAAGAGAGCACCAACATTTGAAGGATCTTAAGAGATTCTGTATGAAGGAATGGACTCGGATGACTTGCCATATATTCTCAAACCTCGTCAGACATAAAAGAAAAGACTCAGAGCTGTTTTTCATGCAAATGGATGTTGTAGAAGGTTTTGAATACAAGGGTGCAAATAATTGTGACCAGGGTGTATTATGGAAAAAATAATAATAATGTGATATTCCCCCCACTTCAAAATGTTTTAGATTAATGTAGATTTTTTTAAATAAAAGATCAAAAGGAAAAACAATGCAGATTTATTTTTACAGCCTTCTTTGCTCATATTTATCAAGGGTGCCAATAATAGTGGAGGGCACTGTATATGTACAGTATATTGCCGCAGGGCATAATGTATCATATACAAAAAAAAAATTTAAATCACCAGAAAACATATTGGAATATGGCAATGTCTGACTGGTTTTTCATATATGACTTTTTTATTATATCATATGTGAGACAAATCATACAGACCAGAGAAATCCCTCACAGTGACATTAATTTCTCTTCTAGCCGCAATATACGACAACAATGTCTCTGAATCATGTGAATGTCTTTGTCTTTGCTTCTATACGGCATTGGTAGTTACCACATCACAGCACTGTTCATTTGCATAAACGTATCAACTTATTTTGGTGGACACGCCCACATCCTTGTCCCTTATGTTGCTTGAAATTCACCAACTCCCCGATTCTTCTCATATTGGATTTCGGTTAAACTCTTTTTTTGCATATGTTTTCCCTTTCTTCATGGGCACTATTACATGAACTTGTTCCCTGGTATGTTGTTTTCAAGTAACACACAAATGGAATTTGATTTGAGAAAACATTTAAAGGTGCAGTGAATGAAATTTAGTGGCATCTAGTGATGAGGTTGCGAATTGCAACCAACGGCTCACTCCACCCCTCCCTTTCAAAGCATTACAGCGGCTGACACAGAACTAAGATGTTGTCACGTTTTCACGTTTTTTGCTTCGTATTTGCGAAACGCGCTCTGTAGAGCAGTTTGTCCATTTAGGGATGCTGTAGAAACAACACGGTGAATTCCATGCAAGCGGGCTCTATGTAGACAGAAATAGCTCGTTCTTAGGTAATAAAACAACTCTTCATTATGTAAGGTCTTTATACACCTCTAAAGACATAGTTATGTATATTATATTGCATTTCTGTCAATAGACCCTCAAATAAATTACACACAGCATCTCTAAAATCCTCTGTATGGAAAATAATGGATGTATAATGCACCAAAATGTCAAAACAATGTCAAAAAAGACAGCAATTCACACAAGACTCCAAATAGGGAAATCATAACTGATCTGATGTCTAATCAGCTGCATCTAATGGGGTTCGTGTATAGAGACCCCAGATCATCTGTGAAAAGCCCGGTCACCTCAAAGCATAATAATTAGACACAAAGTAGGACGGCGAGATATGCCCTCATTATTAACAACATCCACTGCAATCATTTCCTCACTGTAAAAAAAACAAAAAAATAACACAAAATGTCACTGTCTTGTCATTGCCAAATAAGAAGAGCATTTATACATGCTATTATCAGTATAGCCCCATCCAGTATTGTTTTTATGTGAGCCTTTTTTACTTTTTTTAGACAAATTTATATCACTTGTTGATAGTCAATCATTTATTTTCATTACATTTATTCATTTGGCAGACGCTTTTCTCCAAAGCAACTTACAAGTAGGAGAGCATATAAACATTTTGTCAGCACGCTAAACGGTACCGTTAGTTTACAAGGCCATGCTACTAGGAGGATTAAAGCTGGAGTAAGCCAATGGGAGAATGAACAATTTTATTTTATAGACACAAGACAGACAGTTATTGGTTAGTCAAATAAATGCGGAACATGTATGTTTTGAGCTGTTTTTTGAAAGTATTCATTCAAGTATTTGAATGAAATTAAATCGAAACCCTCTACATTTTAAACTTTAAATTCTCTCCCTGGACTTCCAGCCCTAACCCCACCCCAGTAAACACAGCTACAAAATACTGTGTGAAATAATACGAACTGACATGGTGTGATTCTGACGACATGTCTCATCTGGCTGTTTCACAAATGTAACCTTTCCCCGTTTTCTCTCTGCAAACGCCCCAGCTGCAGCAGAATCCAGCGCAGAACTCTCCAAAACACACAAAACCACTAACAGCCCCGAAAAAACTACAGAGGACTCATGCATAATAGACGGCGCCTGGCTTTCAGAGCAAGTCAGATATGAAAACCCTGATAAAAATTGCAAAGAGATTCTTTCGAGGTGGATGAAGGTTATACCACAACATCCATGTAGATTCTGTTCTAGTAGCTCCGACACCTCTGATGTAGTGTGAAGGGATTGAGAGTTGCCGTAACCCACAGGCACGACCCGCTACTGAACACCAAGAATCAGGCGTGGGACACGTTTGCCCCGCGGCCGCTTTCGGAGGTGAGAGGTTGAGTGAAAACAGGTCTGGGGGAAAGAATCGTCTGAGTTTCGAAATACAACACTAAAAAAAGAATTCCCTGGGTGTGCGAGAGTGCTCCGAGGTCTTTTCGCAATCAATGCAAAATGTGCAACCAGAGGAATAACAGAGACGGTTGGGCAAACCAGAGGCGGCCTCGACAGCCAATGTGATGGAAGATTTAGTCAAGATAGTCAAAAGACAAGAGAGAAAGTAGCACACGCATCAAGTGTGTGTATCAGCGCTGGGGTTGATGTCATACTGTGAAACGTCGTTAACGTTATTTATTCTCTCCCTGATCTCCCTGCCAATGCACCGAACTGATTTAATCAGATGAAATGCACGCTACTCGTATTTCCCTGCACATTTGAGATATTTCCAAACTACTAGTCTTAAACTCGAGAGGAAAAGGAAACAGAAATCTCAAACAGACTGGCAGCAGATCTGCTTCTGCATCCTGAATTAATTAATTCTGCCTTTTACAGAGACGGCGATGGAAATACCTCAGAGCTTCTGGGAAAGCCTGTGTAAACAGTCTCGGCGTGTGAGGGAGCAACATCCACACAAAACTTTAATTCAGACAAGCCAGCAACACCGCGGCTTCTGTTTCTCCAGGGCTCCCGGATCCCATTAAGCCTCTGCATTTGTCTTATCTGCATACAGCAGATATTTTGCTTTTAATATTTGACCGTAAAATAATAGTTTTTCCCTGTAAAATTACAGGATATAAGAATTTATGTATAATAAATTGATCTCACCATTTTTCTAGTGAATTTGCTGTCTTTTTCTGTAATTTTACAGTTTTTGACCGTATTTCAATAAAAAAAGGGTAAAAAATAAAATCTTGTTAAAAAAACTGAAATTTTCTGGAGCGCTAGAAATAAACTGTAAAATAACAAACATGTTTTGTCCTGTTTTTCTTCTAACGTTTTTTACCGTATTTCAAAAATACATTTAAAAAATCTGTTAAAAAACAGATTTTCCGGTTTTTTTTACATTTCACTTGGAATATCTGTAAAAAAATAACCAAAAAATTACGGGGTTCTTTTACAGTGTAGGTTCAACTAAAAATACAAATTCTGACATAATTTACAGTGATTTCATTGGTGACAGTCAGGTTTCAACATTCTGTCCATCTTCTCTTTTTGTGGTCCACAGAAGTACATAACGAGGGTTTTGGAGCAGTGTGATAATGAGAAATTATGACAGATATTCGATGAGGATAACTGTTGATTTTACGAAGAATTATAACTCTAAACCCAGTGAATTCCTGTAGCTTAATTGGTAGAGCATTACATTAACAAGAAGAGGTTTTTGGGTTCAATTACCAGGAACATCTGTCAAATGTAACACATTTGAAATTACAGTATACCTCATTTGCATCTTAATATTAGTATCCCAATACATAAAACATGAACTTGATTTATTGAGTTGCTAATACAACATTATTTAGTTGGTTAACACATCATTGTGTGCATTATGAAAGAGCTTATTAAGCAAAAGGCTTAAATTCACATGGATTTGAGTTTTGCTCCAGCTGTGCTAGACTGCATATGAGATGAAAATGCGAGCAGCTTTTAATGTTGTCAGGTTAATAGTTTCTGCTTGATTCGCTCCGTTTAATTACCCATGACTAAGTCCCTTGATTTCCCCAATATACTTGTTCCCTTTCCTCCCAGACATTGATTATTCCCCGCTGCTTCTTTATGGCTTCACATGAATCACAGAAATGATGCATTGAAGAGAGAGATTACATACTGCATAATGTAAACAGAAGCATATGCTTGCTGCCTTCAGAACAAACAGAGCTGATTGGCTGAAACTCCCTCTGTGATGTGTTTTGGGCACAAAATTAATTCACAGATACAGTACACATCATCTAAAAAAGTCAAATTTCTACTAAAATTGTTAACACTTTTGAAGCACCCGTCTTAAAAGTTGCCCGGCACAATAGCAAAAGACCTCTCTCTCCCTGCATGTTGCTCCGATCCCCCGGTGTCCAAACACTCACCAGTCCAGAGGCGAAGAAGACGGCCAGCAGAGCCAGGCAGGCGCTCATCACAATGAGAAGCAGAAACACTATAAGCGGATGCTGCTGGCTCATACAATAGTACGACTCGTACAGCCAGTCCGGGGACCTCTGTCTCCGGCCGCCGGCGCCTTCTCCTGCCTGGGAGCTCCTCTCCAGCAGGTAGGTCCTCTTACGCATGGCCTCCTTCCACATGGAGCCGGAGCGCTCCTCCTGTCTGGCAGGCGTCAGCTGGGGTTTGTGAGGGTCCTCGTGCAGGTCCTTCAGATGGAGAACTGATGCTCGGGCTGTGGCGCGCGGCCGGTACGCCGGCAGCAGGGCTTCCACTGTGGAGCGCAGCATCGCTCAGGCAACATGTTGAAGTGCAGACTGGCAGAATGAGAGTGAGAGAAGCAGAGCATGTGTGTGCGAGTATGTATGTGTGAGAGGGAGCGAGAGAAAGAGATGGAGAGAGGGAGGGTCTGGCTTGAGGCAAGGAGGGATGGTGAGTGAGAAAGGCAGAGAGAAAGAGAGAGAGATGGGAAGAGACACAGACAGTGCTGTCAAAGATGGTGATGTGCCAGGCTTTGTTGGTTTTCCAAACTTAAAAGATAAGACATTACAATAATAAAAGCTATTATAGATAACACTGAACACAGCCAGATTCATTAGACCTTTTTAGAGTGTATTATATTATTATGAATTTATTATTTATATGACTTTAGTTTGCTTTTAATCATCTATTGACTTTAACTACCCTGCGTACGTCATTGTAATAAACCAACTAATACCACAAAAAAAATGTATGGACATAAACCACTGAGATATTTCTCAAAATATCATGAGATGTACACAAATAAATCTTGTGAGAGATTTTATTTTAGGGTGAACTATCTTTTTAAGAAGTAGCGTTGTTAACCGCAAACCACGCAAATGCGTAGGGCCCTGCAAGCTTGAGGGCCCTCTAGTGGCCACAAGGGGTTCAATTATTTGATCAATATTATATAAACTAGGGGGTGGGTACCTGCGCTTTGAGGCTAAGCCAGAGGCGCATCCACCGTTCATTAATATTGCTAACATTCTTTATGTGGAGTCTTTCAATCAAAGTGAGTCATGCTGGAGAAAAGTTTAGGCTGCAATGGAGTAAAGTGACAGCGGAATGTCAACACGTGCGTCTTACAATTACTGCTGTCTGATAGTGTGAATTATATTTTGCTGTTATTAGATGCGTCTGAGAAATTTATATAATGAAACGCTGGCTCCATATAGCGTTAAAAGCAAACTGCAAGACTGAGACCAATGCCTTAAACTCTGCTTTCACTGGAAACAGACAGGTTTCTTTTAGGATCAGTTCAAATACCATCTAGCAATGAATGTCAATCTGTTTGCATTTGTTTCTAAATCACATCAATAACTTGTTGATTTGTGTTTTGCTTGAAATTACATTAATAGAACTAATGAAATTGTTGTAATTGCCTAGTTTAAGTCAGTTTTTAGTGAGATAGATCAAAGCATCTATCTTCTGTTTTTTTAGGGAGGAAAACATATTTGATACACTTAAATGTCTTAGAAATTCTTAAATATTTTCAGCAATTACATTTTGCAATGTGCAATGTGAGTTCAACATAGTCTTGAAAGCAAGCACTGAAATCTTGAGGGTTCTTTAATAAAATTAATTTCTATAATCTTTACTTGTTTTGTGTTCATGCTATATAGTTTAAATTATTATTGATAACTCAAATTATATTACATTTTAAATTATCAAAATTTGCCCCACATTTTTTAGGGTAGCGGTGCCACCCCTTGCACAGATACACAGTCATGAAGCGCACATATCAGATATTTGATTCCAAAACAAGGAATGTTTGTTCTTATACTAAACTGTAAACAATTGTGTGTGCTGTTATGCGTTTCAAAGTAAAATAAATCCAGGTTGTCTCACGAATTCCATACACTCAAAATTACTGTTGTGCAATTCAAAGAAAAAATATTAGTATGCATGTGTGGGGGGCCGCAGGTCTTGACTTTGCTTAGGGCCCCCAAAATGGTAAAGATGCCACTGCATAACACTACACATCAGTAATGTAATCATCATAAAAAATATGTAAACATACTGTATATAGGCCAAGTGTGCAAAGTTTGGCAACACGCTTTACAATAAGGTGCTATTTGTTAACAATTAGATAATGCATTGGCTAACATGAACTAACAATGAGCAATACTTCTACAGCATTTATTTTTTTTTAGATTTAGATTTTTAGATTTAGATTCAATTTATTGTCATTGCACATGTACAAGGCAACGAAACGTGACCTCTGCATTTAACCCATCCAGAGAGTAGTGAACACACGTACCCCCGGAGCAGTGGGCAGCTATCACTACAGCGCCCGGGGAGCAAGTAGGGGTAAGGTGCGTTGCTCAAGGGCACCTCAGTTGTTACACGCCGGCCCTGGGAATCGAACCGGCAACCTTCTGGTCATGAGTCCGACTCTCTAACCATTAGGCCACAACTGCCCACTTTATTTATAATAATTCATGTTAATTTCAGCACTTACTAATACATTATTAAAATCAAATGTTGTCACTGTTAACATTAGTTAATGCACCATGAACTAGCATGAATAACTCTAGTGACATGAACTAACATTGATAAGGATTAATAAATGCTAAAAAACTAAATTGTTAACTGTTAGCTAATGTTCGCTAATAGCACCTTGTTGTAAAGTGTTACCCAAAGTTTTCAATCCAACAATGGATGTTTAGTCTGAAAAGGCCAAGAATGAAGACATATAGTATGATATAGAGGTTTATGACTCTGCCTACAGCATAGAATGATCCAGATCTGAGCTCCGTCAGATCATTGATTAAAATCTTTTGTCGTTTTCTTACCTCCCCCCTTCCTCTCCACTGCCATCCACCTCTCCCCAGACAGCTTCAAGATCCTGCTTTCTTCCAAATGTCAGGATGGCTTGCAGCCCGCCAGCTTTCTTTATCCATGAAGGTGGCTGTCAGATGCTGGTGAGTTTTGCAACTACAAGTAACAGAAAAGCAGACAGAAGTTGCAGTCGATATTGGTTTTCTTCAACTGAAACTACCTGCCATTTATACATAGTATCTCAAAAACAGGTTCAACGGTGACTCAGCTGGATCCTCCAAATGGGCTCCGCTGGGGATGGACAAATCCGTGCTAATCATTTGCTTCCATGTCCACTGTTAAAGCACTAAAGCCCATAACCAAGCTGACAAACACACTGCCTGTACTATTCATGAGCTGAAAATATACGCCTTTGGGCCCTGTTCGGAGAGGAATTACCACCCACACTTTGATACTTCCAAAATCATTCAAGTGTTTACAGGCTGCTTCTGTAGACTTTTTCCAGCTATTCTGCCTAAACAAAAACGTCTGGCATATTAAAGGCTCTGAAAGCATGAGCTTGCATTTTAATTCCCGCTTTAACACAGGGCACCTGGGATACCTTATTAACCCCCTCACAAAACACATCAACACATTGTTTTCACATTGCAAGGTTAAAGAGCTTAAAAGAAGAAACATCATGGGGTCTTCCAACAGGTAGGTGTATGTTAGATACGGGAAGACTTTAAAGTTAACTGGCGACTAAATGTTAACTAGTCAGCTATTGGCTTGTGTTTCTAAGCGTTGAGTAATGTTTGTAACCAAGGAGCAGTGTAACAGCAGTTTGTATGCCAGTCAAGGAATGTCAGGCTTTTAAAATCTGAGCCTCTGTCACGATGACCCTTTATGGGTTCATTTGTGTAACATCGGCTTAATGGCCAATGGGTTTACGCACTTCACACAGATATTAGCAAACAAACGCGGGGCAAATAATTGGGGGTGCTGACCTCGACAGACAACATGGGGAGTCTGTAAACAAACACACGAATTTCATAAATGTCGCACACAACTATAGAACATGAGCCATTCCACGTTCCCGTTGTTCAGAACAAATCATTTTTGATTTGTCATGCTTTTTGCTGAGCCACGAAAGTACAATCCCATTTAAAACATGGCTGGATTCTCATATAGGAAGCAGCCAATCTCTGCAAATAAGTGACTAACTGCTCTTTGGTGTTTGACCATGAATCTTCTCCTAAACTTTGCAAACACGGAGCCCGTTTCTGTGAGTGAACCTTGGCTTTGCCAAGTAAATACCACTGCCAAGACACCAGATTAGAAAGGAGGATGCTTATACTCCCCTATCATGTCTAATCAGTTGAAGTTCAGACCCTTGCAGGCTTACAGAGATAAATATACTCAGCTGAACTCCTGCAGGTTTGTTGAGTTATAATTCAGACTGCTGTTTCACTCGGCAGTGTTATATAATCACAGTAGTTTCAAATGCGAATCAAGAGTTGGAACACAAAATATTCTTATTAAGAACACATCATTGTGTCATAATTGGCCACATTATGTTAATATAGTAGAATGTGCCATATGCTCCAGGCTGTCTCTTAAGATCACTTGAAATATGTTAATGAGACCATGTGACTCATGGAAAAGTTCACATGGACGAATTCTCCTTTGCCAAATTTTCAAATTTAGGTTGCCAGTAATAACAGCATCAATATACACTCACCTAAAGGATTATTAGGAACACCATACTAATACGGTGTTTGACCCCCTTTCGCCTTCAGAACTGCCTTAATTCTACGTGGCATTGATTCAACAAGGTGCTGAAAGCATTCTTTAGAAATGTTGGCCCATATTGATAGGATAGCATCTTGCAGTTGATGGAGATTTGTGGGATGCACATCCAGGGCACGAAGCTCCCGTTCCACCACATCCCAAAGATGTTCTATCGGGTTGAGATCTGGTGACTGTGGGGGCCATTCTAGTACAGTGAACTCATTGTCATGTTCAAGAAACCAATTTGAAATGATTCGAGCTTTGTGACATGGTGCATTATCCTGCTGGAAGTAGCCATTAGAGGATGGGTACATGGTGGTCATAAAGGGATGGACATGGTCAGAAACAATGCTCAGGTAGGCCGTGGCATTTAAACGATGCCCAATTGGCACTAAGGGGCCTAAAGTGTGCCAAGAAAACATCCCCCACACCATTACACCACCACCACCAGCCTGCACAGTGGTAACAAGGCATGATGGATCCATGTTCTCATTCTGTTTACGCCAAATTCTGACTCTACCATTTGAATGTCTCAACAGAAATCGAGACTCATCAGACCAGGCAACATTTTTCCAGTCTTCAACTGTCCAATTTTGGTGAGCTCGTGCAAATTGTAGCCTCTTTTTCCTATTTGTAGTGGAGATGAGTGGTACCCGGTGGGGTCTTCTGCTGTTGTAGCCCATCTGCCTCAAGGTTGTGCGTGTTGTGGCTTCACAAATGCTTTGCTGCATACCTCGGTTGTAACGAGTGGTTATTTCAGTCAAAGTTGCTCTTCTATCAGCTTGAATCAGTCGGCCCATTCTCCTCTGACCTCTAGCATCAACAAGGCATTTTCGCCCACAGGACTGCCGCATACTGGATGTTTTTCCCTTTTCACACCATTCTTTGTAAACCCTAGAAATGGTTGTGCGTGAAAATCCCAGTAACTGAGCAGATTGTGAAATACTCAGACCGGCCCGTCTGGCACCAACAACCATGCCACGCTCAAAATTGCTTAAATCACCTTTCTTTCCCATTCTGACATTCAGTTTGGAGTTCAGGAGATTGTCTTGACCAGGACCACACCCCTAAATGCATTGAAGCAACTGCCATGTGATTGGTTGATTAGATAATTGCATTAATGAGAAATTGAACAGGTGTTCCTAATAATCCTTTAGGTGAGTGTATATATATATACTGTATATACAGTATATAATATAGTCAATGTAAATCATATATATAAATAATAATCAGACATTCTTACTTTTTTATTCTTTCAAATTGATGTAGAAACAACATATTTCTTTAACAGCGTCATTTTATGAATGAAAGAAAACATTTTGATATTAGTACTGTAACTGATGTCTCTATTAAATTGATTATTTTAACATTAATTATAGCCATTCAACAATATAATTGAGAGCTATCATGAAATATACAGAAATTGAAGGAAGTTCTCAAACACTTTACAGTCTTTAATGCTAAATTATAAATTAAATGCAGAAGAATTCTCATTAAAGCTACAAAATCACATTGATTTCTTCTTTTATTTTGTTCTTTGATTAACATTAGTGACAGGAGTCACAGCAGCACGTTTAAGAACGTGGCCCTTTAAGAGCTGTCTCAGTACGCAGATCTGACCGTCACCGCACTCCCATTTTCACAACTCTTTGCATTCATTTAAGATATCATTGAGTCTTGCTCAAGAAAATGCTAGACAAAACGGGCTTTCTGACATAATCTTGTATGGTTTTATCCATTCAAGCACGAAAGAGAACTTAACATGGATGCGCTGTCTGACAGAGATTCACCGACGCAGCCTTCAGCCCATGACTGTTTACACCAGACTGGACCTCGCGTTGCGTTTTGCCGCGTCCCACAGTTTAGAAGCCGTCTATCTTCATTGAACGCGTCAAAGCAACTGTTTAAAATCGCGCTTAAGTGGTTTAAAAGCCTGTACACGATTAAGAGCGTGATTACATAATGTAACGCTAGACAAAGAATGTCAAAACAAACGGATGCTGCGTTAATTGCGTTAAATATTTTTGACGCGTTAATTTGAAAAAATGAATCGCATGCGTTAACGCGTTAACGTTGACAGCCCTAATATATATATATACTGTATATATATATATATATATATATATATATATAAGTTAAAATAACATTTTGGTATAATAAAATATTTGTGTCGGACACAAATTATTATTATGTTTTTTTGTCTTGTGCATTGTACAAAAAACAACCAGACTGTAATGCTAAAGTCATGACAAACATGGTCATGAATTATTATAGGGTCATAGATCCTGTTCCGCTAGCAGAAATTTACATAAGAATCCCAGACTTCCCCAGTCGACCTGTGTGTAGGCTGTTGAAACCAAATTTAGATACAAAGCAAACATGGAGTGCAAACAAACAAAGCTACATACAGTATTCTGGTATACAGTGAGAAAGTGTTCTGTGTCACGGTCCCACCGTCTTGTTTATGAAATTCTAGTCGTGTGGCGGGATCGGGGCAGAGTCCTTAGGTTTTATGTGAGAAAACCATGAGTTGTTTGTTTTTACTTCTCATGTGTTTTCTCGTGTCTCGTCATTGGTCCCGCTCCTCTCTTTTCCTTGTTATCTTTCCTTGAGTGTTTGATTACCCACACCTGCCCTGTGTTGTTATCCCTCGTTTGTGTTGCCTATATATACCCTCTTGTTTCTTTGTCCTGTGCTCGTGTATTGCGTGTACTACGTATGTTCGGCGCATGTGTTTGTACCTGTACCCTGTGCTTATGTGCCTGTGTTTTGTATAGCCTCGTGTTCGCGTTCTTGTCTTGATGTCTGTTCCCTTAAAGTGAGTTTAGTTTTGTCTTAGTTCTGTTTTGCCTCATTGCGGGAAGTTTTTCTTTTGCATTTTGTTACAATTAGTCCTGTCTGTGTTTTCCCCCATCGTGGGTGTTTTGTTTGGTTTTATTAAAGTCTTTGTGTTAACCCCTTCATTGCCGCTGCCTGCATTTGGGTTCTTCTTTCACGCCAGTTCGTGACAGTTCTGTATAGTGTAGATCAGGGCTAGTCAACTGCCGGCCCGTGGGCCAAATGCGGCCCACCAATCATGTTTGCCTGGCCCGCCTTAACATTTCAAATAAGTGGAGAGACTTTAAGAACGATGTGCTTTAAGAAATGTATGTCCTGAGACGCCACATATTTAAAAGTCCAAAACCCTGCTACATTCAATACAAACGTAATTCCCACGGCTCAGAGACGTATTACGACCTCATGGTGCCCCTGGGCAACAGCCCCAGAGGTTCCCCCCATCAACCCACCTACCCACACGCACGAATCCACTCATTAAAAGATTTATATATTAAAAGATTTTATAAGAATGAAACTCAGCAATTTACAATATATTATTTTACAAGAATTACACATTAACATGACACTTTTGTAGAATAGAACACAAAAACAACTCTTTTCCATTAAGTATTTTGAACAATTAGGCCTACTGTAGTTAAGGGGCACTTGCTTTCTGTTATAACGTTACATTTCAGGTTTTGAGGTAGTGAAAAAAATCACTAACATTTTTTAACAGGTGTAAATATTGTGCTTGCCACAAAGTGGGGGTACAGGGACACACACACACACACACATATAGTTTGCATGTATGTATTCACATTAGGGGGACAGTGGAACAATGTACAGATTTTCAGGACATTGGGACTTTAATTCACCAAAGTGGCATTCACCAGATTACAATGTATAGCAAGGTTATTCAATTAACATGAAACGTTATTGTTACTATTTTAACTGCTATACAGCTATTCAAACGCTCTATTTAAGCACAGTATGTGTATATTCTTACTAAACGATCACATAAGTACTAAGATAAAATTGTACTCCACTAAAAAGGACACATATGAATTGATTGCTATAGTGATGACACCGACCGTTCTTCACTTTCACTTTAAAACCCAGGTTTGGACCTTAAATAGTGGCCTTACCTCCACGTACTATTAGCATACATTATCGGCACTATAACGTCTTATTTCTGACGCATGCCATGTATATATACCTTTATTAATCAGAGCTAATCCCCGCATTTTTAGTCTCCGCTACAACAATGCGCTCTGCATTGTTCCCGCTTCCATCTGTTTGAAGATTAAAGTGTACACAAAAGACGACTCGCCTCATAACACTCACTTGTGATTGGCTGAATGTTAATTCACTCAAATCTATGTAACTAACCAGATAACATGGGCGGGAATGTTGGCGGAGCTCCCATCTTGGGAGTACTGGGGGTGAGTAAATTAAACGGCTATTTCATTTTTGGGTAAACTAACGCACTAAGGAATATAAACTACAATTAAAAAGACAATATCCCTTTTAATTAAATATCATGAAAAGGCACAAACACCGAATGCAATATTTGTGTGCATGTTTTAATATATGACATAAGTAATAGCACCAAAAACTGTATAAAAGGACCAGAATGCAACAAATAATAGAAATACAAAATAACATAAGAAATGATGATATGGTAAAAAAAACTGGCCCCCATTCTGTTTATACTTTGGAATCTGGCCCTCAAAGAAAAGTAGTTAAAGACCCCTGGCTTAGGCTGTGAAATAAAACAATCATCAAATGCTTGCTTTTAGTTTGAAATGTAATATTGTTTGTCCTGTCTTTTAAAAAGGGGTCATATGGCACGAATACGTGTTTTTCTGTTTCTTTGGTGTGTTATAAGTTGCCAATGCATGTATTAGACACGTAAAATTGCAAAAATTAAAGTGTCAGAACAAAAGATGCATTCTATCTAAAAGCGAATGCTCACCCAGACCTGCCTGAAACGCCTCGTGTAACCACACCCACACAAATCTACTTCAGTTCGTGGTATGATTTGACTAAGACCGCCCAAATGTATACACAAGTAATGTGTATTTATATAACCTTGGAACCTGATGTTCCAAGTATGGTAAGAGGCGTCACATTTCCGTCACACGCTTGCAGTATTCGACCAATCACTACACACTGGTTAACTGGCCAATCATAGCACACCTCGCTTTTCAGAGCTATGAGCTTTGTAAAAAATCTGCGCGTTTCAGAGAGGTGGGGCAAATAGGAGATACAAATGTGGAAAATACAGCATTTTTTAACCTTAAAGAGTACATTCCTCAATATTTTTAAGGGCTTATTTTGGTTTATGGAGTGTCCGACAACAAGTTTATGTACATACATGATGTAAAAATACTATTATTTCGTAATAATAAGCAGTTTTTATTACCTTACTTCTTGACTGACTCTCAAATGATTCGTTCCGCGATTCATCTGTGTAATCTCCGCCTTTCCGCCAGCGTAGTCTGATCTGATTGGTCAGATAGTGTAGTCTGCTGTGATTGGTCAGATGGTCTAGTCTGCTGTGATTGGTCAAATGGTCTAGTCTGCTGTGATTGGTCAAACGCGTTCAGCATGTGTCGCAAATGGACCGCCTATCATTACTGCTGTATTACGGTTTGCAGGTGGTTGGATATTAACAGTGTATAGAGAGAGATGGCGTCGATTTTACCTTACCAGTTCGAGCCCGAGTCTGACGAATCATTCTTTAATCCTTATACAGATGCCAGTAAGAAAAAGGACTGTTTTAGACACTTCTCTTGTAACAGTTAGTTCTCACGGCATACAGTGTACGGTGTTCGTATCTTCAGATGTTATTATAACTATAGTACACCACGCAGTTCTTGAAATAAAGACTTTGCGAGTTAATATGGTTGAACACTTACATTAGCGCAACGAGTTTATAGCTAACGTTAGGTAAACAAACAGTAACAACCCCAAAAATAACGGTAACGTTAGCTAAACACAGACATGAGATAACGTCACACAAATTTAATTTTAAGTAAAGACAAAAATAAAGAGTCACACTTACAGGTTGTGATTCGGTGGAGCTTACAGGTCCAAATAAAGTTGGTATTGCAACATCTTTTAAGGAAAGACGTTTAATGTATCCTGCAGTAAAGGCGCCAAGATTGATGAAGCAATCTTCGGTAAAATGACGCGCGCAAAGTAAAACGTTCGGTTTATACTCCTTTGGTGTCGTTTTGAAAAATAAATAGTAACCATTTTTTCCTCAGAAGTTCTTCCTTTGGTAGTGAAAATAAGACTGACTTAGTTTCACTACATAGAACACAGCTTCTCTTAGACATGATGCACACGTCACGAACGAGCTAGTACAGTGTTTGGGGAGGAGAGAGTTAAGTTTTCGCAGTCAGTAGGCGGGGATTTTTCTAGTGACGTAGGTACATTGTGGTTAAAGATTCGGACAGGTCATGGCTTGTTCGCGTGATTCAGAGTCGATTACCTTTTTTATAAGCTAATAACTTTGTTATTCGTTCACCTTCGGATTTACAACTTGGCAGATTGCTTACATTCAAACACGGCAAAATTAAACACTTCATGAAATGTATTTTTTATGATCTCGAGGAATGTACTCTTTAAATCATGTATACACATTGCATTACATCTAAAACAAACAATAATATTCGTTTTAGCAATGTCATATGAACCCTTTAACAGATATGACAGATCAAAGAGCAATAATCAATATGTATCAATCAGACAAGACAACAGCCAAGTTTGTACATACAGTATAGGGATAATCTGATGTGGGTATTAATGGTAGGGATGGGCATTTCTGATCATATTTCATTTCGAGTACTGGACAGGTTTGAAAAACGAGTACTCGATTAATTGGGGGCGGGGCGTTAGAGGCGGCGGGGCGTGTCCCCCATACCATGGTGACAATGAAAATATTTTAATTACAACACTGATACGAAAATTTATGTTAATAAAACTATAAGATTGAGTAAATAATTAAATCGACACAGTGAATTTTTAATAATCTAACAATGTTTTTGAAAACAAAGTAAACATTTAAAAGAAATATCAGCGTGAGATGAAACGTCATCTCTGCCCTGTCACATTTCTGTCTGTCAGTGTCTGACGGTAAAGTCTCTTATGCTCGTCTGACAAGTCTGTCTGATAGTAGTGGTCTCACCTGACATTTTGTCTCCAAATATACTGGTGCGGAGCAGGGTGAGCGTTTTTAAATCAATCAATTTCTTATGAACTTCAGCGCACGTTCACGTGGCGCTCGCGGAGAAGAGGAATACTCGCTTTGCTCCGCGAGCGCAACGCGAGCTCAGCTTCCATGGGAATGGATTGAAAACGCTCGCCCTGCCCGCGAGCGGCGCGAATACAACAAACAGAAATTCTGTGCACACTGGATGCAGCGCAAAGAGACGCAACAAACGTCCAGTTTCTTTTTGCTTTCGCCATGTTGCATCGCGCCGCTCG
Organism: Triplophysa rosa; assembly: GCF_024868665.1. Lineage (NCBI taxonomy): Eukaryota > Metazoa > Chordata > Actinopteri > Cypriniformes > Nemacheilidae > Triplophysa > Triplophysa rosa. The sequence continues at coordinate 13,002,427 of NC_079897.1, read as the reverse complement.
CGTGCGGTGTAACGTTAGACAGAGTGTAATATGATAACGGATCAAACTTGTAGTAGATTTGTATGTTTTGTATGCTGCTTGGCGCCGTACATTTTGCACTAGACTGTATTTTCGTCAGGTTTATCAAAGTGAAACCAAGCATCGCTGTGCGCTTTCAATATGCCCTTCTGTGCTCCGGACTTGACTCTGGACCGTAATCTCTCGCAACGCAACAATCAAATTTCTGGGCACAACCCGAAATGCCAGCATAACCAATCAGAAAGAAAGAAAATAATTAAAAACTGTATTTAAACCCCCAATCGATCATCGTTTTCACTATCGATCGTCGCGTTCGAGTACTCCAGTACTCGTGCCCATCCCTAATTAATGGGTCGGCCTGTTTTTTAGTCCCAAACAGTAATGCAAATTTGTGATGGAAAAGTGTTTAATACTAAAATATTTTTTCTTTTATACATGCATGTAGCATTTCCAAATCTCTCTCAACCCAGACTCCAACTAGGTTGCTCCACAAGTGAGTTTAGACTAAAAATGGATTAGGGCCTGTACTCTATGGATTAGAATCATTATAAAAAAAATAGACAGCATGCTCTTCAGAAACAAAGAATGAACAAGATATTGTGTGCAAAACATTAGTATTTATACGTTGATGTCATTTCTAAATAAATTAGTGTTTACATTCACTAATTTAGCAGATGCTTTTTCCAAAGTGACTTACAAATAAGAAAGCATTTACCATGTTGCCAAATAAGTGCCAAATGTTTTAGATCTTAAAAATAAAATCTGCTTTGGTTCAGTGTTTTTTTCTAAACACCTGCTTGCTGTTTAGTCTTCAGTCACAGTTCATCTGTGAGCAGCAGGTGGAGCTTCTTTGGCAATGCCATAAATCTTTCACACATGTGGATCCTTACACTGCTGAAAGATGAAGATTTCACTGCATTAAGAAGAGAAAATATACAAAGAAAATACAATCCAAATGCATGGTTTTATTCATTTTTGGTCATTCATTGCTTTTCTCTGACCTATATTTGAAACTGACCTAGATTCTGTGCCTCTTATTTAATGCTAAAAACGTACTTCTTCACAATGCCATGATTCTGGTGGTTGAAGCATATTATTAGCATTAGATTTTGGATGAGTTGGTCGAAGCTGTGTACAACATCGAAATCTAATGCTCAAAAAATATATTTGATTAATTCAATGTTCTTGTGGAATATATTAATCATGTTAGTATGCAATTCTCTCATTACATTTCTGAAATTACCAACCCAACACAGCTGGTCGACTAATTATGCAAGATTAATTATGCATTCATTAATATTTTAATTTCTATTCTGAAAATCTTTATAAGCGAGACCAGAACAGAAATGCCTAAAATATAAAAAGACGTGTTCATTTACTTTTTTAACTTTTATTTGAAGCCACATATATGACATTTTATTATTTCACGTTAGGCTGTACATAAATAGGGAGGCTCAGAGATGACAAATTTTTTATGCAAAACCCGGAAGCGAGTTAACATTTTAGGACTTCCGGTTCCATCGCTCCAAAGTCTATGGGTTTTTTTAATGGGTTTTTGGTAAATCGCCCGAAGTAAACAAAACCTAAATATTTTCACATTTTATTCTATGACATAAAACACACCAATTATAACCCGCTTTTGATTTTTTTAAGCCTTATTGTGTCTTAAAAACGGCAGTTACTAACAAGTTGATAAAATTGACTACCTTTGGAGGGGGACGTTAGACATCATCGCGCATATAAAGCTCACATGCAACATGGGCACAAATCTGTTAAAACGTAGATGCGGACTCATTCACGGAGTAATTACTTTCCAGGGAACACATTTTTAATAAAGTTTGAAAGAGTTGTCGGAGGCTTGGTGGTGGTGACGTTGATATCGAGCGACCTTAAGTGTAGTCTGTTTATAGCATCGTGTTAGCTTTTTACTTCTGCTGATCGTATTTCGGCTTCAAAAGTAACAAATGTGGTGTTCATTTGTAAAGATTCTCTTGATAAACAAAACGTGTAAACATCATAAACCTGTAGGCAGAGCAGGCAAGTTAGGGCCTCAGGCTTGAAGTCTCCGTAGGGGCCTCCGTAACTGTAACATGTCTCCAATTTTGATGCACATAACATCAAACTACTGCAGCCAACAGTGTTTCGAAAGCATATGAGAGAATGTGAAGCTGACGTCACGCCCTATGTTGCATGTTGCAGTGGCGCCAAGATCTTGGGAGGACAATACTTCACTGCTGTTATTGTTTTGATATGTACCGTTAACTAGTTTTGTTTGATATACGGAGAAATCAAAAGTGAAAGAACCATGGGCTTTTCCTGAACGACTCTGCTTAATGCTATTGCAGTTTTTAACACAGCAAGACTGACCTACCATAGTTATATTTCCTAAGCAAACAAGAAAAAGAAAACACTGCATTGAACGCACTTGCAGCCATCCTCCCAAGATGGCGCAACATTCAACGTGGCGTGACGTCGATTAACAAGCTCTATACGCAGCAGTCTACTTGAGTGTTGGCTGCACGCACCTGTCCTCACATGCAGCTCGAGTCGCGCGATGCATGTCCCCGCATATCTCTTTTAGTCTTTGGCGTTGTTTGTCAGCACAAAAGATTATTATTTTTACACATTTTAAAACGCTTGCCCATTTAAACTTTCTATCGATTTCTCACTTGAAGTGCGCACACAGACGCCAGTTCTCAAACAGCGCAAGGCTACAAGCAAGTTCTCTATTGTGTCTTTTTGCATGTTTTATATGCTGTGAAATACAAGGTCATGTCAAAAAAATGTAATCCCGACTGCTCTAAAATTTTATTTAGAGCAATTTCAAATTGAAACAGACCCTTTAACAATATCATTAACTTGTTAAAATTGTTAAATTTTTACAGTGTAATAAAATATTTTATTTATTCTAAAAGATGGAGGGGATGGGGGTGCTGTAAGGGGCCTCCTAAATAAAGTTTGCCTATGGCCTCCAAATGTTTAGAACCAGCCCTGCTCGGACCCAATTTAAGTCAAGGTGTTGTCTTTGAAGAAGAATGTCAATGCAAGAGAGCACATTTTCCAAATGTGACAGTCTCTCAGCATGATCCATCTTCTAGCATCTGACATCTATCATCTCAGCTTCTCTCTACTAATGTGTTTCAAATACCCACATCTGAGAATCACTTGTCTGAGAGAGTCCTTGAGCAAAATAACCCGTCATGCAGAGAATAATGTGCGTTTAACATTGAGAACAAACACAAATAACATCTCTCAGACAGATGGAGGTGATCAGAAGAACGCTTATTGAGATTCATTCAGGTTGTCTTATGCAGCACGAAGGTCGGACAGGAGATATGAGCTTTTAAAATTTTTATTTATTTATTTTTGTTTCCCACATGGCAAAAGGGGCACATCTAAAGCTATATTCACACAACCACTTATAAGTTTTATTTTGAACTCTAAATAGCCTACTGTGCATATGCAGTTTGGGAGTGAAAACAGTATGTAAAGTGCGACACAAGACAGTATTGAAAAACAATCACAACAAGTTTTCGAATATTCTCTTTAAACTCATTTAAACTTATTAAAAAAATAAAACTGACATGTCACAAACATATCATTACTATCATTATATGTCACTATGGTAGCAGTTTACTGATCTTATAAACATTATTCAATCCACTTCTGTTGGGGAGTTATATACCAGTGTTGTCAAACAAGGTGATAGTTACTTTATATAATCATGATTATGGCCCTGTTTATACCTGGTATTAAGATGCGTTTTGGTCGATCGGATCACAAGTGGACGAATGAGACAAATGCCCGCTTACACCTAATCCGTCTCTTCTGTCCACTTTCAAATGAGGGTTGTTGGGCGAATCAATTCTTCAGCCTTTTCATATCTTTTAATCGAATGGTCAAAATAAGGGTACGTAATTTACATACGAACGTAATCAGAACCGCACTGAACTCTTTAAGTGTGTGTTATGGCGAAAAAAACATTGTGCTTGATACAATTTTTTTGTGTTTAAACCAACCTTTTAGGTATTTAGCCGGTAAAGTTTAAATCCTGTCCTGGCCAGCGCGCTTCTCTTGTTTACGCATTATGTCAGTAGGCAGAGAGTAGGTGGGTTTATGTGGCTGCTCGTACGCATTCGATCACATGAGCATCTACACTACAAACACAATCCGGTCGAATGCGTTTTCGACTTCCTCTGGAAGTGGTTCAGAGTGGACAAGCTAAAAACGTTTCACATCCTGTTTACACCTGTATTTAGCGTCATCCACTTGTGATCCGATTGACCAAAACGCATCTTAATACCAGGTGTAAACAGGGCCTATGAAACACATATGACAATATCAAATAATTCTGCAACATTTGCCTAAAAAGTCACAATGGTTACAAACCTTCCCTCCCAGCGGTTTTATTTTGAGTGCAATTCATTGGAAAATAAAAAAACACCAAATAAACTAAATTATGATGAAGATGAATTTTACTGATATTGATTTATTTTTTTAAATAATAGATATCGCAATAATACCAGTGAATTCTTTTGGCCATGATAATTGTGTAGTAAAAGTTTAATATTGTGACAGCCCTATGTACACAAAATAATTTAAAGGACCCATCGTATGAAAGTCAACATTTTTCTGTTTAAGTGCTATAATCGGGTCCCTGGTGCATCTAGCAACCCAGAAAACGTGAAAAACAAGATCCCAGTAACTTTGTTTTGGTAAGCCTTTCTCTGGAAGCATGTGAGAAATCGAGCCGTTAAGATGTGTAATAATGCTCTTGATGTGACGTAGACGCATGCTCTTATTATAATATTACCGCCCCTTAATCTACACAATTACACCCACGGTGCTGCCGCCATTGTTGTTTTCACAAGCGACAGCGGTGTACGTGACGCCATGGCTAAAGTTTGTGGACAACATGCAATATAGTCGCTGCACAGAGTCCTAACCTCGGAAGAGACAGGAGTGGATTTATTTTATTTAATACTTTTCAAAGATACGATGCAATACTACTCTATAGGTACTCAAGATTAATATGAGATTGGCAGAAACCGCGTTTGTTAGAGCCGCTTTAAAGAACGCTGGTAACCAAAGAACGCTGGTAACCAACCAACATTGGACCCCATTGACTTCCATTGAATGAACACAAACCACTAAGACATTTCTCAAAATATCATCTTTTGTGCTCTGCAGTAGAAGGAAACTCATACAGGTTCATAATGACATAAGGGTGATTAAATGATGACAGAATTTTCATTTTTGGTTGAACTATCCCTTTAAGACTCACACCTGTTGTAAATGGGGCTATTAATCCCATGGATTATCTGAGACATGTTTTATCCCATGTGCTTCTGACACATAGGGAGAGCAAGGGTGAACGAGTAATGTTATTTCTTTTTTGTACTAATCTACTCTACACTCAGATTTGGTTTTTATATAACAGACTAAAGGTGAAACAGAGCCTTTTTATGCCCAGAGACATTGGTTTCCTCTGGACCTGCAGCGCTGCTTAAGAGTTATGTAACTTTCAGATCTATGTTTAGTTTGGAGTCTGAGGAGTAGGAAGTCCAGAGAGGTTTTATATTACACTGAAGGTGCAAATATTGCGAATTTATTAGTCATGATTAAACTGGCACAGTCCCAGCCATATGACCTATTACAGCTGAGCTGCCGAGAACAGAGTTATCAGGAATACGAAAGTAAAATACTCCCATTCCCTTCAGGATAGAGCATGAAACTTATTGAAACAGGTGGGTGGAGAGGCTGATGGGCAGTAGCCATTGTCTTAAATTATAACAGCCTATTCTGTGTGCCTCAGATGGTTTTTGTATGGGAATACAGCAAATGAATGTAGCTAAAGCTGGAACATTACAAAGGTACCAACTCAGTATGTCATTTCTTTTAAATAAACTGCAGTAATGCTTTTAAAAACTCAAAACCTTGTGGGACATTGTTCCCTGAAGCAAAATGAAGTACAAGAGCCTTATCACAGAAGTGACAACCTTATTGTATTCATACACCCATACTCAGAATATTATATTATTACATAAAGATTGCGAAAAGGGTTAGTTTAAATGTAACCTCACAGAGAGATTATGAGAGTGAGTTACAGAGAGTAACAGAGTTTAGTGTTTATTTTTGTCTGTATATGGGTAGCTGACAGACTAATATACAAATTTGTCCTGTGGAGTGACAGCAAAAATTTAGAAAAAAATCTAACAATAAAGATCAACCTCTCTTATGCTATTTTACATGATAAATATAAATAATATAAAACAATGTAATATTAACAGTTTGTTTTCTAAATTTAGCTAGTTCACACCATAGAACGCATCTGTGATTTAATCGTCACATATTCATAAAAGTATTGTTAAATGAATAATAAATTATAAAAATAACAATGACACTTTATTGTTAGTGTGTTTTACATACAGCATTATAAATCATTTTAGTTGCAGAGAGAAACCCTTTATAAGGCATAAAAATTGTTTGTTTGCTCTCTGTCCATTAAGTAGTCTGAAGGAAATATGATTTTTTTTGTGATCATGCGTTTAGACAATAACATAAGTCTGCCATAAAGGTCCAATGTGTAATTTTTTGGAGGCTCTATTGATAGAAATGCAATATAATGTACATAACGTCTACAGAGCGCGTTTATTATTGTATTACATTATGTTTAAGAAATAATGAAGCATTTCTCATATTTGAGAAACCTAAAGAAATTCTGCAATTCGTGCAATAAAATAATTGCAAATAAAAAAATATTACATTGTTTGTATTCAACATTTGAGTTTTGCAACTCATTTGTCATTTGTTTTTGACATGTAATTTGTTTGTTGATGGTGGTCTTTTGTTACAACGTCTCTAGACATAAAAATGAGGAGAGAAACTTTCATTTGCTAGAGTGCTTTTTCACTGTGCCCGTGTTTATTATTTTAGCAGCAGTTAGAGAAATGGCACAACCCAACTGTTCACACCTGTTCCAGAAGTTGGAGCTTTACAGGCTGATGTGGAGGACCCTGCTGCTAATCAGTATATTGCAAAAGATGCAAACACTAAAAACACTTACCTTTGAAATCAATCTCTGCAGTATTTAACATTTTATACTAATGCAAAAGGATCTGTGCACCCGGGTGCTTAATATCACAAAACCACCACAGACTGAAACTATATATGCACCTTTGCAAAAATATTAATCTCACCTGCACAGGAAAAACAATGTTTCAAATTGAATCTATCAGTTCAAAAGCTTAAGCAGTGAGCCAAAAGTAATCAATCTCTTCAAAAGCTACCAAGCATATGATCACTTGGCCTGTTTTCATAAAATGACTCAATGAAGCAGTTTCTATTCAACTGATCTGAACATCTGAGCAAACATATGAGGAAAACAAATGATTGTGTCATCTTTTCAAATCACTACTGTTTTCATCACACCCAGCCATATAACATATCCCACGATACACTAACAAAACAGAAGGACATAAAATTAGCGGATAATGGAAGACATTTACGACCCGAATTCCGGAAATGTTGGGACGTTTTTTAAATTGGAATGAAATGAAAACTAAAAGATTTTCAAATCACATGAGACAATATTTTATTCACAATAGAACAGAGAACATAACAAATGTTTAAACTGAGAATTTTTTTAATTTTATGCACAAAAAAGCAAGACATTTTGAAAAGATTCAGCTGGGAGAACATCTGTAACAGGTCTGTAACATGATTGCTATAAAAGGGCTGTCTTAGAGAGTCTCTCAGATGTAAAGATGGCCAGGGCCTCTACAATCTCTGAAAGAGTGCGTAAAAAGATTGTGGAATACTTTAAAAAACAACGTTCCTCAACGTGAAATTGCAAAGGCTTTGTAAATCTCATCATCTACAGTGCATAACATCATCAAAAGATTCAGTGAAACTGGAGAAATCTCTGTGCGTAAGGGACAAGGCCAAAGACCTTTGTGGATGCCTGTGGTCTTCGGGCCCTCAGACGACACTGCATCACTCATCGGCATGATTCTGTTATTGACATACTAAATGGGCCCACGAATACTTCCAGAAACCACTGTTAAACGAAATCATTAAACGAAAAATACTCTTCAGCAGCTAGAAACCTATATCAGACAAGAATGGGACCTAATTCCACCACAGAACTCCAGAAACTCATAACCTCGATGCCCAGACGTCTTCATATTGTTTTAAAGAGGAGATGCTACACCACGGTAAACAGGTCCCTGTCCCAACTATTTTGAGACCTGTTGCAGACATCAAATTTGAAATGAGCTCATTTTGTGCATAAAATTGTAAACTTTCTCTGTTTAAACATTTGTTATGTTCTCTATGTTCTATTGTGAATAAAATATTGGTTCATGTGATTTGAAAGTCTTTTAGTTTTTATTTTATTCCAATTTAAAAAACGTCCCAACATTTCAGGAATTTGGGTTGTAATACTTAAGAACATTGTGGCTTTTCTGCTGTAATGATCGTCATGCCAGTTTTCCAGCAGAACACGATTTTAGATGAACCCAATGTAGTGATGTCAGCCTAAGACAAAGGACTTCCCTAAACACCCACTTCACTTTAACTTCTAAAGAAACATTTTTTTTTTACATTTTTGCCTTTGGTTTGCTCATTAGTGCCTTGTAAGGAACATTTTATATGCATATTTTTTGTTTGTTAACATGGTTTTAAACAACTTCAAAACAGTAAAAACATTACAGTTTTGTCGAAGCCTGTGGTTTGGGAAAAATAAAAAATATTTTCAGGGCCATTCTTACTCGTTAACATTGTCCTTTCCAGTGTATTAGAGGTCTCCCTGTAGATTATTTGTTGTTGCACAACACAGTAAACACAGAAACAAGCTGAAGAAACACAATGTACAGTCTCATAATAGTCCTGACAGAATAAAACCTTCAAAGTGTAAAACAGAGCATGTGTGCCACCACATATATAGTTGGTTGAGGAAAGATTTGCAAATGAGCAACCTTAGGGGTTTATCTTACCAATGGTACAGCGGTGAAAGATAAGAGACAAGAATTCGACAAATCATTGAATTGCAGACTGGCCCAGAGACACTGTGTCGATAGCAGCGAGTGTATTAATGAGGGCGACTGAAGCTGCAGTCAGGAGTCTGTTAGCAGAACTGCAGCTGTTTCATTTTGTCACATCATTGGAGCAATTTGACCGTGGAGCCGTGGTTTCTTCCACTTCCCTGCAAGGCCAGGCTTTCGCAACTACACACTAAACTGGAAATAATAATGTCATTTCAATCCAGAGATAAAAGATTCAAAACCTAGTGAGCTTATGCAGCTTTTGACAGAATTATAAAGCAGAATGATGTATCCACAGGACCGCCACTAGAATCCACAAGGCCAAGGTCAAAACTATGTGTAGCTCATCTCACAGGGCATTGCATTGGCAGGTCATGGGTTTAAACCCCATACTGATAGAAATAAATGTATACCTCGACTGCACTGTCACTTTGTATAAAAGCATGAATAAATGTAAATTATGAGGTAAAGCATTGGTCCCTATACACAAAAAAAGATAGTTCACCCCAAAATTAAAATGAAGTCATCATTTACTCACCCTCTTGTCATTTCAAACCTGTATGACTTTCTTTCTTCTGCAAAACACAAAAGAAGATATCTTGAAGTTGGTATCCGAACAGCACCGGCACCCGTTCACTTCTATTGTATGAACACAAAACCAATACAAATGAATGGGTGCCAGTTAGCAACATCCTTCAAAATATCTTCTTTTGTGTCCTGCGGAAAAAACTCATACAGGTTTGAAATGTCAAGAGGGTGAGTAAATAATGACAGAATTCTCTTTTTTGGGTGAACTATGCTTTTAAAGTGATACTTCATCCAAAAATTGTAATTCTGTCATCATTTACTCACCTTCGAGTTGTTCCAAATCTGTATAAATTTCTTTGTTCTGATGAACACAGAGAAAGATATTTGGAAGAATGCTTGTAACCAGACAGATTTTGCCCCCCATTGACTACTATAGTAGGAAAACATACAATGGTAGAACTGTTTGCTGTCCTACATTCTTCAAAATGTCTTCTTTTGTGTTTAACAGAACAAAAAAATTATAAAGAAATCTTTCCTACTTAGGGAGTCAATGGGGGGCAACATCTGTTTGGTTATAAATATTCTTCCAAATATCTTTCTCTGTGTTCATCAGAACAAATAAATGTATACAGATTTGGAACAACTCGAAGGTGAGTAAATGATGACAGAATTTTCATTTTTGGATGAAGTATCCCTTTAAGCCTGCAACAGATTCACAGAGTAAATCATTTCCCAACAAATCTCACTGGACAACAGTGTGGAAAAGCTGAAAGTCACTGCATCCTTCGAAAGTCAGTATTTTACAAGTGATGGTCACATATTGATCTGCTTCGTTTTCATCAACGGCCATTACTCTGACCATTATACAACTACCTATTGTTCTTTTAAAGCAGGGCTCTAGACTAACTTTTTGCACTGGTTGCACTGGTGCGCCTAACTTTTTTTCTTAGGTGCACCAGCACAAAAGTTAGGTGCACCCAAATTTTCGACCACATCGCATTTAACACTTTTTTTTTAAATCGCTGTCCATATAGGCAATATTGACTTGTAAATGATTAACTAACAATCTGGTCAACATAAAGTTCTTTATTTGAAGCACAATTCTACAAGAAAGCAGGGCTCTAGACTAACACTTGAGAGAGGTGGCACTGGCACCAGCCCTTAATATGATAGCACCAGAGTCGTGGGGTGAGGTAAGAAAAAGAATCACTAAAACTTCACTAAAATGTGTTTAATACATTAATAAATCAATTAGAAATTAATACAAATCATTGTTTATGATTGAATTATTTTTATTGTATATGTAAACTCTCTTTCAACCCTTTACCATATTTAAAGCTACTTTCTTCCTTTATTTGTTGTGAACGACTCCTATAAGAGAACACGGTTCCTTTAATATCAGTGAGTGTTTTTGGGCCCGTCTGTTGTTGTTTGGAGAACATTATAAACAGAGATCTTTATTATGCTGCTGCCCCTTTAAGAGCTCGCGCAATATACTGGAACACGTGTTTTGTTTCCCAACTGTTTGGTCATGAAACAAACTGAATACCTTTACAAGGTTTCTTGTTAATATGGGAATTTTTAGGTTGTCTTGTGTTAATATGTCCGTTTCAGAGTAAGAAGGCGTGAAAGAGAACTCCGTTTAGTATTTTGTGCTCTGACTCTCTGGGCGCGCGCATATCTCAAACAACCCGCGAGACCTGAACGCTTTTAGTGATTATTCTTCATGAAAGCTGCATCGACACACGTTTGGCTTCTATCAATAGCGACTCACAAATAAATAGTATTTAGCGTGATGTATAACGTTTTGTATGCTTTGCAGTATTGTTAGAGATCTTTATACAATAGTTTAGTGCATCAAGTTTAAACACATGTTTCCTGCATTAGCTTCACATGCATACAATACTTGCAACACATTTCGTTATTTTTGCTGTTTTGTACCTTAGCTGGGGTAATTCTTTTATTCTGCATATTTATTTTAGTTGCAAGATTGAGCGCTTCACTCGTCTGCTCTTTCGGTCCTTCGCCTCTTACCCGTAACCCGCGAATTACGTGTTTGGGGGCGGGGGCACTGATAGATAAGTGAATGGTTGAAGGAGGGGAGACGAAAATGAGTGACTGAATGCGCAGCTTGCGCAATATAACATTTCTGCGCATTAAATTTATAATACGCAAAAATTATACATTGATCAGTTTGACAGTGGCACCGGTTCTTCCATTAAGAAAAACTTGTCGCACTGGCAAGAAAATTTGTCGCAAAATGAGACCATTTAGTCGCAGTCTAGCGTGTCAGAGCATTGGTTATGATTTTCGGACGGATCGGGCCTTAACTTAACATTCTTAACGAAAAAGTTGTCAATCGTTCTTTTCATCTTCTCTCATCATCCACTCTGTTTATCTGACGGGCCTAGGCTACTCACCTCTCTGTCCGACTGCAGCACAGCATTTTCAAACGTACACACAAGTACAGGAATATCTGGACCACGGCCAATCAGAGGGGGTCCGCCCTTCACTATCTCTGATTGGTTTAGACCACGATATGGGCCTAATGTCTGTTGTTGAACCACAGGGAGACTTTCGCAGAGACTTTTTTTTCTCTTGAACGGCTGGTCGCACCGGTGCGACCTCAGATTTTTTTTAGTCGCACCATTGAGAAATTAGGTCGCATGTGCGACCAAATTGGTCGCACTCTAGAGCCCTGTAAAGGCTGTGTGGAGATGAGCGGCAAGCAGTTTCCTTAATTCTGATTACTTCAAGATTGCTGCTATTGTTAGTTCACAGCGTGAAACCTGTGTTATAGCTCTAGAGCAGTGGTTCCCAAACTTTTTACAATGGCGTACCCCCCCAGGGACTTAACATCATTCTGCGTACCCCCTTTCTTACAGTAACAATTGTGGTCTCAAACATTTTTTTATTTGCATTTTAAATACATGTAATTTTCTTTTGTCAAACAATAAATTATATATGACTCATATATAAATAAATGACTCGCTGTTTAATGAGATGGATGTGCTTGAAATGACTTGCATAACTGTGATGTTTGGTTGTATTGGAGAAAGTCTGAGTCTCAAATCATTCTCTATGCAGAGTCTGTGTCGATATTTGTTCTTTATGTGGGCAAGTGCTGAAAACCCACTCTCGCAAAGATACGTTGTGGAGAAGGGCAGTAATGTTTTCAAAGCGCGATCGGCTAAGGCAGGATACTCTGCATGCAAAGCTATCCAGAAGTCTGTCAGTAATTTTTGTGCGAAGTCACATGCGGTACGTAAAGACGTGCGCTTACGCATGAGTGGACGCATATTTTTTGAGTGGATGTCATGAATTTGACTTTTTATGGCACTACGTGACTACTTTTTTGCTGTGTGTACACTAGAGGGAGCACGTCTTTATATTTAGCTTGTGAGAAAAACATGCCTTGATTGTCAGGTGCGTTATAATTAAGTAAACAGTAGATTTCAGGATTTTGTTCACGCACCCCCTCCATCACCTGGCGTACCCCCGGGAGTACGCGTACCCCAGTTTGGGAACCACTGCTCTAGAGGTTTAGTGCTTTGGACAGAGTCATATCACATCAGGTTATTCATCGAACACCTGCTCCATTCACAGTATACTTCAGCATAGTCTCAGCCTCAGCCGTGACGCCCACGGACCGTTGCTAAACGTCTGAGGCATAAGGCACACTTTTCTGGAAACACTTCAGCACGTTCGAAGTCGTCATCTGATTGGTTGAATTTCACAGGATTTCTGTGAGACGTGCGTGTCGCGTTAGCCTGGAAACAACACCAAGCCGACTGATCTAAGTAGTAAGCTATCGTGTTAAAATGGTTGCTATAAGAATTCATCACGATTGACTAAACGCTTAATTCTTAAGTATGCGAGGTTCACGGCATAAACTTACAGTGAGGGAAATAAGTATTTGATCCCCTGCTGATTTTGTAAGTTTGCCTACTTACAAACAAATGAAGGGTCTATATTTTTTATGGTGGGTTTATTTTAACTGATAGACACAGAATATTTAAAAAAATCAGGGGAAAAAAATGTTATATAAAGGTTATAAATTGATTTGCATTTCAGTCAGTGAAATAAGTATTTGATCCCCTACCAACTAGCAAGAATTCTGGCTCCACAGATTGGTTATGTGCCTATATGGACCACAGATTAGTCCTGTCACTTTAAGAAAGTACTCCTAAATCAGCTTGTTATGTATATAAACGATGCCTGCCAACAGAATCTGTATCTTCCAGTTCAACCTCTCCAACACCATGGTCCAGACCAAATAGGTTTTAAAGGATGTCAGCGACAAGATTGGAGACCTGCACAAACCTTGAATAGGCTACAGACAGAAGCTTGGTGAGAAGGAGACAACTGTTGGTGTGATTATTTGGAAATAGAAGATATACAAAATAACTATCAAATGCCCTTGTTCTGGAGCTCCCTGCAATATTTCGCCAATGGGGTAAAGATGATCATGAGAAATGTTAAAGATCAGCCCAGAACTACACGGAAGAAGCCTGTTAATGATTTCAAGACAGTTGGGAACACAGTTAGCAAGCAAAACATTGGTAACACATTGGTAACACGCTATGCCACAGTATACTGAAATCCTGAAGCACCCGCAAGGTCCTCCTGCCCAAGAAGGCCCGCCTGGCTCGTCTTAAGTTTGACAATGAACATAAAAATGATTCAGAAAAGGCTTTGGCGAAAGTGCTGGCACTGCTGTGAGACCAAAATGGACTCCTGTGTTTGGAGGGAGAGAAATGCTGACTATGAGCCCAAGAACATCATGTCTACAGAGAAGCACAGTGTTGGAAACATTCTGCTTTAGGGCTTTTTCTCTGCTACAGGTATACAGGATGACTTCACCGCATTGAGGGGCTGAGGGACGGGCCCATGTACCGTAAAATCTTGGACGAGAACCTCCTCCCCTTAACTAGGTCACTGAAGATGGGTTATGGATGAGCCTTTAACATGACAAAGACGCAAAACATATTGCCAAGACAACCAAATAGTGGCTTAAGGAGAAGCACATTAAATGTCCTAGCCAGTCTCTAGACCCTAGTCCTATAGAACCTCTGTGAAGGAGGCTAAAACTCCAATTTGCTGAGCGACAGCCAAGAAACCTTAAAGATTGACAGAGGAGTGGACTAAATGTATCCGGACACATGTGCAAACCTGGTGACCAACTATCAGAAATGTCTGACCTCTGTGCTTGCCAACAAGGGTTTCTCCACAAAGTACAAAGTTATGTTTTGCTTGGGGATCAAATACTTATTTCACTGACTGAAATGCAAATCAATTTATAACCTTTATATAACATTTTTTTTCCCTGATTTTTTTTAATATTCTGTGTCTATCAGTTAAAATAAACCCACCATAAAAATTATAGACCCTTCATTTGTTTGTAAGTAGGCAAACTTACAAAATCAGCAGGGGATCAAATACTTATTTCCCTCACTGTATAATCATTTTGTTGCTGTTAACTTTTGACAAGATCCTGAATTTACACCGGTCTGTTATTGCAGGGGACATTTCCACGCCTCTAACATGACACGGCACAAAATGAAAGGTGATTGGTTGCTTTACTTGTCAGTCATGTGGCCTCTTGGGCGGGCCTTGGCCAAAGAAAGTTATGATAAATTCCAGACCTTCAATATGTTACTTTTCATTAAAGCTGATTTTTCACATTTTTAAATGATAAAATCTTTTGATATGTGATGTTTTTATGTGCAGACATAGAAGGAACTACATCTAAGCTGTTTGTAGGTTCACTGCGGTGCACTCTTTGGTGCTTTCCATATCGATTGTTTGGTTTAGTGGTTTGACAAGTCAATTTCTGTTTCGACCAATGGCATGATTTGGGCTAACAGCTCCTGTAAATCAGCCAAATCTTGACCCTTCGGGTCAAACAAAGGCAAACAGTGCATGCATGCATGTGTGAGAGAGAATTATCATCTTATGAACATGTCTATATGAAAATACATACAATATTTACATTCTAACTATGTAAGGTAAAAAAACACATTTGCAATAATTTCTGCCAGTGAGCAAAGAAGTGACCACGAATACTAATGGTTTCTATTTGTTAATAGCAGTGTTCTGCAGTGGCAAATTAAGCAATTTTGGGAAACTTCTCCAACAACAACAATTTGACACTCAGGAAATAAAGAAATCTCATGGCAGAAAATGTATCATCCACGTTCCAATTACCTGTCATTCCCAGATCCCTACAGGTCCTCAGCAGATAAACAAAGACCCACATTACGTGATGTTATGTCTCTGTCTGTCTCCTCTCTTTAATATTCATTTAGGCTGTCAGATATGAACGCGTAAATCACAATGTGTGCGATTCCATACATGATAAATAAACAGCGTTCACACGCTGAGCTGTCTTTTTCGACATACTGTGGGAAATGCTCAATGACGGGAGAATCTGCGAATGCATATGTTCTGTGCATCCATGTATGCAGCAGATGCTTATGTTGACAGATTCTGACTTTCGCACAGCAGAGTGGCCATATTCATTGCTTCCATATCTAAATCACACACATACTCACACACACTCAATGATCCCGAGTATTCAGAAAAGATATGCATCCAGTGAGAAGATCCCCAGGTGGTCGACTGGCTGACAGCATGACAGAAAAATCATTTCCCATGGATACTGTACCTGCCTGCTCCGTAAAAAAGACAAAAACATTGCAGACATCTATACAAGAACCTGAGCTGTATTCATTCTCCACAACACAACTGTCTCTGCAGTGACAAAATGAAATAACAAACAAATCAATAAAATAAAATAAATGACTAGAAACAACAGAATGAAAACTATTAAAGAGCAGGAAAAGGAGTTAACTGGTAGACAGTAGTTGGTAGTGGAAAATCATGGAAAAGAGGTGGTGGAGTTGGTTCCTGTATATGTTTACCATAGATGTTAAAAATGATAACGAGTTGGGGATGGCATAAAAATAACAAGTGCAATAATTGAACGATTTGTTGCACAAAATTGAAATGTCTATGTGTCGTATAGGTTTTATCAACTTTACAGCACACATGGGAAATTGGTAGGCTGTGAAAACATCACTCTTTGCGCTTATTACAGGGCGCTCTGGAATACTTGATTCTGATTGGCCAGTTGCGACATTCCAAGGGTTGTTATTCCCAGATAACAACCTCTCAAAACGAATAACACACGGTAACCCGATGCAGCAAATCATTTTGACAGGTTTTTTTTGACAAATAAATATAAATATGTCTTTTAATAACATATGTGACATTAGATTTACAAATGATTAAACCAAATTGCCTGTACACGACATTTGAACGTCGTTTCTTACCTTAAAACCGAAAGTAAACTTTTTTTTCTTGCGAGGTGTGCATTCGGTAAAAATGAGCTAATAAAATATTTCAAATTCACATTTCATGTCCAGTTTTTTCTCATGTGGCAAGTAGCCGTGTAATAAGCGGGATAATGCACAAGCAGCCGGCTGTTATCGCGAAATAAGCCTCTTCAGTCTGATACTGATTACTGTCGGGGCTTATTTCTGCGATAACAACCGGCTGCCTGTACATTATCCCTTACTTAATATGCATTTACAGGTGCTGGTCATATAATTAGAATATCATCAAAAAGTTGATTTATTTCACTAATTCCATTCAAAAAGTGAAACTTGTATATTATATTCATTCATTACACACAGACTGATATATTTCAAATGTTTATTTCTTTTAATTTGATGATTATAACTGACAACTAATGAAAATCCCAAATTCAGTATCTCAGAAAATTAGAATATTACTTAAGACCAATACAAAGAAAGGATTTTTAGAAATCTTGGCCAACTGAAAAGTATGAACATGAAAAGTATGAGCATGTACAGCACTCAATACTTAGTTGGGGCTCCTTTTGCCTGAATTACTGCAGCAATGCGGCGTGGCATGGAGTCGATCAGTCTGTGGCACTGCTCAGGTGTTATGAGAGCCCAGGTTGCTCTGATAGTGGCCTTCAGCTCTTCTGCATTGTTGGGTCTGGCATATCGCATCTTCCTCTTCACAATACCCCATAGATTTTCTATGGGGTTAAGGTCAGGCGAGTTTGCTGGCCAATTAAGAACAGGGATACCATGGTCCTTAAACCAGGTACTGGTAGCTTTGGCACTGTGTGCAGGTGCCAAGTCCTGTTGGAAAATGAAATCTGCATCTCCATAAAGTTGGTCAGCAGCAGGAAGCATCAGAAGCGTCTCGCCTGGGCTAAAGACAAAAAGGACTGGACTGCTGCTGAGTGGTCCAAAGTTATGTTCTCTGATGAAAGTAAATTTTGCATTTCCTTTGGAAATCAGGGTCCCAGAGTCTGGAGGAAGAGAGGAGAGGCACAGAATCCACGTTGCTTGAGGTCCAGTGTAAAGTTTCCACAGTCAGTGATGGTTTGGGGTGCCATGTCATCTGCTGGTGTTGGTCCACTGTGTTTTCTGAGGTCCAAGGTCAACGCAGCCGTATACCAGGAAGTTTTAGAGCACTTCATGCTTCCTGCTGCTGACCAACTTTATGGAGATGCAGATTTCATTTTCCAACAGGACTTGGCACCTGCACACAGTGCCAAAGCTACCAGTACCTGGTTTAAGGACCATGGTATCCCTGTTCTTAATTGGCCAGCAAACTCGCCTGACCTTAACCCCATAGAAAATCTATGGGGTATTGTGAAGAGGAAGATGCGATATGCCAGACCCAACAATGCAGAAGAGCTGAAGGCCACTATCAGAGCAACCTGGGCTCTCATAACACCTGAGCAGTGCCACAGACTGATCGACTCCATGCCACGCCGCATTGCTGCAGTAATTCAGGCAAAAGGAGCCCCAACTAAGTATTGAGTGCTGTACATGCTCATACTTTTCATGTTCATACTTTTCAGTTGGCCAAGATTTCTAAAAATCCTTTCTTTGTATTGGTCTTAAGTAATATTCTAATTTTCTGAGATACTGAATTTGGGATTTTCATTAGTTGTCAGTTATAATCATCAAATTAAAAGAAATAAACATTTGAAATATATCAGTCTGTGTGTAATGAATGAATATAATATACAAGTTTCACTTTTTGAATGGAATTAGTGAAATAAATCAACTTTTTGATGATATTCTAATTATATGACCAGCACCTGTAAATTAAAGGCGCAGTTCTTAATTATCAGTGGCCACTAGCGTTGTATTATAGATTTGCCATGAATCGCTCAGTCCAAACACGACGGTGGCCACCACAGTACAAAAAAATGTCGGTCTCATGTTGACGCAGGGAAGAGATTTTGCGGGCATTAGATAGACTGTAGAAAGAGCTATGACTTATTACATAAAATAAAAGGTTTGTGGATTTTAAGTTAAAAAAAGAAGGATAAAAGTCAGGCAGGAGCTAGGACCTGTGTTAACATTATAAAGACTTTACAGCAGAGCTTTTAGCAGATATGTACTCACTAGGGCTGAAACGATTCCTCGAGTAACGAGTTATTCGAAAACAAAAAATCATCGAGGCAATTTTTGTTGCCTTGAAGCCTCGTTAAATCCATTTAACTACAGTACACACGGAGCACTGCGTTTCCCCACGGACCGTTATTACTGACGCACAGCCCGTTAAACTCTATTCAGGTTACAGGGTTCTCAAGTCTCCCGCATTCACCGTGAGACACGCATTTTAGTCTGTTCACACGCTCACACTTATTTCTCATGCTGATAAATAAGTGATAGCTTATTGAAATGGTGAACTGCTATTTTACTTGGGTTTTAGTCTATTTTGCGAGTGAAACTTGTTTTCCGGCTGCATTGAGTCCATCAAAATAGATGCGGACTTGTGGACTCCGAATCATGTTATTTACACATGCCATCTGGCTGTTCTGTGTGAATGAACCGCACAGTTTAACGTGCTACACGCGTGATGCTCATGAATTTGTCTGCGTCTGCGCTTTATGAGGACATGAACTTCATCTCCAGAGTTGCTCTGAGAGTTTATTTCAGAACATTTTACTGAGTGAAGCTAACGCACTAAAAAATAAGCGTCTTCCGACGACCTGCCAAAATATAAGTCCGGGTAACTCGGTATTTATAATATTAAAAAAAGAAACTAAAACTAATTTAGATAAACTAAATGCATCATGCATAAGCTGAAGTTAGTTGTTTAGCTTTGAAATTATTCTTTCTATTTTTATTAATGTTTCATATGTATACATTTGTATTAGGCCTATATTGCATTTTGTAATATGGCAATGGAATGTACTAAATGGGTTTAGTTTTCACAGATATGAATGTATGCAATTTCAGCAATAAATATGTTAATTTTTCTAAAAAGGAAACAAATTAGTTGTTCATTTTAAGAGACCTGTCTTATTTTCTCTTGTATATTTAGTATTGCTCTTTAATAAAGAAAACGTACTTATTATCCGAATACCCGATTAATCGATGGAAAATCAGTAGAATACTCGAGTACTCACATACACTCACCTAAAGGATTATTAGGAACACCATACTAATACGGTGTTTGACCCCCTTTCGCCTTCAGAACTGCCTTAATTCTACGTGGCATTGATTCAACAAGGTGCTGAAAGCATTCTTTAGAAATGTTGGCCCATATTGATAGGATAGCATCTTGCAGTTGATGGAGATTTGTGGGATGCACATCCAGGGCACGAAGCTCCCGTTCCACCACATCCCAAAGATGTTCTATCGGGTTGAGATCTGGTGACTGTGGGGGCCATTCTAGTACAGTGAACTCATTGTCATGTTCAAGAAACCAATTTGAAATGATTCGATCTTTGTGACATGGTGCATTATCCTGCTGGAAGTAGCCATTAGAGGATGGGTACATGGTGGTCATAAAGGGATGGACATGGTCAGAAACAATGCTCAGGTAGGCCGTGGCATTTAAACGATGCCCAATTGGCACTAAGGGGCCTAAAGTGTGCCAAGAAAACATCCCCCACACCATTACACCACCACCACCAGCCTGCACAGTGGTAACAAGGCATGATGGATCCATGTTCTCATTCTGTTTACGCCAAATTCTGACTCTACCATTTGAATGTCTCAACAGAAATCGAGACTCATCAGACCAGGCAACATTTTTCCAGTCTTCAACTGTCCAATTTTGGTGAGCTCGTGCAAATTGTAGCCTCTTTTTCCTATTTGTAGTGGAGATGAGTGGTACCCGGTGGGGTCTTCTGCTGTTGTAGCCCATCTGCCTCAAGGTTGTGCGTGTTGTGGCTTCACAAATGCTTTGCTGCATACCTCGGTTGTAACGAGTGGTTATTTCAGTCAAAGTTGCTCTTCTATCAGCTTGAATCAGTCGGCCCATTCTCCTCTGACCTCTAGCATCAACAAGGCATTTTCGCCCACAGGACTGCCGCATACTGGATGTTTTTCCCTTTTCACACCATTCTTTGTAAACCCTAGAAATGGTTGTGCGTGAAAATCCCAGTAACTGAGCAGATTGTGAAATACTCAGACCGGCCCGTCTGGCACCAACAACCATGCCACGCTCAAAATTGCTTAAATCACCTTTCTTTCCCATTCTGACATTCAGTTTGGAGTTCAGGAGATTGTCTTGACCAGGACCACACCCCTAAATGCATTGAAGCAACTGCCATGTGATTGGTTGATTAGATAATTGCATTAATGAGAAATTGAACAGGTGTTCCTAATAATCCTTTAGGTGAGTGTATATCTATGGAGATACTTTCCAGCAGAGAGAAGTTGGAGAGAAAGATCGTCTAAAAATCACCTCCGAGGAGGTTGCTTTGATTCGGATCAGTATGTGAGTAACATACCAAGATATGTTGTTGTTGTAATATTAGCTGTGTGACGGAGCAGTTTTGAGTGTCATTGTTTATCTAGAACCGCTTTAATATTGTACTCGTCCAGATACTTGAGAGCGAGAGCGCGTTGGAGCTGAAACTGGAGAGCGAGCGAGCGAGCGTTTTACTCTTTTACTCAATGATGAATAAACTTTCAGTTAATCCGCGATTCACATGCGTTGCGCACCGGAGAGCACGATCTGTTTGGATCACGGATCTTCTCGTGATCCGCTTCACCACGATACTGGCGCAGCGGAGAGGAAGATAAAATGCGCGTTGTAGAGTTGTTTGTCCGTTTAGGGCTGCTGTACAAAACATGGCGGCGAATGGTATTGTTATGTAGGGCCGCTCTGTATGTAGATATAAACAGATTATTCTAAGGTATTACAAACTTAATGGTTCAATACGTAAGGTCTTCATACACCTCTGAAGAAATAGTTTTGTATATTATATTGTATTTCTGTCAATAGATCTAAATGCCGTATTGTTCCTTTAAAGGGGTTTGCTGTGTAAATACATAAACATAAAAACATAGCTGTTTATTGTCCATATTAACTTAACAAATACAACTTTTAAATTTAATAATGTTTTAGTAAATGTAGACGAAAATTTAAAAAAGAACAAATGCTGTAGAAGTACAGTTACATTTTTTGTTAACTAACAAATCTTACTGAAACCATTTGTATGTAACTTACATCAGTACGTTTATATCAAATCAACACCATCAAGCACTTCCACAAACTTATTTTCACCACAAATAATTAAACAGGGACGGTACACTATCCAGTGGTTTCAACGTGTATATATGCCATATAATTAGCTAATTTAGTTTAGTTTATGTATTTAAAACGAGTGACGGACAGACAGAGTGATATGTGGTTGGCTAGTTCACCTATACAAACTCTTCGTATAAACAAGTAGTAAACAGCATACATAGACCGACAACATTTTGTATACTGGATATAATATACCATCACACATGGAAAAAACATTTAAACTTACGGCAATGACCGCGAAAAGTTCTCAATCCATCACGTGCTTGTGCTACACATGCAAAATGCAAGCAGCGCGAAGAGTGCAGGTGTCGACTGCAAGTGACGTCACAGGAAGCGAAGGTGTCTGAGAGTGCAAGTCTGTGAGTGCAAGTCTGAGAGTGCAAGTTGATAGGCTGCAACCAGACCCTTCTCCAAAATACTGCAGCAGTAAACGTGTAAACGTTTTTCGTCAGGCAAACTGTGCTCCCTACGCAGCTGATCTGTGATTAATATTTTCTTTTGTTGACTCCAAACCAAGTATCAATAGTCAGCGAATGAAAGGCGCAGTGCCACAGACTACGGCCGATAAACAAACACAATAATCGAATGGAGAGCGCTTACATTCACTCACGTGTGGAGAGGAACGCGGCCATCCAGTCCACCGCCGTTTGCATTCAACATCGCATGCGTCTGCGCTGCGCAAACTGAACGGCGATTCGACGTATAGCCAAACATCAAAGTACCGTGAGAGTGATCGGGGTATGACATCAAAGTACCGTGAGAGCGATTTAAAAGCACTGCTATTTTATCAAGGCACTGCTACATTTAACTATACAGTAAGGATTTGCAACTATTTGTGGTAGAATTATACAAAGGGAAATCAATTTGCCACAAAACATGTAAAACATTGTAACTTTTACTATAATACAAGTATGTACAGAACTAACAGAACATAAACACTTTACAGACCAAAAAGCACATGTATCATTTAAAGGCGCAGTTCTTGAAAATCAGCAGCCACTAGCTTTGTATTATAGTTTTGCAACGAATCTCTGAGTCATTTGCCCACCCCTCCCTTTCGAATTACGACGGAGGCCGCAACAGTAAAAAAAGATTTCTTCTACTGAGACAGCGGATAGTAGTGATACAAGCAGGTAAGGCAATATATTAACGTAATTAATCATTTAACATGTATTCTATTGCGAAAGTTACTGTTACAATTCTATAATTAGATATATTTCTTGTGTGCTATCTAGTACACGCTGAGAGTAGTGAAGTAACTAAAGTTAGCTAATCACAAATAGCAACGCTGTTCAAAGCGTTTGATCTGACAGCGACATAGGCAGTTGTGTAAGTTAGTAGACGTTTGTCTCCCCCTTTGTAAAGTCAGGAACAACCGGAGTACGTACCACAGGGACGGAAAAACCCGCACTGTACCTTTAAAGAAAAGACTATTCGAAAATGCATTGCAATACAAATTCATTCAAGGTAGATGGTAAAATAGGTACATTTTGATATTCCTTTTCTTGGTAACAACTTAAGAGAGCAGTTAAACATTTTAAAAATGTATTTAAAAATTGTATTTAGACAAATTAACCAGTTTCATATGTGCCGTGTTATGTAATAGCTATTCCTACATAGGTTTGAACTGTATGCAGAATATTTTTGTATTTAAAGGTCCTGTGAATGAAATTTAGTGGCATCTAGTGGTAAGGATGCGAATTGCAACCATCGGCTCACTCCACCCCCTCGCTTTTGAAACACTATGGCTACTGACACAGGACTAAGATGTCGTCACGTTTTCACTTCTTAGCCGAAGGAGATAACGTATTTAAGAAATGCGCTCTGTAGAGCAGTTTGTCCGTTTTTAGGGCTACTGCAGAAACAACATGGCCAATTCCATGTAAGGGGACCCGCGGTGTATGTAGATAAAAATAGCTCATTCTAAGATAATAAAAACATAACTCTTCATTATATAAGGTCTTTATACACCTCTGAAGACATAGTTATGTACTGTATATTAAATTGCATTTCTGTTAACGGATCCTCCAAAAAATGGCACACAGCACCTTTAAAGGGATATTTCACCCTAAAATGAAAATTCTGTCATCTTTTACTCGCCTTCGAGTTGTTCCAAATCTGTATAAATTCCTTTGTTCTGATGAACACAGAGAAAGATATTTGGAACGGCCTCTGCTGAAATCTGTTAAATGAGGCTTTTGTTGTTGTACTGACTGGTGGTCATGTTAATTGATTTTAATTACAGAACCTACAGCTCATTTCAGTGTAAATTTCACCCAGCCGTTGGGGTTTAAAAACAATTACTCTTCTCTCAAAAAAGGTGTTTTCTTTAAGGAGGGTTTAATGGCATTCCCTTTCCTTTTTTAAAAGCACAAAGAAACACAACCTTTGAAGAAACACACACATTCCACACACACAGACTAGCTAGCATTCCCCAATCCAGCTGTGTTAAAAGTTATCCATTTAATCTTCATTGTGTGAGAAAAGCCCACACAGGGAAAGTGTTGCTGCTTATTTTAATGTTATGTTGTGCAGCATCTACTTTATATCTGTGTGTGTACCTTGCATTTCATGAATAAAACAATCTTAGAAAAGCAACAGCATAAAACTGAAAAAGCTAGAATTGTACATTTTCTGCCAATGTGAAGCCACCATGATACTAAGGTTTTTATGGCACGTGCAGAGTGTTGCTATACGGTTGCCAGGATTCATTGATATGCGCTCGCTTGCTACTGGGTGCAAGCCCGGAGGGTTGTCTTCAAGCCCAAATCAAAAGTGACCATGCAAAGTGTTTTTGTCTCTGGATGTGGGTGTCTCAGTCACTCCTTTATGATTTTAAATTTATGATCTGCCCAGAGTAAATTGTAACTAATATTTTATGTATCATTTGTAGCACAGTGTGAGATGAGTTGCATGGTGATTTTAAATGTCTATTTCAGACACATAACCACAATAACAATATGAATGTTTACCAAGGCAAACCCCACCAACTTTTTTCTTCTTTAATTTATTTGTATAGCTCTCTTCTCAAATTTTAGAAGTAGAGACCTGCCATTCCTGCTGACATGGAAATTGGTCAAAATTTGAATTAGATCACAAAATCCAGTCAAATGTCAGTTTGTGTTGTACAAAACTTTTGAATGGGATCCAAAAACAAAAAATTTAGGATTATTCTGATCCCAGCGGAAGGGTGGATTTCAGGAACAAAAATGAAAGAAACTTTACAATTAGTCTAAAATACACAACTTCTAAAATGTAATATATACAGTTGTGCTCAAAAGTTTACACACCCCTTGCAGAATCTGGAAAAAGCTGAAACGTTTGGAAAAATAAGAGGATTTTTGAAAATTAAGGTTTATTTTTAATTTAGTCCTGCCCTGAGCAAGTTATTTCACTAAAGAAATGTTAACATATAGTTCACACTAAAGAATAATAACAGAATTTCTAAAAATAGCCCAGGGCAAAAGTTTACACGCCCTGATTCTTAATACATCACATGTTTTTTATATAACTAGTAGCCCACATTGTGATATGTGATCCCATTTTATAGCACCATAATCTTGATTTGGTAGTCTGAAAAAGTGTGTAACTGGACCGGGTTGGTCCAGTCCAATTTTGCTTTGAAAGTAAGAATGATTACCTGACCTAGGTTAGAAAAACATGGGATTTCCAAATTCAGATCATTCTGATCCAGATTAAATTGGACCTAGGGAATTAATAGCAATATTTTAAATGTGTATGAAACTTAATAGGCAGTCAGCAATGCTAAAATTGGGCTGATATGATCATAGTTCTTTCATCTAGTAAGCAGTCTAGCTGCTGTGTTTTGAACCAGCTGAAACTTATTCAGTAGCCCTCCAGGACACCCACCCAGCAATAAATTACAGTAATCTATTCAGGAGGTCGTACACGCATTAATTATCTTCACTGTATCTGAAGCAGAACGCATTTGGCACAGTTGACAATTGACACATTGACACATTTCTCTGCTGTGTTACAATGGCGATAAGACTATTAAAACTGCTATCAAACATCACAACTACCTAGAGAAATGCACGTAAGCCATTCAGCTCAATAGTCAACACTTGACTATTGAATTTAGCAGAATTAAGACCAAAAATATCTAAATGCCTGTTGAATTCTATGCAGACCCCAACATAGGAAAAGTGGTATGCAGGGATGTTGAATTCAGCTCATGGTTTCTGTGAAAGTCACACCATTCCATCAATGCCATCAGACATATTTTGAGAAATCAAGCATTGTTTTCGGACAAGAAATCAAGAAGTCGGGCAAACTGCATTGGTATTTTACACCGTGTTATGTATGTGAGCTAAGAGTTTGGAAATAACATGGCGCGCACATGCGTGTGTGTGTGTGTGTGTGTGCGTGTGCGTGTGTGTGTGTGTGTGTGGGTGTGGGTGGGTGCGTGCGTGCGTGTGTATGTATGTGCGTTCATGTTTGTGTGTGTGTGTGTGTGTGTCATTACTGGACCTGATGAGGCTCTGCTCCTATCACGAGATGTGAAAAAATAAAGGTTGTCTAGCTGCAGGCCCACAGTGACTGTAAACCAAAGAAAAAGGTAAATATTCTCCCCGAAACTCCCATGGGTCGGCTGTGTGCCCAGATCTTACTCAGGCTGTTTCTATGAAACTGAGAGAGGAGAGGTCATTACTCACGGAAAGTAAGACATATGACTTTTGTTCCAGCTGGTGTGGCTCACTACATTTTCATGCAGGTAACAAGTGACAGGTTTTCATTGTAAAATATTAATAATACACCGTTAAATGTAGTGAAAAAGACAACACAGGCTGTATAGACTGCCTTTAATCTACCATGAAAAGAATGACGTGTTTTATATAAATGTATAGTAATCTGATCAATTTAATGCATTGTAGAGCACTGTAAAATTGATGTTTTATAGTGTTTATGTTAGTATGCCAATCACGTAGCCTGCTTAATACATAAAGCACACTCCGTGTGGCAGGTTTACAGTTTAGGACCTTTATACTGACTGAATAGTTGAAGATGAACAAACAACAATGAACGGATTTATCTTTTTGCATGCTACTCGAAAATGTACCGCTCTATTCAATGGAAAGAAATTCAGGGACAGCTTTTACGTCAGCTGGCTAAGGAAGAGAAAAGAAGGAAAACATAATTTATCATCTGACATATCAATCATTAGACATTTCAGCTCATTTATTGTTTCGTTTTCTCAGAATTTTAGTAATGCTTCTTATAAAATACATGTATATAATAGATCTTTTATTTTGCTTTAAATGAACAATTCATGTTAATGATTTAGTTTTGTCCTCCATGTTCTGAAAAGGAATACATGGACATGCAACAGGTTCATTACGTCTCCATGACTATTTTTAATCTACTGTATTTATTTTAAATTGTTGTCTATTAAGTATTTTTGACTAACATATAATGACTTGGAGTTACGTACATGAAAAAGAATACAGTCTATAATCTAGGTCACTAATCAAATAAGCAAATTTGTGACAATGTGAGCATGTAAACTGTTTTGTGGAGAAGGACAGATTTGCTTTTATTAAAGCACACAAGACACTCTTTGTAACATTATAAAATTACACCGGAATAACACGAATCATCAGGTTTCACACTCTGAATGCATGTGGATATTAAAGCAAAAGTTAGATCAACTGAAAACAAATAAGCTGTAAACATGAATGTATACATTCATATATATCTGCAAAATTATATGCAAATTAAAAACCAATCATTTCGAGTGGTTATATCTTAAAATATTGTTTTTTGTGACTGGAAAAGCAGCAACACTGTTTTAGCCATCAGAGGCCAATAATGTTCAATTGGATTACATTGTGATGCATTTTTATTGTTTAAAATACATCATTGACAGGTTCTCAATTAAGAGGCTTTTAATAGCATTACAGAACAGAGGCCTTTTCAGCACAAGACTCAAATAGGTAGAGGGATGGAAACGAGGATGGACGTGTAATCCTTTAAACCTCTTATTCACTTAATTTAAACATCACAGATGATTAGGAATGATTTTAATTCAACCCTGTTTGTATAGTAGCTCAAATTAAAAAGTTGGCTTGTAAGCGCATTGATGACAGAACGCCTTGGAAGTGTTATGAATCTTAAACAGCAGTCATAAACTCAGGTGTAATGAATGCGCATTAGTTTGCAAGACCAGGAGCGCCTCTGTGTGGCTCTCAGACAACATATTGCACAGACTGCCGGGGAGTAGGGTGAGATGAGTCACTTTTTACTCGGGATTAGGGCTGCAACGACGCCTCGACGTCGTCGTATTATTTACGTTTATCTGTAATAGCAGTTTCTGTTACCGGGCGTGTGTAAGTGAATCAGCAGAAGAAGAGAAAGTATAATACACCCGACAAATAGCGATCGAGAGCCTCGGACGCAGTAAATTAGTGAATGGACGGAGGAATTCCCGCTAACGTTACCCCCGGAATACGATCATCACAGCATGGACACGCAATCACAAACGGACGGAGAGGGGCACATAGATGTAGCCTTTCATAATAAATTACTTTATTTTAACACTACGCTTTACATGAATGATTTACATTAACGCTATTGTACTAGTGTAAATTAGTGTATGTGAACCTTTGCAGATTGTGACCCTGCTTAAATTACTCTTAAGCTTCAAAAAGGACTAACTATCATGAAACCACCAATGCACTTTTTATGTTATTCGATAGCTTTATGCGAGGAATAAACCAATATAGCATAATTAAGAAACTCTGACCTGCGCTGGTGCTGTCTGTCAATCTCCAGTCAGCATGCGTGTGTACGGTGACGGTCAGGACGCTACTCTTTCCAACATGTTCCAATGTTTTCATTATTCTTCATAATGACAAGATGATAGTCTATGGTTTAGTTTAAAATGTATTTTGCTAGAGACTGTGAGTTACTCGCTGAGTGTAGCTTAGTTTATTAGAAGCACTGGAAGCGGTCTGAATACGAAATAACTCTTTTTAAACCTCTGATTTAACTGTAAACTGTTGGATTGATGCAACGCACTATGTGTTAAACATGTAACATATCATCTCTTCTCGTTGTGTTCTAACTATTATTTACTTTGGGGAGCAAAAGGAGTAGGTGCTTTAAGCGCATCATTGTGCGTCCGGGATGCGCATAACTGTAAATAACGAAGCGAATGCATTAAGCGCATCATTCTGAGTTCAGGGTGCGCGGGCCGGGCTCGCTTTAACGCCACTCTGCATTAAAGTCTTTTATACGGTGATAGTTTTGTACAATAAACAGAGACAGATAGTAGTATTTTACTTTAACTTAAATACATTATGAGACTGAAAATAGAGTCGGATATTACTTGGAGGAAAAAAATACAGCGCATATATCATGCTCTAGTATTTCATAAACACATTTTTAAATGTTTTTACATTTACATTTAGTCATTTAGCAGACGCTTTTATCCAAAGCGACCTACAGATGAGGGAAACAATGGAAGCAATGGGAACAACATAAGGACAACAAAAAGCGTAAGTGCAATAAAAAAACTGGTCTCATATAGCCTACCACAGTATACAGAGCTAAATTTATTTTATTTTTTCACCTTTAATACAGTATTTAAGTACATAAAAAATCTGTCTTTTTTACTTTTAAAATTAAAACTACTTAATTAAAAGAAGATAGTGATTTTAATGTAAACACGGATTAAAATGTTAAAACAACAATATTTATTAATAAGATGTAGTGGAGTAAAAAGTATGATTTGCTTTATAATGTAAGAAAATACTAGAATTTATTGTTTATTTGCAAAGTTTGCCAAAGGATTAATAAAGTAATCCCAAAAATCTTTATTAGATTAATAAAATAATAACCGTTAGATTAGTCGACTAATCGAAAAAATAATCGCTAGATTAGTCGACAATTAAAATAATCGTTAGTTGCAGCCCTACTCGGGATGACATCCAGACACGGGGAAAAGTGACCAATCATATTTTAAACTTACTAGTTAACCTATATGATCATTTTGATTTTATAATGACCAGTTAATACTTTTGATGTTCAGCCAATATACTTTGTTCTAAGCATATGGGTATTTATGAACAAAGTTGGTTAGATGAAAAAAACTAATTCCGAGTAGTATCTTACACTGATCTCTAAGCTTTTATAAATGTCAAGTATAATTAATATGCACGGTTTCAGAATAATAGCACCAAAACAAGCCTTCGGAAAAAACAACAATCACAAGACAGGCAAAAACAGAACACCAAAGCGGTTTAAGATGTTTATTTTTAAAAATAATTTGAGTACAAAACATACATAAAAAATGTATATTGAAAAGAAAGTCTTAAATTTAAGACATCATACATTACATTCAAAGGACACCTGTATGCAGGTGAGAAGACTGTGTTTGGCCCATGAAGATCCTTTAGTGTTTGACAGCTAAAGATAAAACTGCATTGGCACGTAACTCTTCCTCTCAGAACACATGAAATTAATGTGCCTTTGTTGACCAGACCCCCAGCGTTACCCGTGCGCCATTGCACATGGGTCGGTTTTAGGATCACAGAGGCCTCGGGAACACAATGATCTAAGTTTTTATGCAAGAATATATGTAGTGATCTTTTGTTAAAAGTGGAACTTTGTTCTGTGTGAAATGCTTTGTATAGGGTGGTGAGCTTTAAAGGCATAGACTTAAAAAGTGGACGCCACAGACCAATATCTCCATCTGGTGGTGCATTACAAAATTAAGAGTCCAAGAAAATGGATGCATTAACAGTAGGAACACAGATATAGATGGAACAGGTTAATGTGCACATTGCTGTAAATGCATGCCCCATAGCAAGAGATCTCTTGTGTAAACGTATCCAAAGAATACTGACTAGCAATCCGCAGACAGTCCACAATGACTTAAACTCCTTTTAAAGCTTTAAATAAAATACACACAACACTTAAACAGTGGACACATGTCAGCACACAGGTCTGAAAAAAGGAGTTTGGTACGGAGTAAATGATCAAGCACTAAAACCCATCTCATGGCATGTAAACTGAAGCGCAGGTTTCCAAAGACCATCAGATGGGCAAGTGATACACACGAGATTTTAGCATGTGCAAAACCACAATCCCACCAGTAAAACTGGTTGCGATATGGATTGGAACATGATAAAAACTTTGTACACTGAAAGTGATCTATAGTGCTACATCAATTTACATTCAATTTTAAAAATTACTTAAAATTAAAGTAAAATCAAATAATAAAAACAACCATATTGCACAAAGATATACAGTACAAACGGAGCACAGCCTATAGCTGCTGCCGATCCAGACTTCAAATTTTTTTTTAAAATATTTTGAAAAGCAACAGCAAACCAGGAAGAGCAAAAAGGACATCATCAAATAGAACTTTGAAGGCAAACAACAGTGGACGTGTCAAACAAAAACGGGTACATTCACTGGACGAAACAATTTGCACTGAAGAGCAGAGGTTTCTCTTGTGACGTGTTAAACAGAACACTGCGATAGGAAGTGCTAGCCTTTGCCCCGTGGAACCCAAAGAACATGGGCCACGTGCTTTCTTTCAGGAGGAAAAACCTTGTGGCACTGTCAGCTGAGGCTCATGGGAACAGTGTCCCTCCTCCTCCGACGCCAGCTGCTACGACTGTACTGAGGGTGATGTCCTCTGGTGCCGGGCCCAGTGTTACGCTCGAAACCATTGATGTGTGGAGGCCCTTTTACGCCAAACCTTTGTCCGTTCAGAAACTAAAGCAAAAAACCAGTATAATGCCATGCTGAATTATAGTTTGGTACAGTATATAGCAAGTTAAATGTTTAAAAAAGTATTTAAAAAAAAGAAAGACATTGGCCTCTTACTTTAGTGTGGTGACTGGGGCTGGATATGGACCTGGAATAGACCGGTGGAGACATGTGTACAACTCCATTCAAATGAGCTGACCCGTCCATATATTCTTTGCCTGGTAATGGGAGCGACTGAAACAGAATGATTCAAAACACAATGAGTTAACCAGAAAAGAGAAATTGCACAGAAGTCCCTAAAAGAATATAATATAAAATATAAAATCTATAAGATTCATGGGACAGAGTTATTTTTTGAGTGGAGACTAAATGCAACCAGAGGAAACAAACCAAAACTAGTCAGCAGCAGTGTGTAAACAAAGGTGAAAGTGACCTATTTGTCAAGTATGGTGACCCATACCCGAAATGTGACCTCTGCATTTAACCCATCCAGAGAGTAGTGAACACACACACAGCAAGTGGTGAACACACGTACACCCGGAGCAGTGGGCAGCTATCACTGCAGCACCCGGGGAGCAAGTAGGGGTAAGTTGCCTTGCTCAAGGGCACCTCAGTCGTTACCCGCCGGCCCTGGGAATCGAACCGGCAACCTTCTGGTCGCGAGTCCGACTCTAACCATTATGCCACGACTCCCCTTGATGTGGGCTAACAAAATCTCTGTGAAATAAGAACTCTTAGGGGCAGTTTCCCGGACAGGACTTAAACCTAGTCTCAGACTAGGTTTAAATGTTGGAGATGTTTAAAAACTTAAATGTTGGAGATGCCTTGACCAAAAACAACTTGCACTAACATATGTTAAAATATATCACTGCGATTGTTATATCTAAAGATGCACATAGTAATGTTTTTTTTGTGAAGTATGTTTTTTAAAACAAGTTGATTATCTAATTTAACGAAGGCCTAGTCCTGGTTTAAGATAACCCTTGTCTGCCCCCTTTGTTTTCTACATTACATTGAAGTGTTCAGGAAACCCTCTTTGCGTCATTACGTCACAGCCGTAAACACAAGTGAGAGGAACCGGCTAGTTGACAGGTCGCAGGTGTTTATTCTTAGTTTTTAAAATGTTATCTGTCTGCATTTTTGGAATGTTTTAAAAAGTGATCATCTGGGAAAATGTCATGTAAACATCACGATTCATTAAGTTCTGACGCTGATCACATCTGGGGAATCACCTGTTGTTAAAAGTAACCTCGAGCTACAAAGAGCCTGCAGTCAAAGAGAAAGTGAGTTAATATCGGCACAGATTTGGGCTCCGACATATGAAAGGAAGGCAGCGGTGGGTTAATCCGCTGAACAGGTAAGACGTCACTAACAAAGTCTGTTTTCATTTGGTCAGAACAAAAGTGCCAGATAGTTTGTGTTCAGATGACATTTTTCAGATACCTGTATATGGCTTGTAGGACGTAAGGTAGTCGATCTTTTCTATGTTTTTGTCTACACCAGGGGCGATGCGATGCCAAACGAGCTGCAATAAATTCTATATTAGTAATGTTTTTAAATGTTTCGCATTGCATCTGGTATAGACACGGTCATATGTTACTGTCACATTGATGTACAGATGCTCTCTGATGCATCTCCGCATATAACTGAAGTTAAATCCTCCCCTCTAACTGTCAGTCTGCTGCCAGTTCCATTTCTGAATGAACCACTACAGTTTAGACGCTAAAAACCTAAAACAGCCCAGAACCATCAAGCATTAGATTGCTGCAATAAAGCTTATAAAAAACCTGCAATATCAGCCTTACCTGACTTTTGCATGGCAAGAATGTTCCAGACGAGTTTACATTCCTGTAGGGTTTGTGGTTGGTGTCGATCACACAGGACACAGAGAAGATCTCATGAAGAACTGAAGCTCTGCTCGGTGTGTCAGAATCCTGATCAGAAACAAACAACTGAATAGCAGGAGATTTCACCATGCAAGCCTTCAGCTGAAGAAAGTGCTAAATAAATCTGATGGAGAAGAACATTAAGAACGTTCCTTTAATGACTTCTCTAGTTGTAGAATCAAGAAAACTACACCAGGAACTTACAATGTCACTTCCAGACAGCGAGGAAACGGAGGAAGATGAAGAGGATGAAGAGTGCTGTTGAAGGATGGACAGAGACACAGGTGAGCATGCACTGTGTGGTGATGAGTCTCTTTGGTGCTTCTCACTTGAGGTCTGCTCCTCTGAATCACCTCCAACACCCTTGGCTAGAATGAACAGAAAGAGCACATTAAACCAGCCCCCAAATTATATAATGCTCAAATTATTAGAAGTGAATCCAAAGTTAGAAGTTCTATTGTAACACAGAAATCAAAGACTAACAAAAATTGAGTTTTGGTACAAAAAAATTAAAGGCACAATATGCAATATTCACACTAGATGTCTAATAATAAAGGTGCAGATGGTGCCGTGTAAAGGTGTAGAAAGATAGGAGTTGTCATTTTTACCCCCACTTATGATGGAGATCAATCCAATGAGACTCACAAATCATGTTTATGGATGAGGGTAATGAAACGAGTGGTTTTATTTAAAAAAATTGTGTGCTAGACACTACACTGCTACTGTCATACGCCAAGGTCGAACACATGTTATGTCAAAACAGCAAATCTTATAAATACACAAAGTATTTCAAGACAATTGGACAGCTCTACTTTCAAATTGCTTTCGCAACTCTTTGATGTCATACACGTTCTGCACAACAGTGCGCTAGGTTGAAAACACCTATGATCTCTACGGCAGTTAAAGTGGAAACAGAGGATAACACTGACTTGCAACGCAATGAGGAGGGACGTTACTGTGGTATAAATTGCAGATTTTTCAAGATTCAAATACAAGTACACAAGTGAACTAAATATACAACACTGTGGTTTTTGGGAATATTAATTACAAAAATCTTACATATTGTGCTTTTAAATCTGGAAATATAAAGGAAGTTTTCGGCTCATATTTTCTTAAATTCATTTAAATTCAGATTTTTATTCAAATCTTATGTGGATATAAGTTGCCATTTAAATTGTATTTAATTAATTAAAGGGCTTATTGACCAATGTCAAATTAGTTTTTAAACAATTACTCTGACTCAGTTGCACAGGAAGATCTTATGGCACACGTCCTACCTTTAAGGCCTATCTGGATATTGTGCCTTTTCCCCCACTGTTGGATGATCCACTCCCTGTAGGTAATCACTTCCTGGGTCACTTTAATGATGCGTCCTAATGAGCTAAAGAGAAAACATCAGGTATTTAAGAGACAATCAGTCAGCTGGATTCAACCATAAGAACACAACTGATGACATGATAAAAATCAAACCAAATTAACAATTCAAAATCTAGACTGCATTGGCTAAAAACATTCACGCAACACATAGTATTGGCAGGCATTTTTGCTTCTATCCAGTAGTTCTGGCTGGGACTGACCTCTCCATGTTTCTGTTAGGGTAGGAGCGGGACAAAGGCGACACAGCATGACTTAAGACAAGGTATGCATAATTAAACACTTCCTTCACCTGCATGGCACCGTATGAGCTCCGTCCAACATCATTTCCTAAAGAAAAAACATTTAAAAACAACACTGGCACAACTCCCTTTATTTAGCTTTTTTAAACGGTTCAAGTTTTTTTGTGGTTCTTTTTCTAAAGTGCTTACTATTGTTGTGTGATGGTTCAACCCAAAAAATAAATATTTTGCCATCAATAATTTACACTTTTGTTAAAACCTGTATATGACTCTTGATTCTGTGGAAAGAATATAATTTAGAAGAAATGGGTTTTTTTTGGTTACCAAAATTTTTCTAAATATCTTTTTGTTTTGCAGAAGAAAGTCATACAGGTTTGGAATGACATGAGAGCGAGTATATGACAATTTTTATATTTGGGTGAACTAACCCTTTAAAACTGTCATATTTCAATTTAGCCTCCATGGCATTTCTGTATGAAACCTAATTTCAAGGTTATATCTTTACATGGGTTGAAGTAAAAATGACAAACAGTCATTTTCCACAAAATCATTCTAACTGTTTGGTCTATGCATGTGAACAGCAGTGCTGGAAACACTGATCTCTGTTTCTGCGCTCCATACCAGGTAAGTTTGGGTCCTCAATGCACAGCATCGAGGGTCTGTGTCCGTTATTTAGGGCCTTCATGATCTCCTCTTTAGCCAAGTACGCCCCTCCGTCCTTCACACGAATGCCCATTTTCAGATAATTAAAATGCTGCCCATATAACTCGAAGAACTCGATGAGCAAGATGCCCAAATTAATATTAGAAGCTCTGCAGTCTATTCTGGGATGGAGCTGTGGAGAACAGCAGAACACATAAGGATGCTTTCTTAGTTAAATGACAAATCAATCTCTTGTTTACATTTGATCAATCATTCAACTCAAAGGATTCCTCAGGGACGCTATATAAATTACATGATTTACTATTATCATTACTGTCAAATGGTTCGATACGCGATGACTAAGACAAATGGCATCATTAGCAACGGGGATAAACAACGCCTGCCGGAAAACACGGTGCATAACGCAACATGAAAAGGATGGGCGAATGGTGTAGGCGTCTCACCTGCAGGAAGCTGATGGCCATTAAAATGAGGCCGTAGGAGCTTATACCTCCTGTAAACACCTCATTCAGATCTCTCTGGAGCAAGAACTGCTTCAGGACGAAGATCAGGTAAGGCAGCACGGAATATTTCTGCATGCGAACCCAAAAATGAGAAAAAACAAATACATTACTCAAAGGACTTTATGCTTTCTCTGCCTGACCAGATACAGACTACATTGCAGAGATTGTAAAATGGATAATGACTTTAATCAGACACTGGTGTCCAAACAGGTAAATCACTGCTTTAAGAACTTTTATGACCAGACGCAGTAGCTACAGTTGTTCAGTTCTCCTTCGCCTCAGTGCTTAATATACTGTAGAAATGAATACGAGTTTACCTTAAGATGATCCTTAATGAAGCGAGCGGCTTTGACTCCAGTTTCAACATTAAAACTGATGTCTACCTTCACATCAGTCACTCTGTCAGTCAGTTTAATAATTGGTACCTGCACAAAGAAAGGTTCAGATTATATGTTATTTTTTTAAATCACTGTTTAACTGTAAATGTAACATGTATTGTTGCTTTCAAGCAAACATGCACCTAAATTGAGGCCATTTACAATTAAAATACCTGTCAGTCAAAATGAAATTATGAGTTCTGTCAGCACAGACTCCAAGCCCACAGTTTCTTTCTTCTGATGAACACAAAGATATTTGGACGAACGCTTGTAACCAAACAGTTCTTTGTGAATATTGACTACCATAGTAGGAAAACGACAATGGTAATCAAGTGCCCCAGAACTGTTTGCTTTCCTACATTGTTTAAAATATCTTTTGTGTTCAATAGAAAGAAATTTATAAAGCAATTTTAGTCAATGGTGGCCATGAACTGTTTGGTTACAAGCATTCTTCTAAATTTCTTTTTCGGTGTTCATCAGAACAAAAACTGATACAGATTTGGAACAAATCGAGGTTGAGTAAATAAAGAACTGTTCCTTTAAGGATATCCATGTCCAAAACATTAACAATTTACATTTACCTAAAACCTCTTCCAAACCACTCTTCTGTCAAAATAGGTAAATGGTTTTTGACGTCATTCTGCACGTCAGCTTCATCAAATTAAACGTCAACTTAATGCTTCCGGCTATTTGAAAGAGAGGAAGAGCACTCACTGTGTCCAACCAAGGCTTCCTATAAGAAATTACGTCGTCAACAAATCCAAAAAAGCTGTGCAACTCAAGGAACTTCAGGGGGTCTTTAAGAACATGAGTTACTATTACTAACCGTAGCTTTGTCAAGAAGTTTAATTGAGAAGGGCTCAGCCACATTCTTCTTTCTGAGGGCCTGTTCAAGCTGCTGTAGAGGTGGATGCTCCCATTTCCCAAATACCACCAAGTCAATATCGCTACATTCCAGTACCAAAATGTCCAACATTCAAACGTCAAGTTAATGTCATTCAGAATTTCACACGATGTTTAACATATGTGGATAATAAAGTACGATACCTGGTAGGAAGATAAAGACCACTACTGAAGCTGCCAAATATCTGAACCTGAAAAGAGAAATGGCACTTTAAAAAAAAAGCTTGGCAACAGGCTATTAAGTGCACTTCACACTCCAATCAACATCTCTCAAGTATACAATTTTTTTGTAAAGCAAAGATTAGAGGTGCCCTGTCCTTCAAAATATGAACTTCAAGATAATGGGGACACACACACAGACTATGGCTTTGGCAAGGTGTTGCATGTCAAAACCTGTTTAGAAGCATTTGAAAACTAGCAAACATTGACACTAACACAAACACATTAAAGCGTTCTCAGAATCCTTTTCCAAGAAATTTCTGGATGCTGTTCCCACCTTTGCCGTAGGCCACAGATCTTTGACAACAGCCTCAACACGATTGACAACATCTCTCCTCATCGCCTCCTCTTCAGGACGTGGAGACATAAAATGATAAAAATCCACAATCTCCTCGTGGAGGCTACAGAGGACAGATACCACAAACTTTATAAAACAACATTCATATTGTATGTGCGCACACAAGTGCTAAAACCTCATATCTGCTTATGGTGGTGTAAAATAAGAACCAATGACTATCTTCATAAGTGCTTTTAAATGCATTTATTTGGGAATTGTAAAATTGCCGTTGACTTTTAGCTTGTGTTTTTGTCAGATCGCTCTGGACTTGTGGGCTCTATCAACAATAAATTGGATTTTTAATAGATATTTTGTAACACTTCAGTATAGGGGGAAATTCTCACTATTATCTAGTTGTTATTAGCATGACTATTATTGGCATATTGGCTGTTTATTAGTACTTCCAAAGCACATATTCTGCATAGCCATATTCTACATCCCTAAACCTACCCAATATCTAAACCCAACAACTACCTTACTAACTATCAATAAGCAACAAATTAAGAGTTTATTGGGGGAAAGTCGTAGTTAATGATAATATCGAGAATTGTCCCCTATACTGAAGTGTGACCAATTATTGAATTATTTGGCACGTCAGACGAATTATGGAATGCAATTGTCAAAGGTTATTGCAGGTGTATTAAAATGTCTAGTCGATTTCTGGTTTCAATCACAAGAGAGACACAATAGTTTACAGTGAGCATGAAAAAGCAAGTATTCCACCCATTTCATCACACATCAAGGCCAACAACACAAATGATATGCAAATATAAATATTGAGTAACAAATGAAAAATAAAAGCAAACGTTCATTTTTCTTTTCAAAGGGGTTTTAATCGTTAATATGGCTTGGCAAAGCCTGAAGTTTGTACAGACTTGCTAGACTGCATGGTAAAATGTTACCGAGAGACTGAAAAGCAGAAACTGGCGCTGCTTTCAAGACACGTCGGATTTGGGATATTTCCCCACCACAAACCCGGAAGTAACATCGGGATTGAGTAACATTTCAAGTATTTAGTAACATTAAAACGTCGATGTTACTAATGATTTAGTAGCATTAAAAACGAGTATTTATAAACATTAAAACAGCGACGTTGCAGGAATTATTTCCGGGTTAAGGTTGGGAATATCTTAAATCCGAGGTGTTTTGAACGCAGCATTAATGACCGATAGACTGCCGCTTACAGCACGTTAAAGGCCTACGTGGTTTTTTTAACCGTTCGCTACAAAATTAAAACATGTAAACACGGATGTAGCAGCCCAACGGTGTCTTCAGAGTTGGATGTATTTTGAAACCATTAGCAGTTGAACAGCGTTGGCATCGAAGGTAACTCAGTCTGGAAATGTTGGCTGTCGCCAAGCCAATGTAATGAAGTGAAACTGTCACCCAGAGTAACGGAGCTTCTCTTACCCATTAATGCATGGGCTGTATCGTCTGCTTGCCCAGGGGGTCCCACATAAATAATTGCCACCAGCGTGGGACAGAAAATAGTTCATTCCGTATGTGCTCGCTTTATTGTCATTTCTCTTTCGCCCTGGATGGTATTTAGGCTGGTTATTCGTTATTGTGTGCGTCTGTAGCCGCTGAAAACGCTGTTGTTGTAAAGAGTTATTGACATTGTGCATGTGTTCGGTAAAGTTAAAATGAAGTTTGGCTGGAAAAGTGTTCATACTGTCACTGTTGCCAGATGAAGAGTCCGATTTCGGGCTGTCAGTCTCCGAATCCCCTGAAGATAAAGGCGATAGGAAGTCACAACCATCGAGTCCAGCGGGGGTAACAAACAGTGCTGGAGGATCCGAACACGGGTTTTGGAAACTCACGGGTTCATCGTAGTTAAAACGCTGGTTCATGTGACGGCTAACCGCTTTTCCAGGCGTGTTGGTGGGAATCAGCGTTAACCGTTTCATAAATCCGACCGGCAAAGCAGGTGTGTTCACCCGCAGCTGGTGACAGTGGTTTATCCGTTGCGAGGTTTCCCACACGCGCATCCATAAAGCGTTGGCAGGTCCTTTCTGCTCGGGTTGAAACCAAGCGACCCGCGGATCCATCCAACTTTACCTTCACAAATCTCTCACACACACACGCACGCCTGAGGGCGGACAGGCGCCCCGAGGGTTAAACGACTTACGTGAATGTGCGAGATACAAAGTAGAAGTTAAAAAATGTCATGGAGGATTGAATAAATCGAAATGACTCCTCTAAACAAGAGCGTTTCCACCGAACCGATGTGTGAACGGTTGTTTCCAGAGCATTCCAATATGGCGCACACAGGGAATGTCGAACCGAGTGCGCATGTCTGTGGATATTTAAACGCTTGCTGACAGTGTAACACACCCCCTTTCCAGAACCCCACCCATTTATTTACAAGTGCTGCTCACTGCAGAGCAAATGGGTGGACGTTAGACGTCCAGCGAGGAGGAGCTACAGATCACGTCCAGAGAGGAGGAGCTTCACGTCACGTCCAGCGAGAAGAAGCTACGTACCTAAGCTTCACCACTATGGGTCGTATTTAACTTCCTCTCTTTAACTTTTGTCATGTTTTCATGACATTGTTTCTATGACAAACAGTATGACTTACACTATCTGCATCCCTGCTTTCGTCCCCCCACCATATTAACGCTATTTGTGAATCATATAATATATAACATAATATAATTCATTAATGTAATAAAGTACGCTGATAAGGTTTTTGCTTTGCCCTTACAGGTGTGAAAATAAATAAATAAAATGAACACCTGCTTGTCTCATCTCGTTTATTCCTTTTAAATGTACACTAAGGAGCTCCACTTCAAAAAAATAAAAACGGAGTATCAATTTGAGTACAAATAGGTAACCTTGTTGTCGACAAGAGAGTAGCCTCTCTTTATTTATGCAGTTGGAAATCTGCGGTGAACCTATCGGTTAAATATACAGTCGTGGCCAAAAGTTTTGAGAATGACACAAATATTCATTTTCACAAAGTCTGCTGCCTCAGTTTTTATGATGTCGAATTGCATATACTCCAGAATGTTATGAAGAGTGATCAGATGAATTGAATTTTATTGTGAAGTACCTCTTTGCCATGAAAATGAAATTAGTCCAAAAAAAAAACATTCCATTTCAACCCTGCCACAAAAAGACAAGCTGACATCATGTCAGTGATTCTCTGGTTAACACAGGTGAGAGTGTTGACGAGGACAAGGCTGGAGATCACTCTGTAATGCTGATTGAATTAGAATAACAGACTGGAAGCTTTAAAAGGAGGGTGGGTGGGTCCGTGTATCATCTGATCATTTGATTATTCCATTCAATATAACAAACGGAAAAAGAAAAAAAACAGTCGATATTTCGTTTTTCCGTTTTTCTGTATGCACAAAAATAAAAAAACGATGTTTTTCTTCTTATTTCAGCTTTAAAAGGGAAATCCAATAAATAAATAAACCAAAACGAAATAACGACCCTAATTATAGTTTTTTCGTTTTTGGGTGATTTTGCACGGATTTCTGCGCGCGCAGGCGCACTGTGTGAGCGCAGAGCTTGCTCAGGAATGGCAGCAGGCAGGTGTGAGTGCATCTGCACGCACAGTGAGGCGAAGACTTTTTGAGGGTGGCCTGGTGTTAAGAAGGGAAGCAAAGAAGCCCCTTCTCTCTAGGAAAAACATCAAGGACAGACTGATATTCTGCAAAAGGTCATTGTTCTGGGGTAGGACTGGGGTAAAGTCATTTTCTCTGATGAATCCCCTTTCCGATTGTTTGGGGCATCCGGAAAAAAGATTGTCCGGAGAAGAAAAGGTGAGCGCTACAATCAGTCCTGTGTCATGCCAACAGTAAAGCATCCTGAGACCATTCATGTGTGGGGTTGCTTCTCAGCCAAGGGAATGGCTCACTCACTATTTTGCCTAAGAACACAGCCATAAACAAAGAATGGTACAAAAACCATCCTCAGAGAGCAACTTCTTGGATGGTTGAGAGAACAGTTTGGTGATGAACAATGTCTTTTCCAGCATAATGGAGCACTTTGCCATAAGGCAAAAGTAATTACTAAGTGGCTCTGGGACCAAAACATCAACATTTTGGGTCCATGGCCAGGAAAAACCCGACCTTAATCCCATTGTGAACTTGTGGTCAATCCTCAAGCAAAACAAAAACCTACAAATTCTGGCAAACTCCAAGCATTGATTATGCAAGAATGGGCTGCCATCAGTGAGGATGTGGCCCAGAAGATGATTGACAGCATGCCCGGGCAAATTGCAGAGGTCTTGAAACACTGCAAAAACTGAGTCTTTGCATAAACTTAATGTGATTGTCAATAAAAGCCTTTGATACTTATGACATGCTTGTAATTATACTTCAGTATACCATAGTAACATCTGAAAAGCAGTAGACTTAGTGAAAATTAATAT
This sequence comes from Triplophysa rosa, assembly GCF_024868665.1. Lineage (NCBI taxonomy): Eukaryota > Metazoa > Chordata > Actinopteri > Cypriniformes > Nemacheilidae > Triplophysa > Triplophysa rosa. The sequence goes on along the minus strand of NC_079897.1, from coordinate 12,959,611 downwards.
TTGTATCATTCTCAAAACTTTTGGCCACGACTGTACTGAAGCTGGTATATACATTGAATTAAAATGAGCTTTGGGAAATTTCTTGTTTGGTTGTATCGGTTACCATAACATTACTTTGTTGAGTAATGTCAAGTTTATTGTTGTGCATGTTCATGACTGACTACATACAACTATGAAATCATATGTAATAATTATGTAATTTTACATGCAATCATTGGGTGGCAGTGATTTTCAGGCTGAAGCAGTAGCCAAAATCGACCTGGTTATTACAAAAAATTTTTAGTTATTCAACAACGCTGTCAAGATGAATTAAGATACGATACAATAGTATATGACATTAGGTCAATATGTTAGCAGACCAATTTAAAAAAGGATCTCCGCATTATTACACATCAGCCCTTGACAAGCTGTTTTCTCGTCAAATTACTAGTTTTTCCTTTACTATCAGAAAGTAGTCACAGAAAACTTCAAGGGAAAGTTCCCTCATTTAGAGGAGGAACCTTACTTATAGTAAAGACAGCCATTAAAGTAATCAGACAAATGACAAGATTAAATGTTAAATGCCCATAACAAACTTTGTGTTTAGGACACTTTCCAAATAACATAACAGATAAGCTTTAGTTCTAAACAAAACACATTGCAATATTGTTACATGACAAAGTCAAATACACACCCACAAATGATCTTTATGATATAAACTTAATTGTCTTTAATCTACATACACAATATACACAAATGTACAAGAATTTTCAGTTTTACTGTTATAAATGTATACAGATATTCTATTGCATGTGATGCCTTGATTCTGGTTCAGTCACATTTTCAGGATATCTTCTTTCATAAAAGAAATGCAACAGCAGGTGCATGGTTAAAAATACAGTTTCAGGACTTCGTTTGTCGGCAGAGAGATGCGATCTGGGTTATGCAGCTGGTCACAGCAGAGGGAACTGGTTGCGAGGTCTCACTCCTCCATGATGCCAGAGCCTCCAGGGCATCTTTAGGGTTACAGGGTGCCAGGTCATAAATTGCATAGACAGCAGATAACTGCACCTGGTTTGGAACACCTACGATCAAATAACAACTGGTTAGTGGTTATGTGGTGGTTACGGCTTTGAGCCACTAACCAAAAAGGTTGTAGAGTCAATCCATGGCAAGGGCAAGTTCATTGACTTTCACTGATTCATTGACTCAGGCCTTACTCAGTCCATTTGAAAGATATCAAGGTTTTATTTTTACAGAATTTTCTTTACAATATTTTGTAGAAAACAATAAATCACAAAAAATGCCTTTAGCTGAGTTTTCACAGCCATGTTACGTACCTTCTAAAATACCGTGTTTGCCAAAGAGGTTTATGGCTCTTGCTACATTTTGCACTGATTTGAATAGCTTCTCCTTTATCCCTAACTGACCGAGTCGACCTGGAAAAAGTAAGAAAAATTCCAAACATCGAAGAAAGTACTATTTGACATTTATCAGAAAGCTCTTTGTATTGCGTGTGGCCATTTAAAATTACAGTCAAGGATGACAACAGGAGACCTTACAGACTATTATACAGACTATTATGTGTCTGCAACACAACTGATGCTTTTACAAACAATGTTGTTCGGGAAAATGATAAACCAGAAAAAAACATCACTTTTCAATTTTTAAATCTTTAATTTTAATTATTTGCATACAGTGTCACCAAAAATAAACAATTTACCAATTAATCGGAGAACAGCTGCTACAGAAACATCCCGGATTGGGGTTTGCAGGGGCCTCCGCTGTGTTATCCATGTGTTCATGATGGGCCAGAGCTCTTTGCTATTTCATTCAAAAACAAAAAAACAGGATTAAAATGTGAATTATACTTCATTTTACTATTCTGTGTGTAGTAAATAAACCGTACCCAATTACAACGTCATGTGTCCACTTCCACTTCAAATGTGTACACAGGAGATCCAATGTGAATATGCATTCCCATGTGGCAGGGCAAAGGTCGTGACCGTGGCGATGATGCATCTGAAATGTCAAATCTTTATCCTCTCGAAGTGTTTTCAGTGTACTGCTGATCATGTCATAAATATCACATGGGGGGCTCTAAAAATAATAAGACAACTGTTATAAAACCTTTAATCATCGCTGTCCTTTCAAAACCTCGGATGTTCAAAATCGCTCTTTTTAGTAAATAGAGAAAAACTGCACTTTTTAAATGATTAAATACTGTGTTCTCAAAGTTGGCAAGCACTTTTTTATACTTTTTATTAGTTAGATATTTCTGAAACCCCGTGAAAAACTTAATGGGTGACTAATAATGACTTAAGACAAGAAAATCTCAAAATATGGAGACAAGATTTCAGAAAGACATCAACGATATGTTACCTTAATATATTGATTTAAATCCTGTGCTTACAACAAAATGCCATTTTTTGTATATATAATGCCTAGACCAGGGTCATCCAAAAAATAGCAGCCTAGCACTGCTTTAAAGCGATAGTTTACCCTAGAATTCAAATTTGTTGTTTATTTACTCACCCTCAGGCCATCCGAGATGTAGGTGACATTTTTTCTGGAGTAGAACAATAAAGAAGTTTTTATAGCTTCCTGATCTCGCTTCCTCTGTCGCATAAATGACGTATGCACGATCTCAAAGGTGAACGGACAACAAAATTGAATTCTAGGGTGAACTATCGCTTTAATTATTGGTAACGGACTGCTTTCGAACAATGTTGTTGTCTCTGGTCATCAATTAGATACTGTCTCTTAACAGAGTAAGCTATCAGGATCACAAACCTTATCCCAGTGCAGATATTTCGTGAGGTACTCCAAAATTTCTCCTTCTGCTTTTAACTTGGTCACAATGTGGATGGCTCTGCACAAGGTCGTCTCAAGGAACAGCACACTTGGCCATGTTGTAACCATAAATAAAATAAGTTTACAGGCATCAGGCAAATCTGCAAACAAAGGACTTTATTAACAACAACTTTATTTTCTGTGCTTGTACTCCTGTATTTATATAAACGTAATGGAAAAAGTGGCTTACCCTCTTTGAGGATGCTGTAGGCAAAAGAATGGGCTTTTTGATAATCTCCAATCTGGCGACACAAACCCACGTAGACTCTACAGAGAGCTTGTAGATTTGCCAAACTCAGACCGCTACGCTCCGTTTTTAGTTTTGTCCGTATGGCAGACATGATGTCTTCCGTTGAGGACTGAAGAAAAAGAAAGAAAATGTTAAAGACGTGTATACACATAAATTGTCAACTACGTATAAAATGTGAAAAGCAGAGGTGCTTACCTGATTCACACAAAAATCAGCAATCACAGCCTTTTCTTCATCAATCAATATCGGTTCCTGAGATATTCTCCCAAGAAACACATGGCTCTTAACAACAGGCAAAACTTCAAAACACGAGATCCCTATTTTGGCCAGTGCTTCGGAGATCTGGAGCTGTTTGCCATTTTTCTTGGCATCTGGTTTTTCCTCTATTTTCAGATTTTTTTGTATTTCTTGGGGAGCTTCAGAGGAGTTAAGGACTGCTTGATGATCCGTCACTTGTTCTGCAGGAGCAGGCGAACAGTTATCAAGTCGGAGTCTTTTAGCACTCTTTGGTAAAAGCATGTTCACCCCTGTCCTTTTTGGTTTTTGCTCTGTTTTGGTAAAAGCAGTGGATGAGGAACTAATCGTTTTGTTTCCTGATATCTGGTTGACAGATGTAGGGGATGCACCATTTTCGTTGCCGTTTCTATTCAGGTTGACATTTCCACGGAGTATGTTTAAAGTGCGGGCTCGCGCCGACAGCTCGGGATACATGGTATCCAGCATCTGCATGGAATTTTCCTGAGAAGCAGCGGGAGGCGAGGAGGATAAGGCAGATGATGGCAGTCGCCCTGGGACCGGAACAGCGTGTTTTGGAGTAGCTGATCCAAACTGCAGCGGCGAGGATGGAACGCCACAGGACAGTGATGGAGTGGTCAAACACGGAGACATTTTCGATGTATCTGAAAGTGCTGAATCGATAGCAGGCACTGAAGTTGGCTTCTCAGGAGACTTTGGTGCATCGGATGCTAATCTTGTAGGCGTTGATGGGGTGTGATGTCTTGCAATTCTTGGAGGAGTAGCAGTCAGCGGCATAACAACTGGAGGTAGTGGTGGACCCATCTCTGTCCGAACCCTTCCAAGAGAAAAATGTAGGGGCGGTGTAACGGAAGCTTTTGTGTTGAGATCTGGAACAAGTGAAATAGTTCCATCTTTTTCAGATGAGTTAGAAGTTTCTGGATCAGGAGTAATGTGGCACATTGTGCTGATATCCTCTGGACAATCCTCTGCAGTGTCTCTTGATGTTACCTTGTGGTTGTAAAAATTACTGTCCAAACTTTCAATGCCAGAGCTCAGGTCATCAACTGACATCTCACCGTGTTGATGGGATTTATCATTTGTCTGCACTAATGTTTTTTGGAGATTCTCGGAATCATCTGCTCCTTGAATATCTTCAGTGCTACTTGTCTGACTTTTGCTAACAGTTGTTTTATTTTCTGGTGGTTTAGCCTCTTGTTCATCATCAGGGTTTATGGTTTCTTTGGAAAGTCCAGATTGACAGGTCTCTGTGCTCTCAGAATGCAACCCTTGGGGCTCATCTTCAAACGGTTGCTTTGCAGAGGAGCGCTGCTCACTCTCAGAAACATCATCCAGCTCTTCTGAGGAGATCTTTGCTTCGGACCTTGACCGAACCCCCCTGACCTTCCTCTTCAAACCAAAGAACCCCTCATCCTCTGATGAAGATTCTTCATCCTTTGAAATCTTTAAAGGGGAAATACCTTCATTTTTCCTCTCAACTGAACCTTTCCCAGATTCTATAAGCATTGAATTTGTGTCCTCATTTGTTAACTTGTTGGTTTGTCTATTCTGATTATTCTGAATGTCATGTGATATATGTGCAACTGTCCTTATTTCCAGAGGTGCATGAGATTTTAATTCCTCATTCTCTTCTAATTTACTACAGTTTACATCAGACATCAATGATACGTTAGATTGTCTCTGAAAATGTTTGCATTCTGCAGTTTCAACCAAAGCGATGGATGTTGGGTCAGGTTCCACATGCTGTTGAGAAATTAAAGTTTCCTCAAGCTGTGTTGTGTCACCATTTTCATTCAACAGGAAACTCTCGTCCACCGTTTGTCTGGCATCATCTTCTAAGGAACTCTCCAGTGTATGCAAATTTTCTACACTGGGATGTGCAGTCAGATTTAGAGTGTTGTTTATTTCCGATACATCCTCCACCTCCATGTGTTGGCTCTCGGATGATGTGTTTACAACATCCAGATCAGCAACTGGTTTTGGGTTCAGATGAGTCAACGGAGAGAAGAGATCGGAAGACTTTTCTACTTCTCTACTCAGCAATGACTTCTGGCTCTTGACATCGGAATGTAATGATGTTGTGTTTTTAATCATTTGCATGTCTGATTGTGCTTCCAGGTGATTTTCCAGCACATTTTCTAACACTGGCTGATCATCATTTGAGCCATCCTATGAGAAAAAAAGTTACAAATAAAACTGTGATACTAAGCTATTGTACTTACCATACTTGTTCTACAGTAAGATCCAAATATCATCACAATTTCTTGATTCTTGGATATACATGGACTTCTTGTAAGTCTAAAATCATATTTCACTTCAAAATAATGTGAACAAATGAGTTAATCTTGACTTACCATCTCTATTAAAGGACTATGCAAAGGTGATAAAACTGCAGGCAAAGGTGTAAACAACTCTTTAATGTCTTCCAAATCTGTGTAAAGATCTCCAGATAGCAAGTCTTCATTGTTTATTTCCTTCTGTGAGGATTCATAAGTTTCATTAGTCCAAGAGTCCACATGTTCCAGCTCATCCGAGTTTATTTTTCTCTTTCTGCTTGGCATACTGCATTGCTGTTCCTTATTGTGCTTTATGAGGTTCTGAGGTGATGATTTAGTTCTGCTGATCTTAGAAGACGCCTTCAGTGTGGGGGTTGAACGTTTTGAATACAGCAGGTGAGTTTTTGGACTCAAAAGCTTCTCTGGAGATGGACAAGAAACCTGTTTTCTTAAAGGACTGGCAAACACTGGTTGAGGTTGGGGTTGAGGTGGAAGTTGTTTTTTCAAAGCTGTAGGCTCTCCTGATGATGAAAAACAAGTTAGCAACTTTAGTATAATTACGATGAGGAACTTATGCTGTGTTCACACCAAAGACAAACAATCGCATTCCACGCTTTTTATTACTCGCAGAAAAGTTCGCTATTTTCACGTCAGTGATGCAAAAAAACATCACGGGACAGGGAGTGTCTTCATGCATCCGGACCCATTAAACAGTAGGTGTCAATGAGCTCTTCGAAAGAATTTCAAGTTGAAAAATGTCAAATTTCAGTTCGCGTCTTGTAATTTACTTGTGCAAATCACTTAATTTGCGTTTGGTGTGAACACAGCATTAATACTAGACAGACTAAATTTAGATCAATTAATTCACAAATGATTACCAGAGAGGAGTAATTGCTCAGGGGTTTGTGATGAAGGCTCCATACAATGCCAGAGATCCTCCAGAAGCATTCTGACTTTGTCTGAAAAGAAGGAAACATCAACAATGGTCATGGTTGTTACGTAGCACAAAGGGTGTTGAACTTTTTACTTTTTTTCAATTAAAAAAATGTCTACCTTTGTCGATGTGTAGCTCAGTCTCTGTCTGAGAAGACGTAGTCCTTTTCTCTACAATAAAAAGTATCTTTTTAAGTTCAATGACTGAATATAATGAAACAACGGATCTGAGCAGGCATAACTTATACCTTTGTTGAACTCTTTTTCAAGTGTGTTCAGCCGTTGCTAAAGACAAGAAAACAAATAATTACCGATAATAATACTAGATCTCAAAATATTCCAATTCTGGGTTGCGCTTTATTTCAGTTTTTTCAAATGACACTACTAAAGAGATATTCTCACCTGTGTTGTGTCGAGACTATCTTCAAGCCTTCTTTTCTCATTCTGTAGGTCAGTGATTTCACTGTTCTGTTGAAATGTTGTCTCTGTATGCAAATGAACCCAATTAAATAGATCGACGGTTATATTTAAACTCTACAGTGCCTTAAAAATGACTAGTGAAGCACAAGCATGGAAATGACTTGAGGCCAAAATTATTTTAAAATCTTAAGACTAACATTTAAATCATACTGTTACATTATTAAAGGAAAAGTTCAGCTCAAAATCAAAATTGCGATATTTTTTACTCACCCACAACATGTTTTAAGACCTCCCATCGTCTTCGGAACAAAAATAAAGATATTTAGATGATATCCGAGAGATTTCCAGGCCTCCTCATAGACATCATGTTTATATTGTTGTCAAGGTCCAGAAAAGTGCTAAAGACATGGTTAAATTGGTCCATCCGCTCACAGTGGCTCAACTGAATTTTTCTGAAGCGACGAGAATACTTCATGTGTGAAAAACAAACCAAAATAACGACTTGAATCGATATATTCTCCTCTATCTTGTCAGTCTATGGTGCACGTTCAAGAGAGCACTTCGACGCATGCGCATTCAGTGGGGGCAGACGCATGCGTTCTGACTAACAACCCGGAAGCGCAACTCTGTGTTTACAAGCAGACATACGCCGTATATAAGATGATGCTCACAAAATGTCTGATGATTTCGATATTCAGGAAGATTTGCACTTTTTCTGCACATTTTGGTGAAGTGTTGAAGTATTCTCGTCGCTTCAAAAAAATTCAGTTGAGCCACTATGAGTTGATGGACCAATTTAACAATGTCTTTAGTAATTTTCTGGTCCTTGACAACAACTATAACCATGCTCTCTATCTATGAGGGACTGGAAATCTCTCGGATATTACCTAAAATATCTTATAGACGCCGGGAGGTCTTAAAACATGTTGAACGTCATGTGGGTGAGTAAAAATAACACAATTTTGATTTTGAGCTGAACTTTTCCTTTAAATAATAAATGAACATACCTTTCAGCACCAAAAGTTTATTCTCAAGGTTTCCCTTTCTGAAAGGGAAAAAGAAAATGTGAGAGTTAAGTTCTGCAATGTCTTAAAAGTTTTTTTATGACAATAACTGATCTGGTTGGGCTTACAAAATCAGTGTCTTGGCATTGTCCAGCTTCAGATTCTCAAGATCTTCAGCGGCCTGCTGATATGCATAAAAAATAAATACAAAAAAGTCAGTCAAAACCTGAAACTACTTCCTGACTGTATATTAATCTTAGGGGTGGGCGATATAGAAAAAAATTCAAATCACGATTTTTTCTGGATACATCACGATTCACGATTTTATCCCGGTTCTTTTTCAAGTAGGTTTTAAGACTATTTTGCAAATTACAGAGCTACAATACAGCCAAACTAATGTCCCCATATAAAAACATACTCTTCACCATTTATATTTTCAAGAATATTTTAATCAAGTTAAGATTTAATGCAAGTGCAATTCTGAAAGTATGAACATTCAACAAGACTTGCATTACAATTAACATCACAAAATGAACATTGGTTTAATAAATCTAACAGTTGTAACAGTCAGATAGCTTATTAGACATAGATCCCAGCAAACAGGTTCAAAAATGTAAACGGCTTATTTTTTACAAAGTTAAATAATGTTTAAATAAAAATGTACTTGGTCTAGTTAAATAAATGCAAGTGCACAGACTTTAGCATAACTCCCAAAAAATAAACATTGGCTTCCAAAGGTAAAAACAAAAACACACATACAAAATGTAAACTACCTTTCGTAATCTGTTTAGTACATTTTTCAAAGTGCAACGTGTTTCAGAACCAAAACAATAAAGGTACAAAAATATTTCCTGACCTGAGTCCTGAGTCTTGTAAACTTAGCAGCTTTGGAACATATCAATTTCTAAAATAACACAGTATAACTAATCACAGTCACAAATTTTTAGAAAGGAAAACCAGCTGATTCACTTTATCTGGCTTGAGAGTTGACCTTTGGCAGGTGACAATATTGCCACCAGTACTGAAGGCTCTTTCTGAGGGAGCACTTGTGGCTGGAATGCATAAATACTTTCTAGCAAGTTGGCTAACTCTTGGAAAGTTTGCCTCATGGACTTTCCACCATCCCAGTGGATCCACCTCACTTTCTGCATTTGGTGTGGACAAGTATCCCTTCAATTCTCCTTCTATTGCCTCTTTTAGAGATGAGGAAGCTGATGTTGTGGCTGCAGATGCACTTACAACACCTGAGGCTTTTAAAAAGCTGGCAAGTGATTGTTTTGCTTTCTTGGGTGGTGTCTGACCCTCATCAGGGCTCTGTGATGTGGAGGTTGAGGTACTAGATGTAGGCTGCTGATTTGATGTTGGATACTGTATGGTCAGCAAAGCCTCCAGCTCAGACAAAGCTCTGGTTTGTATTCCCTCTATCTTATCTTTGTCTATGTATTGTGTTTTGAACCTGGGATCGACAAGCGAAGCCATGTCCAGCAGGTCATCAGTGGTGGGGTCCTGATATTTGTCAGTGAGGTATGCGAGAATGCTTGTCTTCATTGTTTTTGTTAGTTCAGTGTCTTCATCATTCAGGCTCAAAATGTTGACTTTCAACAGGTGAAGCACTGGCTTTACATAAGATATACTCACATAGTCCTCACCTGAGAGTGCATCAGTAAAGTCTTTCAGTGGACTCAATGCCTTTTTCACAGACTCCATTACGTCAACATCTTGCCATGACGGGACCAAATGCTTTAGTCTTCTTGTCTGCCTTCAGGACCTGAGAAATGGCCTTTTCCTGGTCAAGCACTCTCTCGATCATGTTGAGTCTCGAACCCCATCGTGTTGGGGACTCGGTGATGAGCTTCTGTTGAGGTAGCTTTAGCTCAGTTTGAGCATTACTTAAGTCCCTCTTTTTCTTCCAGCTGAAGGAGAATGTACTGACGACTTTCTTGCAAACCGATGTTACACGTTCAACACGAGGGTCTTTGGCACTTTTTTCTAATAAAAAAGAATAATGTATTAATTAGATTTAACCTAATGCACAATGTAAAATTTTATTTACAAATGTTTATATTATAAAATTATATTATTTTATTGAAACCAAACAGATGTTCCACAAAAACGTTTTTATATATAAATAATACAAAACAATTACATATAACAGTGCAATTATTATTGCAAACTAATCTCATAATTTTACTGTTCAATGTTCCTAATGTAATTTTAAATTATTTATTATACGAACAATCTCCTGAATGGCAGAGACAATATTTATTTTTAGTTGCACTCACCGATGGCTAGGTGGAGTCTGTGCCCAAAACACTGCAGACGAGCCCAGCTGTTGAGCTCCAATGCCTTCACCATATTGGCCCCGCTATCTGTCGTCATACAGGTCATGTTTGCTTCTTTCAGTCCCCAACATTCAAGCGCGTCCCTGAGGCCTTGCGCTATGAGCTCGCCCGTGTGATCTTGTGGGAAATATGTTGTTTCTAGACACGCACTGCACAACTTCCAGTCATGAATAAAGTGAATCGTCAGACTTAAATAAGGCTCTGACGTACGGCTAGACCATAAATCAGCTGTTGTAGCAAAAAACTTTACGTTTTGAATTTTGTTTTGCATCTTGCTGCGGCACTCGGAATAAAGCTGTGGAATGGCCGTGGAAGAAAAATATTTGCGGCTGGGTATTTTGTAACGTGGATCTACGACTTTGAGCAGTCTTTTAAAGCCCTCATTTTCCACAGTCTTTATGGGAATCATGTCTTTGGCCAGGTAAAATGTCACCTCATCAGTCACATCTTTCCAGCGCTTGCTCGTTCTGTCATACGGAGTTCCTTTCTCAAATGCATCTTTCGTTAAAGTCGTTTGTTTAAGCCTTGTAGTTTCTGGCTGCTTGGTTGTACCTGATGTTCTCGCGTGGGGTCCCTTTATAATTTGACTGTCGGCATACTCTTTCGGGTGCTTTCTTTTGAGGTGGTTAAAAAGGTTTGTTGTGTTGCCATCCGACGTGCGAATCTTATCATTGCAACATTTGCAAATAACTGCTGTTTGCGCTGTGTCTGTTGGGGAAAAACCAAACCATTTCCATATTACAGATGTTGAATTTTTTTTAGGGACCAACTGCTCCGCGTTTCCCTCCATCGTCACTGACTGCGTCGCTTAATCTCACTAAATTTACGAGCAACGTACACGAGTTTGTTAACTTGGCGCCATCTATCGCACGGATGTTGACGAAATCAATAGAACAGCAACGGATATAACGTGTCGTGCACTATATAGGACGATGTAACGATTTTTCCGAAAAAGTGGATCGTGCTGTCATTTTAATCGTTCGCGATCAAATATCGTCATATCGCACACCCCTAATTAATCTCATTTATTTTCTAACTAAAACCACCCAGAACCAGTAATAAATGTTTCATTAATATTTTATCCATATTTTTGGACCTAAGTTACCAAGCTCATGCAACTAGCCAAAACTTCACAGATGCCAGCATCTAACCTGAGTTTTCTGCAGACGCTCTTCTAAAGTTTTCTGTTGAACCTTGAGTTTCTCATTCTCCAGGTTCTGCCTCTGCACCGTGTCTGGGTAAAGAGTGGGTACAAAGTCGCATTGCGGGGAAATGACCCAGAAAACCAGTTAGTGTATGACCCAAACAATTTACACGCATACCTTCAGCTTTCCTTAGGGATTCTTCAACTTTTCCTTTTCTGAAAATACATAAACATAAATGCTATGAGCAGAGAAACACAATACAATGGCAGCATGATGTAATTACATCACAGGGGTCTTACAATGCGAGCATCTGAGAGTTGTCAGATCTAAGTTTCTCCACCACTTCGCACTTCTGCTGATAACATCTCAAATCAGCCTGTTTTACAAAGAAGGGACAATAACATACATATATATCCTATGGCCACTATCCCACAATGCCCAACTCCACAGAATGTTTGAACACAGACCTTTGTCTTCTCCAGCTCAGTCTTTATGTGTTCATACTCCGCCGTCTGTTTCTCTAATGGCTCCAGCTTCAGCAGCACCTCATCCAGCTGTCTGTGCAGTTTGCTGCTCTCTCTGATCCAAACACAACAACAATAAACAACTATTACCCTGGACCCACATGACATAATTCACATACGTTAAGACAGTATTAAGAGGCATCTTCACTGAGTTCAAAACCAAACTGTCTGGTGTCCCTACTGGAGGTTGTGTATTTAAGCAGGGGTATAGGCCAAGGAAAGGATTCTGGTATTACTTCAGAAACGACATGAGAACTTGAATGTATCAGCATGTTTCCTTTTATTTACAAAAGTTTCCTTTTGTCACATGAGGCCTAGTTTAGAGACCCTTAAAAGACCTTTAAAAGCACCAGCCATAAACATAAACTTCAAGTTATGCACTTCAAAGATTTATCTTACCTCTGTGATTTTTGAAGCTGTAATTTTTTGTCAAGGCAAACAGAAACGGATCCATAAAATATAGTGAAATTCTACAACGAGTGTGCAGATAGGTTACAGATATTTCATTCCTGCACCAAACATAAAAACAGCACCATTCTACACAGTTTATGAAAGGATATCATCACACTTCTCTTTGTATTCACTCAAAAGAGGGCTGAAATAACAAAGTTAGAAGGTTAACAGATAATAAATTATGACTGCATTGCAAACTTTTACAACCTTTCTTAAACTTCTATAGTATTAGCATTGTTTAAATTTTGAAACACAGAGCAAGATTACAGTGACTACAAGTGGGGAATCCTCAAACCCGAAGTACTTATTTATAAAAAATATTCCTTTGACTGAAAGAACTGTTATATTTACATATTGGTCTTCTTTCATTGACCCTTTAATATACCACTTTATTCTTGTAACCATTTAAACATATGTTTGCACTACAGTGTGTCGTGTTGTGTGTACACAGCACAAGACAGCACTAGCTGCATTTACATGGACACATCGGATTGAATTTAATCAGATCGTGCAATCTGAATGTAGTGTTTACATGAAAGGTAAATTAAGTGATCTGATTAATGTGCGTGTTTACATGACAAGCTTCAAATCCGATATAATCTGCTGACATGCGCACACTGCACAAGTCACTAAAACAGCGTTTTAAAGCACATGTTGTGTATATTTTATTTTACAAACGGCACGAAAAAAAAATTATGAAGGCAGAGTAATATCTCGTGCCAATGAAGCACGAGCACATCCGATGCGGTTTTACCATGGTTAAACCATAACAAAACTACCAAGACCCACCAGCAGTGTTGCCAGATAGAGTTGAAGGTTTCCAGCCCAAAAACGGTCCAAAACCCGCCCAAACGCACACAAAACCGCCCAAAATAATTGATTCATATTTGGTTAAATTTGATCAATATTTAGCTATTTTAAATGCCACAATTAATGTACCATGCTATGGCTAGCGACATACACCAGCAGCAACGGAACCACAGTAACAAAATGACAACATATCGACGTTCACATCTATGGCCCATGGCCCCGCCCTCACACCACACAAAATGCACTTTAACAGTGTAGATTTAGTTTAAAGATTATTCACATACCCAATTCGTTAATAACGAGTTCAACAATGTGTATTGAAATTATATTTTATACTTCAAATATTATTATTTTAACTATTATTATTACTACATTTTACTCATTATAAACAGGTGTGTAAGTAAGAGCGAGACAGAGAGAGGGAGATCTTAAACCTTTAAATGCAGAACAGTAACAGGGTGTCGGTTGTAACTTGACAGGATGCTGAAGAACACAGCTGAACGCAACTTTTCAGAATCACTTCGGCATATTGACTGTTTATATTTCCCACTGAGTGCTGGCTGCTTCTTCTTTTTAGGCGGTTGCAAAACTTTGGCGGTGGCAAACTATCACTATAGCCTGCGAGCTGCCTGCGACCTCGTCAGTGGGCGTGTTTAGTAACGTCACGATTACTAATTGGATGGAGTACACGCACACTTGGGTTTTGTTAAAAGAACAATACGGCATTTTTAGGAGGATGTATTGACAGAAATACAATATAATATACAAAACTATTTCTTCAGAGGTGTATAAAGACCTTACGTAATGAACCATTAAGTTTGTAATACCTTAGAATAATCTGTTTATATCTACATACAGAGCGGCCCTACATACATTGAATTCGCCGCCATGTTTTGTACAGCAGTCCTAAACGGACAAACAACTCTACAACGCGCGTTTTCTCTTCCTCTCCGCTGCGGTATCGTGGTGAAACGGATCACGGATGATCCGTGATTCGTACGGCTCGTGCTCTCCGGTGCGGAACGCATGTGACCCGCGGATTAACTGACAGTTTATTCATCATTGAGTAAAAGAGTAAAACGCGCTCTCGCTCGCTCTCCAGTTTCAGCTCCAACGCGCGCTCTCTCTCTCGCTCGCTCTCTCTCTCTCCAGTATCTGGACGCAGGCCCGGATTAAGAATTCAGTGGCCCCTGGGCACAAGTGTCTTGTAGACCCCCCCCCCACATACATAAACATATTCATTTTTCTAAGAATAAAAGGGCAGACTTTGTCAATGATTATACTATAAGAGTAATTTGTCCATTTGTTCAACTTTATTTGTGTAACAAGCACTTCGCGACTCACGTTCTTATGTAAGCGTGTAATGGTAAACGGCATTAACGAATATTAGTTATACTGTTACGAGTCTGTGTAAGTAAACATTTTGCAATGTATGTAAAAGCACTCTGGATTTTCTAATAACTTAGGCTAAAAATCGGTAAATTAAGGTAGTTAGACCTGATCAACATTATATCAATATAAAATTCATTATTGGCGAAGACCAAATACATGTAAAAAAAAAAAAACTCTTACCTTTTTAAGATTTTAAAGACAACCGTGAGGGTATTCTAACTTAACCTATATCTTATATTCACAACAATAAAGACGTTCTCATTTACATCTTTTCAGTTTCTATAAAAAGCGGCGATTTTGGCTATATTCTTTCACACAGCCTCTGTCATGGTAACCATGTGCATATTTACAGACGAAATGGGTTCATGTTTACACATTCAAACAGTGGATAACAGTGACAGGTTGTTGGAAACGCTGTTTTGTACTCATTTCATTCAGGAGTCACCTGTGGACTGTGCTGCTTCTTCCTGCCGCTCAATGAGACGATCCCTGCGCGGGGAAAGAGAGACCTTGCGCTCGCAGGGGACATTTTCCCACTGAAAGCTAAAGTTTATCAGAAAGTCGCTTGATTTATCGCATTGTGCTTCTGAACAAAAGCTGCTAAAGGGCTTGTAAAAGTTACTAAATCAAGAGACAGACTTGCGTACTTTAGAAACACGGTTTTGTGTGCGCACTTGCGTGTGTGCGGCCAGAGAGGCACATGGCAGAATGAATATAGCGAAAACATTTTCTCCCCCTTTCTTGGGCCCCAAGCACGCATGGGCCCCTGAGCCTGTGCCCATAATGCCCATTGGATAATCCTGCCCTGTCTGGACGAGTACAATATTAAAGCGGTTCCAGATAAACAATGACACTCAAAACTGCTCCGTCACACAGCTAATATTACAACAACAACATATCTTGATATGTTAGTATGTTACTCACATACTGATCCAAATCAAAGCATCCTCGGGGGACCGAAAGAGCAGACGAGTGAAGCGCTCAATCTTGCAACTTAAATAAATATGCAGAATACAAGAATTTCCCCTTCTAAGGTACAAAACAGCAAAGATAACGAAATGTGTTGCAAGTATTGCATGCATGTGAAGCTAATGCAGGAAACATGTGTTTAAGCTTTATGCACTAAACTATTGTATAAAGATCTCTAACAATACTGCAAAGCATACAAAACGTTATACATCACGCTAAATACTATTTATTTGTAAGTCGCTGTTGATAGAAGCCAAACGTGTATCAATGCAGCTTTCATGAAGAATAATCACTAAAAGCCTTCAGGTCTCGCAGGTTGTTTGAGATGCACGCCGCGTGCCCAGAGAGTCAGAGCACAAAATACTAAACGGAGTTCTCTTTCACGCCTTCTTACTCTGAAACGGACATATAAACACAAAATAACCTAAAAATTCCCATATTAACAAGAAACCCTGTAAAGGTATTCAGTTTGTTTCATGACCAAACAGTTGGGAAACAAACCACGTGTTCCAGTATATTGCGCGAGCTCTTAAAGGGGCAGCAGCATAATAAAGATCTCTGTTTATAATGTTCATCAAACAATAACGGACGGGCCCAAAAACACTCACTGATATTAAAGGAATTGTGTTCTCTTATAGGAGTCGTTCACAACAAATAAAGGAAGAAAGAGAGTTTACATAAAAATAATTCAATCATAAACAATGATTTGTATTAATTTCTAATTGATTTATTAATGTTTTAAACACATTTTAATGAAGTTTTAGTGATTCCTTTTTCTTACCTCACCCCACTAACTCTGGTGCTATCAAATTGACCCTTCGCTAAGCCACGCCCGAAAACCGCCACAGGCCAATCGTGGTTTAGCAACCATAACTAGGCACGGGAGGTCTGTCAAGCTTTCGAGCGAGGGAAACATGCCAAAGCGTTGTGCGTACGGATTGTGTAAATCTGATAGCCAGAATCCTAAAAGCTTGGACGGGGTGGTGAATTTTTTCCCTTCCCGAAACCTAAAATCCAAGGGGAGAAATGTCGGACGTGGATCAAGCAGTGTGGAAGGCCTCATTCACAACTAAATGTGGGACATTCTAAAACGCTTAGCGTACCTAAACAGCGATCAAGGAAAACCAAATTTCTGTCAATCCTTCCTTGTGTTAAACACTTGCTGCTGTCAAAAGAACGAGCTCTTGTTCCGCGGATAAAGTGAATATCACGTTAATCATTTTCTCCCCCATAGAAGTCCATTATAAGGAAACAGCTTACCGTGGCGTAACGTACCTAAACAATGCACTGTATCATCTCATTTATATTTCTGTCCCTTTTTATCAGAGCTTTTAGAAACATTTGTGCTGTTTTGTTCTAGTTTGCTGCACAGGCTATTCAGCTCGATGTAACAACACTGAAGCCAGGAGTTAGCAACTTTATTGCCTTTCAGCCTCATTTCTTAATATTGGTTTCAGACAGGGCATAAAGAAGCCCCTACTGCACTTTTTAACACAATGCACAGTGGCTTTTGAAGTATTAATTACAACTAAAATCACAGAAATTTGTCTAAGCCACGTTAAGCTGTTTTTTCTTATAATGGACTTCTATGGTGAGATCGCTTAACGTGATATTCACTTTATCTGCGGACCAAGAGCTCGTTCTTTTGACAGCAGCATGTGTTTATTAGAAGTCAAATTTGACAGAAACTTGTTTTTCCTTTATCGCTGTTTAGGTACGTTAAGCGTTTTAGAATGCCCCACTAAAGGTCGACAGGATTAACAAAAACACCTATGTTTGCCCCAAGGTAAGAGCACGCTAATGTTAGCTAGCTAGCTAACGCAGCACATCATTGCTTGGAAAAATGACGGTTCTTTGTTCATAATGCATATATTTGAATGTAAAATAAGATGATTAATGGCAAGACGGAAATTTGTTTGTGTTGTTGATGATGTATGGCTCAGCTCAGCATCTCTGGCTCTTGCCAGGTCCAAGGCGTAGATTAGACCCACGACGTGTGAGCAGTAGCCTGGCGCGCTACTAAAATATAAGCAGGAGAATGTTACATTCATAGGCTTTAGCTTCAATTTTGATTAAATTATTTTCTAATCGGTTGCATATTATGTCGTGGATATATCCCTCGAATGCACACTGCAGTCCCTTTTGTCTTGCTCTCTCAGATATTTCACATGTTCGCCAAAAATTACTAATTATCTCCTTGGGAATGTCTGACACCGGTGCATACAACACTTGCCAGGCATGAACGCTTGACAGGCGTAGCAACAGTAACTAAGGAGGGCGGGGCTTAGCGAAGGGTCAATTAAGGGCTGGTGCCACCAACTGAATAACTTTGTAGCACCAGTGCCACCTCTCTCAAGTGTTAGTCTAGAGCCCTGTTTTCTTGTAGAATTGTGCTTCAAATAAAGAACTTTATGTTGACCAGATTGTTAGTTAATCATTTACAAGTCAATACTGCCTATATGGACAGCAATTTAAAAAAAGTGAACTTGTAAAACTGCGGTGTTAAATGCGATGCGGTCGAAAATTTGGGTGCACCTAACTTTTGTGCTGGTGCACCTAAGAAAAAAGGTTAGGCGCACCAGTGCAACCAGTGCAAAAAGTTAGTCTAGAGCCCTGTACCCGCACAATCAAATTCAAAACCGCCCAATCTGGCAACACTGCCCACCAGAGCGTCTGCAGGCAAACAATAATTAAATAAATGTTCAGCAACAGCTAATACCAAACTTTAGAAGTGATAATATGAGGATTCATATATCAGCATTAACGGTAAACAGAGACGGGTGCAGTGGACGCGGGTATCATTATACTATTCACAAAATGGCTACTCAAACAATGTTGTAAGCACAGATGTATTTATTTTATGTCACAGACACCAGCGTAATAATGTACAATTAAAAAAAATGTCTACATATCAATGAAGCAAGGTCTATTACAGCGACTTACCATGGTAAAAACAGTTAATCCTTCCAAAGCACATGTAAGTAAACGATAAATAAATGTTCGGTAGCCTACTACGAATATAAATGATAATTTTATCATTAGATATTTTAGCCTACAGTATTTTTGTACATCTGCAAATGTATCGTGTTTTTGGAACTGAGAAATTGTGGTTAAAAACTCACTCCAGGGAAACAGTTAAGACATTTTAAATGCATAGAAACATTAATATGTTCATTTAGAGATGACAAGCATATGGAAATTTTTACCGCTTTGTCAGATTTACGGTTTTTGGTTTCTTTAGCAGCAGCTGCTCCGTTCTGTGTGTCATACGCCCTTACGTCTGTACGAGCCAGCATCGTCTTTGCACATGCGCACAACTTCCTACTTCGGTTTTTAATCTGATCAAGTGTTTACATGTCCTATCAAGCAGATTACAAACATCATAAACCACCCCTTACAATCTGACTGAAATTTCAATCGGCTTGGGCATTTTTAATCTGATTGACGTGTTGATATGGAGCGTTTTCATTCGGATTGGATTTTTAATTGGATTACATTGGTCCATGTAAACGCAGCTACTGACTGTCATGACAAGTGGCTAAGGCATCATTTACAAAAAGCCAAAGTAGGGCTGTCAAACGATTAATCGCGATTAAACGCATCCAGAATAAAAGTTTGTGTTTACACAATATATGTCTATGTGCTGTGCATAATATTAATTTTGTATTTATTTATGTATTTACACAAAAACATACATGTATATTTCTCTCCTGCACACAAGTTAAAGTGACGTCTGTGCATGCTCCTTCTCCTGCTCTCCTTGCTGCCGCGTGCTTTTCCTGGGATAATTGTCCAATAAGGGACTAAGAAAATTTGTTACGAAACAGTTTTATATTTTGAAAAAAAAATTCTGAAACCTGTACGATCGCTGGGGGAGTGTATCGAGCACAGAAATACTATGTAATACGCCCAACTCGTTTTTTTGACATGTTGACCATGTTAAGCATGAGAAGACAGCACGTTTAACATTGTAAAGAAGTCAGAATGCATGACACACCGTTGCACCACCCCTTCAACAACATAAACAAAGGTTACTGGGCATGTGCACTTTTGTGACCCCAACTTAACCTCCGGTACACATTCACAAACAAGTGCCTGTAGATTATTTCTGATAACAAGCAAAAGAAACTGAGAAGAACCGTTCCTTGGCTTTTGGCTAAACAATATTTTGAATTTAGACTGCGATACCAAGCTCAACCACTAGATGTCAATGTACCATACGGTTTGTTTAAATGCGACCGAACTACAGGACCCATTCAACAAATTGTTCACTTAATAAAATGAACATCCAACAAAATTTAAAAAATCGTTAATACAATTATTATACAGTAAAATAATAATACAAATTAATATTAACATAAATAAAATAGTTATATTATTAGACACTAGCCAAACACAAACCGGAAGTTAACTGAGGGTCAGGCGCGCGCGCTCCGATAAAACGGTTTATATTATGTGAACACAAACTTTTATTCTGGGTGTGATTATTAGCGATTAATCGTTTGACAGACCTAACCCAAAACTTAAACCTTACGAGTGCTTTTCTGCAAATACTGGTATTATTTTGTTTATTTAGTTTTAAGTGGCACTAAATTAAAAGCATGCGCATTTGGGATGTAAAAATGAAAGATCGCTCACTCAGTGTCAATGACCTTCTGCTTAAGCGTTAATAAAGCAGCCACATATTCATCCAAGCTCTGAAAAAATAAGACATAGCATCAAGATTTTTCAACAACAGCCTGTAAAACAAACAAGGCAACATATCAAGTTACATTAATGTCTCGTTCTTTAAAGCTATTCAACTTTAAAGCATTTTCCAAACTGTAGCCTAACTGGCAAACAGTGTCAGCAAGGATTCGTTATAGTACTGATAATAACATCTACTGTACAGTTTGAATGTAAGGTAAATCACTTTGGATTGGTAATGTCAATTGGCCCTAATGACATATGATTCAAGCCATAATTAACCATTTGATAAACAATGAGAGAAGACACAAAAAATTCAATCCAAAATCTGCATTAAGATACCGATGCCGAGACAAATTAGTGCTAAATGAATATCAAGTAACTAGATTTAATACTTTAACAGATTTAACATAATTATTATATTAAAATATAACATTGTTCACTGTTACTTTCACGGCTTGGTCAACGTTACCCAAGAAACTAAAATACGGGACAGTTGATTTCAAGATTAACTTCTCACCTGATTCAAAACAGTGCAGTTTTGACAAGTGCCAGAAGTCGCATCAGAGGCGATTCCTCCGACTTTTGACTGGTTCTCTCCCGGCATCATGGTAAAATTGAAATAATAATATAATAATAACTTTTCACAATACGTCAAAAATTAAAAAACGCGTAACCAAAACAAGCCCATCAATTCGTCGCACATACAAACGATCCGCAGCACGTTGACTGAGGACCCACAGAAAAGACCCCAGCTCAGCTGCCCGTCAAAAACGCCGGATTAAAATGTACATCCACCATAAAATACAACGCAAATTACAATGTGGAATTTAACCCATAAAATAGCAACATGAGTAACGTGTGGAAAAGAAAACACTTATACATCATGTAGGGTGGAATTTTTTTATCCGAAGAAATTAAATAATAATGCGAAACAAAAAGGCAGGGCTTAATGGCCCAAAGAAGTGAGGAGGTCCTGGCTGCAGGATGCAGTACGGGGCGGTGCTACATATGGGGGGCTCCTACGCGTCTCATTGGTTAGTGGTTGGCGTAATATTAAGGGCGGGTCTATGTGTCGTCTCGCCCTAACCTCGCCTTATTGGTTAAACACAAGTAATGACGTCGATTCCTCAGTATGTGTCACTTCCGCTATATCTAGCATCACGGTGAGTGCATAGCCGCGGGATCGTATTTTGAGCAGGGGGTGCTGTGAAATTTTTTTTTATGACTGTGGTATGACTGTGCCATGGGCGAGCCGCTTAAAGAGTACATTCCTCAATATTTTTAAGGGCTTATTTTGGTTTATGGAGTGTCCGACAACAAGTTTATGTACATACATGATGTAAAAATACTATTATTTCGTAATAATAAGCAGTTTTTATTACCTTACTTCTTGACTGACTCTCAAATGATTCGTTCCGCGATTCATCTGTGTAATCTCCGCCTTTCCGCCAGCGTAGTCTGATCTGATTGGTCAGATAGTGTAGTCTGCTGTGATTGGTCAGATGGTCTAGTCTGCTGTGATTGGTCAAATGGTCTAGTCTGCTGTGATTGGTCAAACGCGTTCAGCATGTGTCGCAAATGGACCGCCTATCATTACTGCTGTATTACGGTTTGCAGGTGGTTGGATATTAACAGTGTATAGAGAGAGATGGCGTCGATTTTACCTTACCAGTTCGAGCCCGAGTCTGACGAATCATTCTTTAATCCTTATACAGATGCCAGTAAGAAAAAGGACTGTTTTAGACACTTCTCTTGTAACAGTTAGTTATCACGGCATACAGTGTACGGTGTTCGTATCTTCAGATGTTATTATAACTATAGTACACCACGCAGTTCTTGAAATAAAGACTTTGCGAGTTAATATGGTTGAACACTTACATTAGCGCAACGAGTTTATAGCTAACGTTAGGTAAACAAACAGTAACAACCCCAAAAATAACGGTAACGTTAGCTAAACACAGACATGAGATAACGTCACACAAATTTAATTTTAAGTAAAGACAAAAATAAAGAGTCACACTTACAGGTTGTGATTCGGTGGAGCTTACAGGTCCAAATAAAGTTGGTATTGCAACATCTTTTAAGGAAAGACGTTTAATGTATCCTGCAGTAAAGGCGCCAAGATTGATGAAGCAATCTTCGGTAAAATGACGCGCGCAAAGTAAAACGTTCGGTTTATACTCCTTTGGTGTCGTTTGAAAAATAAATAGTAACCATTTTTTCCTCAGAAGTTCTTCCTTTGGTAGTGAAAATAAGACTGACTTAGTTTCACTACATAGAACACAGCTTCTCTTAGACATGATGCACACGTCACGAACGAGCTAGTACAGTGTTTGGGGAGGAGAGAGTTAAGTTTTCGCAGTCAGTAGGCGGGGATTTTTCTAGTGACGTAGGTACATTGTGGTTAAAGATTCGGACAGGTCATGGCTTGTTCGCGTGATTCAGAGTCGATTACCTTTTTTATAAGCTAATAACTTTGTTATTCGTTCACCTTCGGATTTACAACTTGGCAGATTGCTTACATTCAAACACGGCAAAATTAAACACTTCATGAAATGTATTTTTTATGATCTCGAGGAATGTACTCTTTAAATACAATAGATTAACCCACCGAACTAATGGATACTAAAGTTCTCTGTGCTCTTAAATAGTGTAATCTATTACAACAAATAAAAATGGAATAGAATGAAAATCTAAACTCAAAACGGGTGACTTTTCTTGCATTTTAATTACTTTATTGCTCATTTGTTGAGGGAAATAGATCGTTTTTATTGTCCCAACGGAAATTTCTTTATTATTATATGTATTTTACCCTCTCCCCAGATGGGGCAGACTGGTGCTCTGTTGTTTGAGTATCGTTGCCCAGAGCGTTTGGATGTTTGGAGCGTAAGTGACGAAGCATTGAGGATGTATTATTGGAATAAGACAAAGTTTGCTCGCATATCAGACATGACACTTTATTAGCAGTGTCAAGACTGAAGTGTTCCCACACTTGAGAACGGGGTCTCTTGCGTGCATTCTCCATTTAAAGATCAAACACACTTCTGCACGTGTAAGCTGCAGAGAACCGAGGACGGCGTTTACTAGCAGAAAACCAGTTTGTGGTTGAAGAAACACTTTTATACTTTTTGGGAACAGTGTTAAACCTGCAATTTACTTTTTGACAACAGACATTAACATGTCATGGTTTTAAATAGTACTTTAATTAGCAATACAAAATGATAAAATTATATAAATTAAATATATAATTATAACATTCCTATGGTTCAGCGCAATCGACGCGCTTTGAGTTTGATCCCTGCGTGACGTGTCAGTGAGGTAACGAAGCTTCGTTTCCTCAGGTCACGTGACAGACTCATTTCCAGCAATGCTCCGGAACACTGTTTCGAAGCACTAGCGTGTCGAAAACTCGATACGTGTGTCGACACGGGGTGTCGAGCAACCCATCCCTGTGTTAAAGTATTAGATGTGCAAATGTCATGTGCGATAGGGGGAACTTGCAGAGGCGTATTAAGACCTCATGGTGCCCCTGGGCAACAGCCCCAGAGGTGCCTCCCCATCAACCCACCTACCCACACGCAAGAATCCACTCATTAAAAGATTTATATATTAAAAGATTTTATAAGAATAAAACTCTGCAATTTACAATATACTATTTTACAAGAATTACACATTAACATGATACTTTTGTAGAAAAGAACACAAAAAACAACTCTTTTCATCAAGCATTTTTAACAATTAGGCCTACTGTAGTTAAGGCGCACCTGCTTTGTGTTGTAATGTTACATTTCAGGTTTTGATGTAGTGAAAAAAAATCACTAACATTTTTTTAACAAGTGTAAATGTTGTGCGTGCCACAACACACACACACACACACATTAACCATATGGGCAATTGGGCAAGTGCCCAGGGGCACCAAGACTTTAGCGGCACCAAATAAACCCGCAATACAAAATATATATTTTTATAAATGTACATAAGCATTTCTTTTTTAAGACTTAAGTCACGCATCTGCGCTAAATAGGCGTGGCACCATGTGCGGGAATACCCCCACTTTCAGATAAAAATGGTTCTGTCCTCCGCACTTTATCGACACACCTCCGCCAATATTCCCGCCCATGTTATCTGGTTAGTTACATAGATTTGAGTGAATTAACATTCAGCCAATCACAAGTGAGTGTTATGAGGCGAGTCGTCTTTGGTGTAGCCTACACTTTAATCTTCAAACAGATGGAAGTTGTTGTAGCGGCGACTAAAAATGCGGGGATTAGCAGTGATTAATAAATGTATATATACATGGCATGCGTCAGAAATAAGATGTTATAGTGCCGATAATGTATGCTAATAGTACGTGGAGGTAAGGCCACTATTTAAGGTCCAAACCTGGGTTTTAAAGTGAAAGTGAAGAACGGTGTCATCACGCAATCAATTCATATGTGTCCTTTTTAGTGGTGTACACTTTTATCTTAGTACTTATGTGATCGTTTAGTAAGAAGAATATACACATATTGTGCTTAAAAAGAGCGTTTGAATAGCTGTATAGCAGTTAAAATAGTAACAATAACGTTTCATGTTATTTTTATGAATAACTTTGCTATACATTGTAATCTGGTGAATGCCACTTTGGTGAATTAAAGTCCCAATGTCCTGAAAATCTGTACATTGTTCCATTGTCCCCCTAATGTGAATACATACATGCAAACTATAGTGTGTGTGTGTGTGTGTGTCCCTGTACCCCCATTTTGTGGCACGCACAACATTTACACCTGTTAAAAAAATGTTAGTGATTTTTTATAACTACATCAAAACCTGAAATGTAACATTACAACACAAAGCAGGTGCCCCTTAACTACAGTAGGCCTAATTGTTAAAAATGCTTGATGAAAAGAGTTGTTTTTGTGTTCTTTTCTACAAAAGTGTCATGTTAATGTGTAATTCTTGTAAAATAGTATTTTGTAAATTGCAGAGTTTCATTCTTATAAAATCTTTTAATATATAAATCTTTTAATGAGTGGATTCTTGCGTGTGGGTAGGTGGGTTGATGGGGAGGCACCTCTGGGGCTGTTGCCCAGGGGCACCATGAGGTCTTAATACGCCTCTGCGTGTTGAGAATGAGCTTTTTTAAATGCTGGCGCAGATCCCTGAGAGAAGCACCGGACTGGAGCGGATCACTAAACTACAGACTGAAAGAAGGTCAAAAGAATGTTTGATACGTTCATTTGTTACGGGTGGATTAATTCATTAGTTTTTTTCAGAATAGCGCCTAATTTGCAGAGCGCCGAGTTAACCACGCTACTTATTTACATTCCGCGGAATACACGGAATAGAAAAATCTCTTACGGTTGACATTTTATTCCGCGGTAACGGAATTTTCCGTCATTCCGCCCAGCCCTAGACCCAAGTAGATAATTTCTTGTGAAGGCACTAAGCAGCTCTTTGTCTCATTCACTTTGAAGCCTAAGTTTTCCAAATGGGACATGAGCGCTCTTATCTATCTCTGCCTGTTGCCGTGATGGGGCACAGAGGAGAAGATCGTCCAAATAGCCTGACACTCTGAGACCCGCTATTCTTAGCGAAGTGAGCGCTGCTTCGACACATTTGCTGAACACTCTCGGGGGCTAATGAATGCCCGGAAAGAACTGTCAAAAACTCGTAAGCTGTGCCCTGAATTTTCTGTGTGCTGGGCAGATGCTTATTTGAAAATATGCGTCTTTCATAATAAAATTGGCACAGAGCTTTGAGCGTGAGCATTTTTAATGTGTACTTCCTGAGGTGTTTCTTGAGGTTCCGCAAATCCAGTATGGGACTGAGACCTCCCCCTCTTTTGGGAATGACAAAATACCGCAAGAGCCGTGATAGCTGTTTTCCGGCGGTACAACCCGAATCGCTCTTTTGCTCAATAAAGAGTTTATTTCCTTTGTAATATTCAAGTGTTGAATATAAATGTATAACTGTGATATGTGTGTCCTGTATATGGGCACTAGGGGGCAATGGTGAATAGGAGGGTTGATGGGTAAGCAAAGGGATAGGGTACGAAAGAAAAAAGTAAAAGAACGCATGTTGAAAGCTGATCTGTGAGCTTGTCATATTTTCTCGTCAAAATAATACATCCTTCTCCAAAATCTGAGCTGCCTCCCCTTCTGCTGTTGACATCAACGCATTTTCGAAAAAGTGGTGGTTTTACAGCAAACTGCAGATGATAACCCTGGCTTATTGTGAATAAAACCCAGGGGTGTACTGCGCATGCGCGCCAATTCGCTGCCTGAACAGCGAGCGACCGCTGTAACTCTTGCTCACTAGTGGCACGGCAGCATCATCTAGTGTAAGAGTGGGGGATTGCAGTTCTGAACTGGACAATTTTGTTTTTGTGTTTTTATTTTTACATTGTGCTGTGCCCTCGGCCCACTGCCTGGATGCACAGGGAATGAGTTTATTTTCACACTACACATTTTCTTGCAAACTGCCCCCTGACGTTT
This sequence comes from Triplophysa rosa, assembly GCF_024868665.1. NCBI lineage: Eukaryota > Metazoa > Chordata > Actinopteri > Cypriniformes > Nemacheilidae > Triplophysa > Triplophysa rosa. The sequence goes on along the minus strand of NC_079897.1, from coordinate 12,932,841 downwards.
TAACCCCATGGGTGGAGGGGGGAGAACTTTTCTGTGGGGCACTGGGGGAACTGGTGCCAACTTCACATGAAAACTGGTTGAGAGAGAACTTTCTTCGAACAATTCCAGAGTCCAATGCCTTCTCTTGGCAGGAGGGGGAGAAATTGACTCTCTCTGATGGAGGATAACACCAGATACTCTGTGAGTGCTGATGCTCATCCTTTTGATCTGACCCAAACGACAGGTTAGGTAGCACGCCGCTTCTTCCCTCCCTGAGGGTTTGCCAGCCGGTGTCGAGCTGCAGCTGCGAACCTTTGGCTGAGCTGGTTTCGGCTGTGGCTCAGTCTGTTGAGGCTGAGCAGGTCTGGGACCCCTGAACACTGGCTGAGTGCTTCTCTGGGGGTTCTCAAACCCTGCACGTGCAGATGGCCTCATGGTGGACTTACGAGGGAGGCAGGTCTGGAAAGCCTCACCCTCCTGTTTCCAGAAAGGCAGGGGTCATCTTTATTAGTGGCTGCCACCCGCACTCTTCTCTCTAACACCCTTGATGGGAAGAGAGAACAGTGAGGACAGCACTCGGGGTTAGCGAGTGCCACCTGCATACGATGCAGAGGGGATGAGAGTCTCTGCCGGAGATCATAGATCCACAAGAGCACGGACGCAAAGTCGCTTTCGTCCCACTGCTTGCTGACCCAGAAGTTGCCATAGTTCACCACAACGTGCCACTTGACAAGAAAAACGCCTTAACGCGCAGTTTACTATTATCAAGCTCAGCAATAATTTACCGTGACAGTGAATTAATTCGCCCGTACAAATCACTGCATTCAGTGACTTACCTTGACGGCTCGTCTAAGAACAGTTAAACATATTTTTTCCTCACGGTGCCTGCTGAGAGATAGCTTCCAAATGAGATCTTCATGGGGAAGAGATCAAGAATGAAGTAGGGACCACCGGCAATGGTATATATATCAGGGAGGCGGAATTCCCGCATCACTGTTGTGATTGGTCTTTCAGCTGCCAGACGTGGTATCATTGATGCTTCCAGGATCTGTCGCACCAGAGCGTTCCCATAGTGAGATACCAAGAGAATGTTTGGAAGAGAAAGTTCATTTTCTGACAAACAAAGGACGCATTTGGAGGAGCTTTCAAAGGGGAACAAACTTTCATTGTGTAATTGGCCCTCGAATGTAGCCTTTGAATTTGGAACAGCCTTTGGGTGCTTCTCAGTATGCTTCATCAATTCTTCACTCCTCCATCCTAGAAACCAATCGAGCTCAGCCATCGTGTAGGACATCTTAGTGCTCTAATTACACCGCGAGGAGGTGAAGATCAAGGAGTGAAGAAGCTTTCTGAGGAGTCACGTGCTCGTACACGTTTTTTGTATTCGTTATACTACAAATACGTCACGCATAGAAGCTGTTGTGAAAAAAATTGCAAAACAATACAACCTGACCCTGCATTCGTTCTGCCTCCCTCCTTATCTCTGCTTTCATCCCTTGCTTCTCTCCATTGACAGTACCGGCTAGGTAGGCTGTCCTCACTCTCTCTGCCTGCATTTTCTTGCATACCTGTCAACACTCCCGTTTTTCACACCCATCTGCCGCCATCCCATCCGTTTAGTTATTTCTCCCGTAAAACAGTATTTCAGTTTCGCGAACGGACCAACGGAGGCCGCTAACTGCCCCGGGAACCCAGGAACCCCGCGGGTCTTCCAGATTTTGGCAATGTTGCCCAAATGTTGAGGTATGGTCTTCTTGCATTTAGCACCGTGGCTTGAAAATCAGTACATACTATCCTGTTATCAAGCTGTTCCGCAATCATCTGCTCATCTGCCACACTCTCTCTTTATATTCTGTTTTTGTAATCCGCACATTGTTTCTCATACATTACTTTGTGCTGCTAGAAGTGCACTGAGACGCCAGTCTCTGAATTGTCAAAACACCTATCAAAATTATGAAAATTGAACCCAGTCCAAATTTTTTATGACGGATGAAAATATCAGAGAGGCAGTGTGTAAATGTGATTGACACAACGTGAGGTCGTATTAATTTTTTTATGAGCGAAAAATTTGGACGCAAATTTTGGACTGTATGTGCAATTACCTTAAGCCTGACGCACCTATTAATTCTCCTCCCCCTGGACATCGTCACATCTTCAAATGAAGCGAGGAAAGAAAACAAGGATGCACAAGTAAATATTGAGAAGGACCCTTTGGCTGTTTCTCAGTATGCGTGCTTCAGTGATTTTGTTTCCTCATGTTCTCGCTCTATGCCATCATCCACCGCCAAAGTCTGGTTCAAGTACACAGCGCACATGAAAGGACCTGGATGTGTTCCTGATATGAAGGATGCATCGAATGCATACGTTGCGCGTACAGAATTCTTGCCTGGCAAGACCGGTATCTACAAGAACACAGCTTCTTTGTGTTCTTGAAATTGAGAAACAGCCTTTTGTCTCGTCACCTGACATGTAGTCTCAAGAACTTATCGTTGCTTCTTTGGCCAAGGCCGCCCAAGAGAATATGACTGACAGGTAAAGCAACCAATCACGTTTTGTTTTGTGCCGTGTCATGTTTAGAGCACGGGAATGTCCCCGCAGTAACAGACCGGTGCAAATTCATGAACGTGTCAAAATTTAACAGCAACAAAATGATTATAAGATTATGCCATGAACCTTGCATACTTAAGAATTAAGTGTTTAGTCGATTGTGATGAATTCTTATAGCAAACGTTGTAAACACGAAAGCTTACTTCTTAGATCAGACGGCTTCGTGTTGTTTCCAGGCAGACTGTTAAAGAATGCGACACGCACGTCTCCCAGAAATCCTGTGAAATTTAACCAATCAGATGACGACTTCGAACGTGCTGAAGTTTTTCCAGAAAAGTGTGCCTTATGCATCAGACATTTAGCCAACGGTCCGTGTCTCTGAGACTACCTGACATGCATCGCGCATACGCAAAGGAATGTAAGAATGTTTTGTGCGTTTTTTCAAACAAAATGAAGACTTTGGAGTGGCCTAGTCAAAGTCCTGACCTGAATCCTATTAAGATGCTGTGGCATGACCTTAAAAAGGCGGTTCATGCTCGAAAACCCTCCAATGTGGCTGAATTACAACAAATCTGCAAAGATGAGTGGACCAAAATTCCTCCACAGCGCTGTAACAGACTCGTTGCAAGTTATCGCAAACGCTTGATTGCAGTTGTTGCTGCTAAGGGGTGGCCCAACCAGTTATTAGGTTTAGGGGGTGCAAACACTTTTTCACACAGGTCCATGTAGTTTTGGATTTAATTTTCCCTTAATAATAAAAACCATTTAAAACTGCATGTTGTGTTATCTTTGAATAATATTTTAATTTGTTTGATGATCTGAAACATTAAAGTGTGACAAACATGCAAAAAAATACAAAATCAGGAAGGGGGCCAACACTTCTTCACACCACTGTAAGTACAAGGTAACATGCTAAAACTTTGGATCTATGGATTAAGATAAAGTGGCAAAACTAAAGCATATTTAACACATTATGGGGGAGCCTAGTAGATATTGAGATATTACCATTACGTATACATTTAATATGTAATAAATTCAATAAAAACATTGAATTTTTTAATTGATTTATTTTGCAATGACAGTTGGGGGTTAAACAATTGTCACAAATATCAGTATAAAAATATCTTGAAATTCTGAATGTCCTAGCCTTCATTTAAAGCAAATGTCTTTTTCTTATCTTAAGGTTTCATTATAAGTAAATTATGAAGATGATGCTTTTGACAGAAATTGCCTGCATTACAGCATTACTTAATGTATTATTCCACATGGTTCACACTACTGAGAACCAAAGAGAAATAATCAGATAAAATCAATTGTTGTGAAAAAAACATGCTAAAACACTTCAAATGATTTTTTCCCAGCTTTAATGGCCCTCATTTAGTTGGTTGCAGTTTATGTACATTTCAAGAGATCTTCATTTGAGTCCTTGACAAAAATAAAACATGGGGAAAGCAAAAAAAACCAATAAACTGCCACAACTGGTTAAGCCTGGTAATTTTTTATCTGGTCATAAAGGTGAGCCAAAATAAAAATAAAATTCCATTCTACAGACAAGACGTTCCACTGCAAGACTTTAAAAGCAACTCCTGTGTGTTATACAGAAACCAATGCTTTTATTTGTACACTGAAACACATCCAGTCACAGAGTACCAAAACTACAGTGTCTGGTAACTGCATACCTCAGGAGTGTTACTACAGTCCTGAATCAAGATAAGTGTGGAAGCCATTGAAAGTCATCACAAACTGCACAGCCTACACTATAAAACTGTTACAAGGGTGACAAACTCAATGTGTCCATCCTTATTCAATATGCAGCTATTATTGTGTTCTGCCACATAGAGGCAACGACATGGTTCATCCCACCAGCTCTTGTTGTTAAGCCATTCATTGTTTCACAGACACTTGTTATGTAATAACGCAAATTGTTCTCTCACACACTTATTCTATATTTACACACGCACATTTCTCTCAACAGTCTATTTCACCTCTCAAACACCAAATCAGTTGTGCAAGTGTGCACGCGCTGCAGGCTTTGTTATGTTCTTTCGTGTCCGATGTTTCTGCTTAGTTTTGGTGATGTTTCAGTCATCAGTTGTCTCCAGCACGCTCTGACTCAGAGCCAAGTCCCAGTAATGCTCGGTGCCGTGCTTCTTAAAATGTTCCCGAGCCATGTTCTCTGTAGGGCACTGCTTAAACTTAACCTCCCCATAACTGCGTTCCTTGGCTGTCCCCTAGGAAAATGCGTATATGTTAAAATAACAAGACACTTTCTGGCGATAAGAATTTTAATTTTGGGTAGACTAAGTGTGTTTACCTCCCAAACCAAGGAACACTTGTTATGCTTCCTCGAACCCTCATCATCCGAACCTTCAGGCTCTAGTGGAAACAAAATGTCAAAAGGTTAACTTCAGATCACATCACATACAATGATAAGCCTGCTCTCCTCTGTCCTCTTACCATCTCTCTTTGAGTTCGGCTCATCCCATTTAATCCTATTCAACATCAGCCGTTTAAACTTCTTTTGCGCCTTGGGTCCTACATGGAGAAAATCGATATATTGTAATTTCCAGACATTTTAAAATGATCTGTGTACTTGTAAATAAATATCGATGCTCTATTCAATCACCTCCTTCCACAACTACAATGTTGACGTCTTTGTGTAGGACCACAGTGCCAGTGAGATACAGCTGGTTTGCATTGGCCTCCACCTTAAACTTCTTGGCTGGGTTATAAAGATTTCGGATTCTGAGATCAAAGCAGAAAAATGCAGGATAAAACAAACAGGCATTTATTCCTAAATCAGATATCACTGGCTATTTATGCATGCTGCTGCTGCTGCATGCGACTAGCAAGAACGATGCTATGTACATTTAAAATCAGTATGTTTTTGTTGAGGGGCTGCAGATCCATCTTGTTAGGTCAAATAGTTTTGCAATTAACCGTACATCATAAAAAAACGAGAAAATATCACTTTAGCACCTGTAAACAGCGATGTAAACCCCGTGACTCAAATCCTCCTTCAGTTTCTTCACCTTCTTCTCTTTCCTCTGCTCTGCTGTGAGTTTACGTGCTGCGTTCGCCTCCTCGTGGGCCCTGAACACGCACACAGGGAGAAATATCACTGTTATTAAACATTTGTGTGCGAGAGTACATGTGTGTCTATGTAAACAAAAAGCACACAGACTGCTTGCTTACTTCTGTCTCTTGGCCATTTGTGCTCTAACATGAGCCTCCACTTTAGTGGGATCCTGCACTGCCTCCGTCCCCAAAACCCTCATCAGATTAGAGATTCGTACTGCAAACACACGACAACATGCGTCATATTTCAATGTACTACTTAAGCATCCTCAAACATATAACAGCAGTACAAATTTGGACCCTTTTGTTTGATGATCTTGACGCTTCAATAAAAACCCTACATATGAATTTCTTTACAAAATAGTATTGTTTAAGGTTAGAGTGGAGTGAAAAGTGATTAAAAAGCAGCCATTTCTTGCCCTGCCTTATTCTTTACTGGTAACTAGGGCTGTGACGGTGGCAGTTTTTTACCACCGTGGTGGTAATGGACAAATTAACCGCGGTGGTTGGGAAGTATATATTATTTATATAATGAATATTTATGATTATATTTACATGTAGCAACCACATGACGAGTGGAAGAAAAATATAGACCTTATTTAAATACTTTTTGAAATATGATATTTGAAAAAAATGAGGATAATGTTTAATGAGCAAATGTCCATGTTTAATGCGCAAATCCATCAGTGAAACGGCAAACTGTAAGGTTACAGTCCTTAAAAATTCCATTTGAAACAAACTGTTTAAACCTACCTTGGCTTTCCTATTCAGATTGCCATAAAAAAGTTACTTTGTCCTACTCGTTGATGGGAAACTAACATGTTGACATTGTCCCGATTAAGATGAGTACAGCTGCACTAAGTGCGCATGAAATTAATAGATGTCTCTCCGCAACCGCGGCAAGCCGGCATCCTGCGCGTGCTCCGACACCATGCAAGCGGGTCATAGCTGGTTTTGATTTTATGTAACAGTTCATTTCACAACAAGATCCATAGCAAAACCCGCTTGCAGGCTCGCGCTCGAACGCACCAACGGTAACGTATGCCAATAATTTCTGTGCTAATGTTAAATCTTTTAAATAAAACCATCCACAACTGAAAGGTCACAAATACCAATCGTTATCACAACAGTCATTTTTATAACACTTATATTTGTCACAGTAACGTGCAGTACCACCGGTGGCAGTTCACCACCATCATGGCACTTTACCACGCGGTGGTGCAGTTGTCACGGCAACCGTCACAGCCCTACTGGTAACTTTACTGGAAAACAAGTAATGAGTAGCTGTGGCCAAACTTGGCAGTGCAACAGTCAACAAGTTGTATATTGTATGCAATAACAAACAAACTTATGTTTAATGTTTTTAAACACAGATTATGGTGACTGATGTACCTTTGGGTTCAGGTGGAGGCATGAGGCCCAGTCGGACCTTCTCCTGCAGCTCTTTCTGTCCTTCTCTGCGTGTCTGCCTCCTCAACTTTTTCTGCTCCTTCTTAGTCAAATACACACCTAGAGTCACTGGCTTATCAGTGTCCACTGAGAGCGCCACGGAAAAAGACACAAATAAAAAACAGACAGTCAATCAATCAATCGAGTTTCCAGTCGCAAAACTAAAATATTTGCCTTTTTGCAATTCACAACAGTATGAATACCTGGTGGGGCCATCTGAGATGGGTGCTCGACCAAATTGGTGACTCCATGCAACTCAATCTCATCAACCATCATCCGAGCAGATCTTAAATGCAAAAAAATCAATAAAAACAGATCAATTATTCAATTACACAGTGTAACAAATTGTTGTTTCGCCTGAACTTTCTTTCATTTAATTCTATGATGCTTATTATTGTGGTAATATTTATTTTCACATGACATCAATGTTTTAGTGTATATTTAGTCCAAGTAAATTTTGAGCTTATATCATTAATTAAGATATATCGGTATATTGCAAATAAACAAAAACTGTACAAATTTTCACACTTTTTTAAAATTGTTTTCCAATTGTCACTGTCAGAAAATTCTAAAAAATTCTGTATCACAGGGAAGGTGGGATGAAGCGATGAAGGGTGACTATGTCTGGAACCTGGTACGTGAGGACAGTATTAGTCATAAAAGACAAAAATGATCAAATGTAGACTTCTGAAGTTTTCAACAACTCATTTTTAGTAACTTATGTTAAACTGTTGTTTAAGCTCAGTGTTATGCCAGTACCTTGTAACTTCTGCGTACGAGTAATAATATTGAAATGTATAAATGTGTAAAAAAATTTTTGGTTTTTTGGTAAGTACCGTCAATGGTAAAAAAGTAGGGGTGTAACGATACACTCAGCTCACGATTCAGTACATATCTCGATGCTGGGTTCACGATACACATCTCGATATTTTGAACAAAATTCAAAAACGAAACTGAAATTCAAATAACATTAATTTTCAAAATATTAACAATTTCTGTAACTTAATTTGTTGCACATACAACTTAATAAAGAATTAAACATTTTTTAAGGCTTAACTGAAATTAGAATTAAGATCAGTGTCAATTTTGACAGCAAATTTTGATTTAGTTTTAGTCATAGTCTTTTGACTTTATCATAGTTTTAGTCTATTTTTAGTCGACGAAATCTACATTATATTAGTCTACTAAAATCTATCTGGATGAACTCATTTAATTGGTGTAATTAAATGTTCCATACAAAGATTTAACTGTTTCGACATAATTTACTTTACCTTGGAATTAAATTAAACAAGGTCATAACCTTTATTTTTCAGAAAAGCGGAGTAACTACTGGTTATGCATTGTTGTAACACAGAGAATATTAGACCACGAACGACATGTAGCAGTTCATTCAGTCTCATTTTGACTCAATTGACTCCTTCGTTCAGTGAAGGGCGTGTTCATTCAGTACATTCAACCAATGAAACGCTCTGACAGAGCTCACGCTCAAGCGCTATTGGCTCATGTCTCTTTGAAGCTGCACTGTCTTTGCTTGAGACAGTAATGAATGAGAAAAATCTTTCAAAAAGACATTATATAAACTGTATTACATTTCTTCAATCGTGCAAATCACATACTTGGTTCGATTTTTAACATGTCATTTAATCTTTTAATACAGTACGACTCACTTCATCGCTTCTCTGATCGGAACAGCACTGGTTTCTTTTGGCTTACTTTATGTTGCATATCACGTTATGCAGCTCACGTTAGCGGATAAATTAACATTGGCATTTAAAAACGTTTGTGCTGCCTTTGTAATGAGTTTCGGGGTGACTCGCCTGCAGTCACGCTTCAAGTTTGCTGTGTTTTAACGGCGATTGTGAAGGAAAATATGACTCTTTGTAAACCACTTGGAGACACAGATTGTGTCTTGTGCTTCTCTCTCTACCGCATATGTGAGATAAGCACACGTGACGCGCTAGCGCAGAGTAGGTAGCATCTTGACCGCTGAACGAATAGAATTAAACATATTGTAAGATATCCCCATCTCTCTACGATGCGCATCGTACCATTTTTTGCATCGCGAAATATTGTAGTACGAAGTATCGTTACACCCCTATAAAAAAGTAATGTGATTTTCGTATTCAGCATGTTAAACTTCTTAAACAGTAAAATTAAAGCGAAACAACTTTTTTTCTTGTGTTTGTGTTATCTGTAAAGTAAACAGGGCAATTGGCTCTTACAGTTTTATGTTGGATGGCAGGATGTAGGAGTCCCACCACTCAATTCGAGGAACCTCCCCATCCCCCAGCTCCTTCTTAGGAGCAATAAGAGCCAGTTTAGTGGAGGCCTGAATGCCCGTCTTCTTGGCAGCTTGAGCGATCTCCATCTGTAGCTTCTCTAGCTGAGCCTAAAGACAAAGACACGATTCACACATTTAATAAATAGGGAACAACAGCTCTTCACGAAGCAACTGTACATGAGAAGCCAACTGTAGCCAACCTTTGTGCGTATCCGCTGGGCGATCTTCTCAAAGCGGCCCTGTTCGTGGAATCTAAAGCCTTTCTTTGCTCTCTGTGCAGGAACGAGGGGCACACGTGGGTCGAAATAAGATGTGGACTCCATATCATCGGCAGGCTTTTCCTTTAACTGCTGCCGAAACTGCTCTCTCTTCACTGCTCTGATGTTTGCTAGACAAAGAAAGAGAACAAAATAAGAAAAACAATCTGCAGTATACACTGTATGCAAGGTCTCTAATAGAAGTATTCTGCATTTGTTACCTTTCAGGGTGGGCATGCGATGTGTGAGCTCGATTTCTTTGCCACTGGCATCGACGGTTCTTCCGAGCTCGTCCAAAATGAGGGGCGTAGGCTTTGAAACCTCACGAGGTTCCACCTTACTGTAAAAGAAATTATCCAATAAATAAATGCATTTCACCTCTCTGTGCCAACATGGTGCAATAACCCATTAAATATACAATTTTAACTCACGGTGGAGCGATGCCCATCGCATGCAGGTTGGCCAAAGCTACTAGGTTATGCGACCCTGTGTTATTCAAAGTACCCAGAATTCCTGGTTTCATGGCCAGCGTGGACTGGATCTTGGCCTGCAATTCGGCTGCCTTGCGAGCCTTTTCTATAGCATCATTCATGAAGTTAGCAGCCTGGGAGGGGGCGATGGACTGGGCCGATCCCACCGCTGAAAGGTTGGGACGTGGTGTACTGGGGTCTGTCTGAGGGGAAACCAGTGTTAATCTAGGCTATAAAAGATCAATAATTATGCTAAACGATATTATGTCTGAAAAGCTAAAGTCAATTGAATGTTGTAGGGTCAGATAAGAAAGAACACAAGGGTTCTATCTCACCTGTACAATTGGGACAGGAGCCACGAAACTCAGCTGTTTCTTTCTTTCCTCAATCTGTCGTGTGGCTGCTTCCATCATCTGCTTGATCTAAAGCAGTAACATCACATACAGTATGAACACATACAGCAGGAGGTTGACTGAGAAAATGGCGAGTAGATACTCTGAATGTACTAGACACCTCTAAGATCATTTAGAAAACAGCACTCATTTGTATTTGCTAAGAGTGATGGTCAAACACTGTGAGTACCAATATAAATCTGTTTTTTTGTGTGTTACCTGCATCTTTGTAAGCATGCCGGGGCTCTCTGTTGGGGGTCCAGGTAAAACAGCTGGTTCCTCCACCTCCTCAAAGCGCGGAACCCTCTTCCTTTTTGTTGCCGATTCTACACTCGCTCCATCCTTCACTCCTTCCACTTCATCTCCAAACACCTCCTAATTAAACAGGAGCAGATACATGAGCTACAATAGAATAAAATACATTTTCAAATAGCTGAAATATAAACTGCTGTACATTATAGTAAATTAGATTCATTTTAATATTTGCAAAGTTAAGAAGCATCTTACATGGTAAATACACAAAAACTCTGGGCAATGGAAATTTGAGACGTTCAGAAAACTCTCTACCTTTAGTTCTCTTTTGCGGTTCTTCTCTCCAGAACCTTTATTGCCACGAGAGTTTCTGCTTTCCTCCAAGGCTTCAAACAGACGCTCTACAAAACTACTTGCCGAGTCGTCAAGAAAAGGCCTTAGCTGGTCTAAAAGAAATCAACAGGAGATTCAAAGTGTTAGTCTGTGAAATAAATAAACAATATGTACTTGCCATTCAACCTCATTTTAAAGGACTATAAAAAATTCTAATGAGCATTTTATTAACTTCATCTCCCATACTTTTATCACATGTGACAAACGTTTCAAAACATACACAGAAATGCACATACCTGTAGTTTTTCTCTTGTCTAGCCCTTTACCCACACAGTGAAGTGCTGCAGTGACTACAGTGGGTTCAGAAAATCCAAGGACCTTCTTCACGGTGCGCTCCACCCATGGCCTCAGCTCATCTACCTCCCGCTTGGGCAGAGACATGCTGGGGAAGATCTATTAAACAGACAGCAAAACACACCTTCACAAATATCGTCATCAAGATTTTGGACAGAAAACAGACAGATTTTTGCTAACATTGAATGCTATTGAATTTTTGCTATGTGAACGTAATAGAGCAATTTATTAGGAATTAAGAATCCCAGGGTTAAGGTCACCACTGAATGAATGGTAACATCTTTTTACAACTATTAAACACATTGAAAGTATTAATAGTAATAATAACAATTGTCAACTAAACATAATGGCTCTGAATAAATGTAACCCTTTTTTCGAGAAAACGGGTTATTTTGGTCTGTGACGTTAGCTTTTATCTATAGTTACTCAAAAACTTAAAGATGTTTTTTTCGTCATTAGGTTCACTTCAGTGATTCCGATTATGTTGAACATGAAAGAAAGATATTACATAGATAACACCATTATTTACTGCATCATACCGTCCCTTTAAAATCTTTCTACCATTTTGTGTATCTTTATTTCGCGAGAAATTTGGAGATCGCTACCACGTATTATCATAAAAACTAAACAGCCGTGATGTTTAGAAATAATTACATTATTTTAGTAGAAACCACAGTTACCATGGTGCTATTTTAAGGGAGTTTCCGTCTCAAACAAAACCAACCGTCGACACAAACAAACACACTCACCTATCACTTTATTCAGCTGTTTGACAGCGAACTGTCAATGTTGTCTGCTGTTACTTTACTTTTGTGTTTCTTTTCTTCTGCCAACCCAAATGACATTGAATAAAACGACTTGTACTGTTTCTAGACTTTTCGTTACCCACGGTGTTCGCAGAACGTTTCCCAATGGCGAAACGGAAACGGAAGCAACTTACACATGTCACGTTTCCGCCGGATAACTGCAGACTGCTGACTCGCTGCTGCCATCTCTCCAGCTGGAGCGGAACTGCGAACAAAATAAAAGGTCCATGTTTAAGTTTGTATCGTCATTATACATTAAACATTAATTTAGCTTTTCTCCTGACATTCTCCCACAGTTAACAACCGTGTTCTAACCCTATACTACTTTTAGACTGCAACAAACCTGTTTAAAATAAGTTGCTGACAAAACTGATATCAGTTAACGTTATAAAATATTTTGTCCCATAGGGGGAAGCAAAGTAACAATTATGAAATGTGACACATAATTACAGAACTGAGTTGTGAAAATCTTTAATTCATAACAAAAAAAAAAATCAAATTAGCCAGCATTTACTGTTTTAAAATTTGTACATTGTCAACCTCTCAAACACAGTCAGTCAGACACACACGCACGCCGAACACACACTTTTCATCTAACACACATCTTTCCTCCTCTGTCTGATGTAGGTCATGTGAGTGCACTAGTAGCACTATGAAAAGCAATAGTGAGCCTGGGGCAACACTCCCCAGACTGCCAGATTTTATGCTCCTCACCCACCATCGTTGACTCCCCTCCATTTTCAGCCACACACTACCACACAGGAATGTTTTGTACACCAACCCCAGCGTACCTTCACAACACCAGGAGCTTTACAGTCACAACACACATCCTTGCTTCTGCGCCATACCCACCCCTTAAATCCCATATTCCTACATAACACAGTGGATTATCTAATACCCAAGTGTAACAGAGATCAGGTTTTGCCGGCAATACTGCTCACACAAGAATAGTTTAAACCATACTGAGGACCAGCCAATGAGGAAAATGGAGTAAACATACTACAGTCATACGAAAATCTAAAAATGTAAATTTGAAAATATTAGCTTAGTATGAAATAGAGGTGTTGAGTAATGAAGTTATTGAATGATGTTTGTAAATTTTCCCACACAAGGATACAGTATGTCACGGTTAGTATGCAGAACCCTGACGCAGACAGCAGGTGGCAGCAACAAAAATATATTTATTAAAGAATTAAACAAAAACCCACGATGGGGGATGAATGGGTTGGGGTGACAATAAAAATAACAAACATGGGAGGGGGGGTGGGAGCACAAAAGAGTTCAAAAGGGTTAGGGTTGGGTGGAACAGTCTTTGATTGGGGGGTGCAGGGGAAGTACGAGAGCGTGGAGTCTGGGTGGGTTTAGTGGGAGGCTTGGAAGAGACAGGCTTGGATGAAGGCATGGGGATAGTTCCATGGGGGGGTGGTGACCAAGGGTGAGGGCAAAATAGGAGGCCAAGGCTGAGGCAGGGAAGGTCCAGGGAGCATGGGGGGAACGGATGAGGGTGCAGGGCTAGAGTCAAGGGAGACCATTGAGGTGGTGCTGAGAGACCTGGACAGGGAACAAGGGGATGACAATGGGGAAGATGCAGGGGACAAGGCGGCCGGCGGCTGAACAGGACTGGGTGTCAGAACTGGGTGCCGGCAGGGACGCCGGCTGGACAGGACAGAGTGCCGGCTGGGTCATCGGCTGGATTGCCGGCTGTTGGACCAGACTTGGACACCGGCTGGAATGCCTGCTGGAATGCCTGCTGGGCCGCCGGCTGGAGAACTGGCTGAAATGCCGGCTGGACCGGACTGGATGCCCTTGGCTGGGCCGGACTGGAAGCCGGGACTGCTGCCAGACCGGGACTGGATGCCGGCACTTGTGGCAGCAATCCCCTCCTCCGCTTCTTCCTCTTGCTGTGGGCCACAGGACTAGTGGCAGGCTGCCGAGATGCGGTAGGGCCAGCTCCGCACTGGAGGAGTCCGATGCTGTTCCACAGGACTCCCTCCGCTCTCTCTTTCCCCGGAGACTGGTAGGAGGGGCAGGACCAGCGGAGCTTGAGATGGGAGGGGCTGAGTCCCCCAGGGTGACGGTGGCCAGGACGCGGCCCTCCGGCACAGTAGCCAGCGGTAGGGATGCTCGGGATGGTGCGGTGGACTCGGGGTTGTTCCGGTCAACCAAAAACCAGAGCAGGTTGTCGAAGCTGGGGGGACTCATCTTGCTTGGGGAGAGGGGTTCGGTGAGTCCGCAATTAAAGATGAAGCCGAGTTCCTCCTCACCGAACTCCCACTCTGCTGCCGCGTCCAGGAACTCGTCGGCGAAGTCCATAATGCCACGGCTCCCCTGGTAGATCCCGAAAAGGTGGTGGGTTAGGCGGGATCGCTGGGAGCCGGCCATGCTGTCTGCTGGGTTCTGTCTTTTGGTTGGTTCGTTCTGTCACGGTTAGTATGCAGAACACAGACGCAGACAGCAGGTGGCAGCAACAACAATATATTTATTAAAGAATAAAACAAAAACCCACGATGGGGGAAAAACACAATAACAGAAGACTTAACTAAAGGCAAACAAAAAATTCCCAGAAGGGGGCAAAACAAGAACTGAAACCAAAAGCAACCAAACTCACTAATAACTGTAACAAGACAAGGATAAGGCAGGTACAAGGTACAAAAGGCAAAAGGAACAAGAAGACTACAATACAAAACGAACCAGCACAGGACAGCAAACACAAGGGCATTATATAGGGGAAACTAACAAGGGTTAATTACAAGAGGCAGGTGTGGGGAATGAAACACTGATGGGAAACTAAACAAGGAAACGAGGGGGCGGGATCAGGAGACAAGACAAGAGAGCGCATGGTCAAACAATGACCATGCACTGGCACACAAAACACATGGGACTGTCATCACCCTGCCACAAGACTAGAAAAGCATAACAAGGTGAGGCAGGATCATGACACAGTATGCATAATTGTGTCAGGACTGACAATGTGGTGATTATTTGGTGGGCATGTGTCCAGGGTGTGAATTGTAAGAGGGGACAATTTATATATATATATATATATATA